>NC_083103.1:88680749-88980749 GCF_949774975.1 Lagenorhynchus albirostris
ACTCCCTAACTGCCCCTCTTGCCCACCCTTCCCCCCTGGTAACTATAAGTTCGTTCTCTAAGTCTGTGAGTCTCTTTCTGTTTTCTCAAAAAGTTCATTTGTTTTTAGATTCCGCATTATAAGTGATATCATACAATGTTTCTCTTTCTCTGTCTGACTTACTTCACTCAGTATGACAATCTCTAGGTCTGTCCACGTTGCTGCAAATGGCGTTATTTCATTCTTTTTAATGGATGAATAATATCCCATTGTATGTATGTACCACCTCTTCTCTATCCATTCCTCTGTCGATGGACATTTAGGTTGCCTCCATATCTTGGCTATTGTAAACAGTGCTGCAATGAACATTGGAGTGCATGTATCCTTTTAGACCATGTTTTTCTCCAGATATATGCCCAGGAGTGGTATTGCAAGATCAAATGGTAGCTCTATTTTTAGTTTTTTAAGGAGCCTCCATACTGTTCTCCATAGTGGCTGTACCAATTTATATTCCCACCAACAGTGTAGGAGGTTTCCCTTTTCTCTATATCCTCTCCAGCATTTATTGTTTGTAGTCGTTTTTTTTTTTTTTTTTTGCGGTATGTGGGCCTCCCACCGCTGCAGCCTCTCCCGCTGCGGAGCACAGGCTCCAGACGCGCAGGCTCAGCGGCCATGGCTCACGGGGCCCAGCCGCTCCGCGGCATGTTGGGATCTTCCCGGACCAGGGCACGAACCCGTGTCCCCTGCATCGGCAGGCGGACTCTCAACCACTATGCCACCAGGGAAGCCTTGTTTGTAGTCTTTTTGATGATAGCCATTTTGACTGGTGTGAGGTGATATCTCAGTGTAGTTTTTATTTGCATTTCTCTAATAATTAGTGATGTTGAACATCTTTTCATGTGCCTTTTGGCCATCTATATGTCTTCTTTGGAGAAAAGTCTATTTAGGTCTTCTGCACATTTTTTGACTGTGTTATTTGTTTTGATGATATAAGCTGCATGAGCTGTTTGTAAATTTTGGAGACTAATCCCTTGTTGAGCACATCATTTGCAAATATTTTCTCCCAATCCGTGGGTTGTCCTTTTGTTTTGTTTATGGTTTCCTTTGCTGTGCAAAAACGTTTGAGTTTAATTAGGTCCTATTTGTTTATTTTTGTTTTTATTTCTATTACTCTGGGAGATGGATCGAAAAAAAATATTGTTGTGATTTATGTCAGAGAGTGTTCTGCCTGTGTTTTCCTCTAAGAGTTTTATAGTGTCCGGTCTCGCATTTGGGTCTTTAATCCATTTTGAGCTTATTTTTGTGTATGGTGTTAAAGAATGTTCTAATTTCATTTTTTTACATATAGCTGTCCAGTTTTCCCAGCACCATTTGTTGAAGAGACTGTCTTTCCAGCATTGTATAGTCTTGCCTCCTTTGTTGTAGATTAATTGACCATAGGTGAGTGGATTTATTTCTGGGCTTTCTATCCTGTTCCATTGATCTATATTTCTATTTTTGTGCCAGTACTGTACTGTTTTGATGACTATAGCTTTGCAGTATAGTCTGAAGCCAGGAAGCCTGATTTCTCCAGCTCCATTTTTCTTTCTCAAGATTGCTTTGGCTATTCCGGGTGTTTTGTGTCTCCATACAAATTTTAAGATTTTTTGTTCTAGTTCTGTGAAAAATGCTATTGGTAATTTGATAGGGATTGCATTGAATCTGTAGATTGCCTTGAGTAGTATAGTCATTTTCACAGTATTGATTCTTCTAATCCAAGAACATGGTATATCTTTCCATCTGTTTGTGTCATCTTTGATTTCTTTCATCAGCATCTTATAGTTTTCAGAGTACAGGTCTTTTGCCTCCTTAGGTAGACTTATATCTAGGTATTTTATTCTTTTTGATGCAATGGTAAATGGGATTGTTTCCTTAATTTCTCTTTCTGGTCTTTTGTTATTAGTGTATAGAAATGCAAGAGATTTCTGTGTATTAATTTTATAATCTGCAACTTTACCAAATTCATTGATGAGCTCTAGTATTTTTCTGGTGACATCTTTAGGATTTTCTATGTATAGTATCATGTCATCTGCAAACAGTGACAGTTTAACTTCTTCTTTTGCAATTTGGATTCCTTTTATTTCTTTTTCTTCTCTGATTGCCGTGGCTAGCACTTCCAAAACTATGTTGAATAAAAGTGGCGAGAGTGGACATCATTGTCTTGTTCCTGATATTAGAGGAAATGCCTTCAGCTTTTCACCATTGAGTATGATGTTAGCTGTAGGTTTTTCGTATATGGCCATTATTATGTTGAGATATGTTCCCTCTGTGCCCACTTTGTGAAGAGTTTTTATCATAAATGGGTGCTGAATTTTGTCAAAAGCTTTTTCTGAATCTATTGAAATGATCATATGGTTTTTATTCTTCAGTTTGTTGATGTGGAGTATCATATTGACTGATTTGTGTATACTGAAAAATCCTTGCATCCTTGGGATAAATCCCACTTGATCATGGTGTATGATCCTTTTAATGTGTTGTTGGATTCTGTTTGCTAGTATTTTGTTGAGGATTTTTGCGTCTTATGTTCATCAGTGATATCTTTGTCTGTTTTGTGGTATCTTTGTCTGGTTTTGGTATCAGGGTGATGGTAGACTCATAGAATGAGTTTGGGAGCTCTCCTTCCTCTGAAATTTTTTGGAAGAGTTTCAGAAAGATAGGTGTTAGCTCTTCTCTAAATGTTTGGTAGAACTTCTGAAGCCATCAGGCCTCGACTTTTGTTTGTTGGGAGTTTTTAAATCACAATTTCAACTTCAGTGCTTGTAATTGGCCTGTTCATATTTTCTGTTTCTTCCTGGTTCAGTCTTGGGATAATGTACCTTTCTAAGAATTTGTCAATTTCTTCCAGGTTGTCCATTTATTGGTATACAGTTGTTTGTAGTAGTTTCTTATGATCCTTTGTATTTCTGTGGTGTCAGTTGTTAACTTTTCCTTTTCCATTTCTAATTTTATTGATTTGAGTCCCCTCGCTTTTTTCTTGATGAGTCTGGCTAAAGGTTTATCAATTTTGTTCATCTTTTCAAAGTACCAGCTTTTAATTTCATTGATCTTTGCTATTGTTCTCTTCATTTTTATTTAATTTACTTCTGCTCTGATCTTTATGATTTCTTTCCTTCTACGAACTTAGGTTTTGTTTGTTCTTCTTTCTCTAGTTCCTTTAGATGTAAGTTTAGGTTGTTTATCTGGGATTTTTCTTGTTTCTTGAGGTAAGATTGTATTGCTATAAACTTCCCTCTTAGTACTGCAGGATTGGTTGGAGCATTTAATTCATTTACATTTAAAAAAATTTTATTTAGTTTTGGCTGTGTTGGGTCTTCGTTGTTGTGTGTGGGCTTTCTCTGTTTGCGGTGAGTGAGGGCTACTCTTTTTGTGGTGCGCGGGCTTCTCATTGCAGTGGCTTCTCTTGTTGCGGAGCATGGGCTGTGGCCTTGCGGGCTTCAGTAGTTGCAGCACATGGGCTCAGTAGTTGTGGCACACAGGCCCTAGAGCGAACGGGCTTCAGTAGTTGTGGTGCACAGACTCAGTAGTTGTGGCTCGTGGGCTGTAGAGCGCAGGCTCAGTAGTTGTGGTGCATGGGATTAGTTGCTCTGCGGCATGTGGGATCTTCCCAGACCAGGGCTTGAACCCACATCCCCTTCATTGGCAGGTGGATTCTTAACCACTGTGTCACCAGGGAAGCCCCTTAATTCATTTACATTTAAGGTAATTATTGATATGTATGTTCCTATTGCCATTTTCTTAATTGTTTTAGGTTTGTTTTGTAAGTCTTTTTCTTCTCTTCCTCTTTTGTTCTCTTCTTTTGTGGTTTGATGACCATCTTTAGTGTTGTGTTTGGGTTGCTTTTTCTTTTGTGTGTGTCTATCTATTGTAGTTTTGGGGCTTGCTGTTCCCATGAGGTTTTGATATAGCAGTCTATATGTGTACAAGGTTATTTTAAGTTTCTGGTCTCTGCCCCGACTAGAGGAGTTCCTTTAGCATTTGTTGCAAAGCTGGTCTGGTGGTGCTGAATTCTCTTGGCTAATGGCGGCCTCCAGGAGGGTTCACACCAATGAGTACTTCCCAGAACTGCTGCTGCCAGTGTCTTTGTCCCCACAGTGAGCCACAGCTGTCCCCTGCCTCTGCAAGAGACCCTCCAATACTAGTAGGTAGTCTGGCCCAGTCTCTTATGGGGTCACTGCTTTTTCCCCTGGGTCCTGGTGAGCAGAAGACTTTGTGTGTGCCCTCCAAGAGTGGAGTTTCTATTTCCCCCATTCCTGTGGAAGTCCTGCAATCAAATCCCGCTGGCCTTCAAAGCTGGTCTTTCTGTGGACTCCTCCTCCTATTGCTGGACCCCCAGGCTGGGAAGCCCAACGCAGGGCTCAGAACCTTCACTCAGTGGGAGAACGTCTGTGGTATAATTGCTTTTCAGTCTGTGGGTTGCCCATCCAGTGGGTATGGGATTTGATTCTATTGCGATTGCACCCCTCCTACCATCTCACTGTGGCCTCTACTTTGTCTTTGGATGTAGGGTATCCTTTCTGTAGGTTCCAGTGTTTTTCCATCGATGGTTGCTCAGCCGTTGTGATTCCAGTGCTCTTGCAAGAAGGGGTGAATCCATGTCCCTCTACTCTGCTATCTTTGAGATCCCAAATTAGATTTAAAGGGAGAGGTAGAGACCTGAAGTCAATGTGACTCTTAACCTGTGGACAAGAATAGCCCCACATGGTTGTGAATCTCTGATCTCTTTGTTAGATGCCACTCAAAAGATCAACATGCAGACATAGTAGTGACATGACAAAGACCTTTCTTTAATTAAAAACTTTTATCAATGATTGCATTGAAGGCATGCTTATCAGTTTTTAAAATCACATGACTCTGGGCACAGTAGTAAATATCCTCAGGATTTAACCATCTACCACTCTTCTGGAATGACTTCAGGATCCATGATGAAGATACTCCAGCCTTGTAATTCCTTGACCATCCCCACTGCAATGATTGTCCCCCTCTGTGCCACTTCACTAAGGGCACGTACTGAGGCCACATCCTGCATCTTATTCCACAGAATTGCCCTACCCCTGAAATCCTGAACTCTGAAACTCCACTCGGTGCTCAAAGCCCCAATTTCCACACTCCTCCATTCCCATGAAACTTATTTTCAATCGCATCAAGTTCTCTTCTCCTTACTCTTCTCCATCTTCTCAGTTTATCAGCTTTCATTTAGTTTCTTCTCGCAGGTACAGATTCCACGATCAATCCCTTCAAATACACTCTCATCACCATCCTCACTTCCTTTGCCTTCGCGATCTCTGCCTCTCCTCTGACCAGTTCTGGTCCTACATTAGCTTATTTCTGGTTTCCTCCACTCAGGGCCCAGGCCTGCTGAGCACTTCTAGAGGAAACACAGAACCTTGCGGGTTGATTCAATTACAAAATTACGATTTCCAGCCCCAGCTGAGTCCTTGGTGCTGCCAGGAAATCTTTAGCTCTTTCCAGCTTCCCACAGGGTCCCTTTCCTGAAGCCTGCGTCACTCTCCCTGTCCCTTTCACTCTCAACAGATAGACCTGCCTACTTTGTAATGGATAGAGGGGCAATTGGATTTGAGCTCCTTCAGCTGCCGTCTTCCCCACCTCCCCGTCTCCCCACAGAGGTACCTATTCCTGCCTCTCATCATCATCAGGGGAAGTGGCCCTCTTCCCTCCTCATTCATGCTCCTCCCCTTGTATCTGTTTCTGCTTCACTAACCCCTCATCTCAGCCTGCAAATGTCCTCTCATCCTAAAAAACCCTCATTCCTTCCCACCTTCCTCTCCAGCAAATACCCTCTCTCCTCCTCTCACCATTTCTGTTTTCCTCCTTCCTGAGGTCTTCTCAGTTCACTGCCATCTGACTTTTCACCCCACCGTGCATGCTATCAGTTCTCAAAAAGGTCACCAAAGCCTCTTAAATGTAAATGAAATGGGTTTTCCAGTCCTCAGCCTGACTTTTCTATAGCATTTGACCTTTTTGACCACCCGTCCTAACATTCTCTGGTCCTGGATTCCCACATAACACTTTCTCTTGATTCTTCTTCTGTCTCTCTGATTGCATGTTCTAAAATAATTTTTTTTGCTGCTCACTTCACTGCCCCTTTGATGTTGATATACCCCAGCCTCTGACTTGAGCATTCCCTCCTTTTCTCTCATTGTATGCTTTCTTTGCTATAGTAGAGATACATTCTTTAGAGTAAGATGGGGTGGGTTCAGATTTCATTTTCACCACTTGTCAGCACTGTGATCTTGAGCAAGGTTTTCCACATGAAAAATGGGGCTAATAAAATCGATTTTAATGACTGGATATGATGATTAAAGGAGATAATGCATACAAAGAGCATCATTCAGTGGCTGACACGGATGGGCACTCAGTGCATTTTCATTCTCTTCTTTCCCTCAGTGCCCTCTCTCTCCACTCCCTTTCTTGCCAAATAACTTCTTATGGTTCACCTTACTTTTGTGGGTGTTGTAGATCCCAGGTTTTGGAGTCAGCCCTGGGTTGAGATCCTTGTTCTGCCACTTACCTGTCCTGTGACCCTGGGCTTGTTGTTGCTCTGAACTGTGGTTTCCACATCTGTAATATGGTAATAGTAGTTCCACATCTCTAATCAATGTGAAGAGGGGGATAAATATTTATATATTTGACCCTTGAACAACATGGGGGTTAGGGGCGCCAGCCCGCTGCATAGTGGGAAAACTGTGTATAACTTATAGTCAGGCCTTTATACCCATGGTTGCTTCACATCTGTGGTTCTGCATCAACCAACTGCAGATCATGTAGTACCACAGTATTTACTACTGAAAAAATCTGTGTATAAGTGGACCCACGCAGTTCAAAGTCATGTTGTTCAAGGGTCAACTCTATATACACACAGACACACACACACACACTATATATATATATATATATATATATATATATATGTATGTATGTATGAAAAGATGTGGTGAAGTGCCTAGCACAGTACCTGGCATGTAGTAAGTGTTCAGTAGATGGTGTTATTATCCCGTTTGCACCTATGGTTATGTCTGTCACACAGAGATACTCTCAAATATCTCTCTCCCACCCCACACCCATCTCTTGTGCTCTAGACCTGTATTTTCCCAACTGGCTGTGGAACATCTCTACCCTGATGGTTTGCAAACGGCTCAGACTCTTGTTCAAAACTGAACTGTTTGCTTTTCCCCAATGCTTGCTCTTCATGTATTCTCTGTCTCGGTTAAAGCATCACCATCCATTCAGGTGTGACTTTTTGGACTCTCTCTTTTTGTCACTGCCTACCTCCTGTCAGTCATCTCTGACTTATTTCTGCTATTTGTTCCTTTCTAACTGTACTGCTTCAGTTTAGTCTCTTATCTTTTCTCACTTGTATTATTGCCTGAATGCTCCTCTTTCTGTCCCATATTCTACTCTGTGTCCAGAGTGACCTTCTTAAGATACGAGTCTCACAGTTTCACTTTCCTGTTCCAAAACTTCATGCTTTCCTGTTGAAGTTTAAGCCTTAAATTTAAGTGCTGGTAGGTCTTGTGCTGACCTGTTTGTCCATCATCATCGCCCGCCACTGACAGCTCTTGTCTACACACTAATTTGTTTACTATCTATTCCTCCAAGATACCATATGCCTTCAGGCTCTGCCTTTTTTTTTTTTTATTATTACCTCTCACTAGGATACCCTTCTACTCTTCTCCAGTTGGCGAACATCCTTAAAGGACCAGCCAAATGTCTTCTTTCCTCTTGATCTTTCCCTGATAACCTCATCCTTCCATCCTGTTGCTCCTGTGCATAGATAACGTTTTTTAACACTTCTCCATTGTTGCAGTAATCATTTTGTATTACAGTTATTTACATGCCTGTAATTGCTGGGCTTGGACAATGCCTGGCAGATAGTAGGGACTCAAAAAATGTTGGTTGATTTGAATAAATGAATGCATAGAATGACAGGGTAGTCTAGAAGGATCTTGTGAGGTGGAATCTAACAAGTTAAAATTTATTAAAGGTAAATATGAATCAAGAAAACCAGTTATGGGCTTCCCTGGTGGCGCAGTGGTTGAGAGTCCGCCTGCCGATGCAGGGGACACGGGTTCGTGCCCCGGTCCGGGAAGATCCCACATGCCGCGGAGCAGCTGGGCTCATGAGTCATGGCCGCTGAGCCTGCACGTCCGGAGCCTGTGCTCTGCAACGGGAGAGGCCACAGCAGTGAGAGGCCCGCGTACCGCAAAAAAAAAAAAAAAAAAAAAAAAAAAGAAAACCAGTTATTACAAGAATGAAGATGGAAGAGATTGGTTTAACAGCAGAATGTGTTAAAAATTAGGGGTTTTGCTTGACAGCTCAGTGCAAGTCAGCAATTTGAGGTGGTAACAAATAAAAACAAGAAAGAAAGAAAAGAATATGAAATATCTTAAATGAGGAATCTGAATGTCTGAGTTTATACACAGAGTATTGTGTTTGGCTCTACGTATCATGATTTTATTGGGATTTAGACCAGAATAACAATAATTATTGAAACTATTTTGTTTTTAATGTTTTTTGATAAAAATTACCAAAATAGAGTGAGAAACCACTAGCTAACGTTATCAAGGAAAAAGGGAGAAAGCAATGACAATGAAGGAATTCCCTGGCGGTCCAGTGGTTAGGACTCTGCACTTCCATTGCAGGGGACATGGGTTCGATGCCTGGTCAGGGAACCAAGATCCCACAAGCTGCATGGTGTGGCCAAAAAAAAAAAAGAAAAATAGAAAAGAAAAGAAGAAAAGAGAGAAATGACAATGAAAAAGAAGCCATTGAAATAGATAAAAAATTATAGAAGATTTTGTTGGCCTTTATGCAAATACATTTGAAAAGCTCAAGGAAATGGATAATTCCCTGAGGAAATACAGATTACCAAAATTGATAGAGGTAGAAAGTTTAAACAGACCAATTTCTGTTGAAGAAAACAAGAAACTTATTGTGAAACTGCTTCTTAAAAAAAGCAGTAGGCCCAGATTATTTCACAGGGAAATTCTACCAAACCTTCAAATATCAGATAGTTTCAGTGCTCTATATATTATTTTAAAGGATTGAAAATGAAGGGAAGTTTCCCACTTCTTTTTATGAAGCAAGTATAATATTGATATCTATACATGATAAAATTGTTACAAAAAAGAAGACAATTATTCATATTATTTATGAATATCCATAAAAAAGTACAAAATATATACTACTAATATAATACTAATAAATATTTTCTTAGCAAACAGAATCCAACAATACATTAAACATATAATTCACTGTAATTCAGTAGGATTAATTCCAAGAATGCAAGATAGGTTCATTATTTGGAAATCCATTACTGTCATATACCATATTAATAGATCTCAAGAAAAATAATCATAATCATAGTCATAATCATAATCTTCTCCATAAATGCTAATAAAATGTTTGTCAAAATTCAACATCCATTCCTCATAAAAATACTCAAGATAGTAGGACTTGAGGGATACTTTCTTAACACGATTTTGTACATATATATATATACACATACATACCTATTTATATATGTATTTTATATATACATATATTTATATATGTGAGTATATGTGTGTGTATATATATACATGTATACATATATATACACGTATATATCTACACACAGGTATAAATTAATATATTTTCATTTTAGTCCTAAAACCAGTAATATTAATTGGGGAACATTACAAGTTTTTTTCTAAAGCAGAAACAAGGAAAGAATGGCTACTATCTTCACTTCTATTTAACCAGATGTAGCCAATACAATTAGACTAAAGAAATTAATTAGAGGCACACGGATTAATAAAGTAAACCTGGAAAGCCGCAGAGAATTAATGACAGAATAACACAAACAAATAAAAGGTGAGGTAACAGGATGTAAAATTAACATACTGAAATCACTAGCTTTCATATACACAAATAATAACCAGTTAGGGGGCATAATGGTAGGAAAAAACCTCATTTAAAATAGCAACAAAGAAGAGTAAATGCTCAGAAATGAGTTTAACAAGAAATGTGCAAACTTTCAAACACTCCTAAAAGACACAATTAACTAGAAAGATCCTCTGTTCTTGAATAGGCTGGATGATTCAACATCACAAACATGTCAGTTCTCCCTAAGTTAATTTTTAAATTTAATACAATCTTAATAAAAATTCCAGTTTTTAAAGGAAGTTAGACAAATGAATACTAAAGTTCATGTGGAAAAATAAATATGCAAGAATAGTCAAGAAAACACTAAAAAAGAAAATTCTCAGCGAGGGGTGGGGACTAGCCCTGTCAGATGTTAAAATATACTATAAAGACTCTATAATTAAAACATTGTGATATTGATGCATGAATGGACAAATAGACAAGTGATACAGAATAAAAAGCCCAGAAATGGACCCAAGAACTTATGGAAATTGAGTTTATAAACTCAATAAAATTGAGGGAGAAGGCAGATTAAACATCCTCTCATATCAAAAATGATAAAATTATAAAGATGTCATCTCAAATCACTGCATAAAGAGGGCCTTAAAAAAAAACACCTTTATTTCCTGCAGTTAAAAAAAATTGTGGTAAAAAACACAACTCAACCATATTTAAATGTACAGGTTAGTGTTGTGAAACAGATCTTCAGAACTTTTTCATCTTGATAAACTGAAACTCTATACCCATTAAACAATAGCTCTCCATTTCCCCCTCCCCTGAGCCCCTGGTAACCACCATTCTACTTTCTGTTTCTGTGAATTTGACTACTTTAGATATCTCATGTAAGTGCTATCATATAGTATTTGTCTTTTGTGACTGGCTTATTTCATTTAGATGGTGTCCTTAAGGTTTATCCATGTTATAGCATGTGACAGAATTTCTTTCCTTTTTAAGGCTGTATAATATTCCGTTGTATGTTAAATTTTGTTTATCCCATTTTTCAGCTGATGGACGCTTGGGTTGTTTCCACCTTTTGGTTACTGTAAATAATGCTGCTGTAAGATGGGTGTACAAATAGCTCTTTGAATCCCTGCTTTCAAGACCGTAGCCTTTTAAGACAAGCCTTTAAGAGAAGACCAAGCCTTTTAGTTGTTATTCATGCTGAAGACATTAAGCATTCAATCTGTCAAGCATAAGAGAGAAAAGACTAAATAATATTAAACCCTTTTAAAAGCAAAGCACAAACTTTTCCTTACAGTTTTGATGTTCCATCATTTAGATACATCATTTCTATAGTGTAATTATATGGACGAAAATGATTATCCAGTAAGGGTAGTCATGGGTAGTCATCTTACTTGCTTACTTTAGCATAGTTCTGATAAATTTGAAAAAATTTTAAATAAATAGAAAATGTAATATGTATAAGATATGAAGATAACTATCTCTAAAAGTTTTGGAATCCATTTTAATTTGAGAAATGTCAAGCATTCCATATGATGATATCTTGGCTATAGGTTAAAGACAGAATTATCTTAGGCATCACCAGCTTAGGGTTTTTCTTTAGCCCTCTGATGTGTGAGCTCTTTGAGAAGGGGTAAGGGTCAAGAGAATGTAAGTTGCTCTTTCATTGTTGTACTCCAGGATATACTCAAAAGCTCTCAACCCTTAATTTTAAGTTCTTTGACTGAGCAGGTTCTGCTGGGAAGCCATCCCATTTCCTTATTTCTGTATTTGAAATCTCTCATTTTGACCCCATGTTTATCTTCCTAATATTTATTTTTCTATTTTTGCTCCTGTTTAAAGGTACAATCACTGGTTTGATGGAATGGCTTTACTTCACCAGTTCAAGGTGGAGAAGGGCACAGTGACATACAGGAGCAAGTTTCTACAGAGTGATACATATAAGGCCAACAGTGTTCATGATCGAATTGTGATCTCAGAATTTGGCACATTGGCTCTCCCCGATCCATGCAAGAATATTTTTGAACGTTTCCTGTCAAAATTTGAACCGCCTGGTAAGCAGCCTTTAATATGCTCAGAATTTGCAGGGGATAGTGATGATTCTTTAAATTATTATGATATATGTCAAGCTATATAAATATGAATATTGAAATATATATTTTTTTGATATGAGAGGATGTTTAAACTGCTTTCTCCCTTGAGAAAGCTGTGGTGTTTAAATAACTCTGGGGTTTGATTTCAGCAATTACTGACAACACCAATGTCAACTATGTGCAGTACAAGGGTGATTACTACATTAGTACGGAAACCAACTTCATGAACAAAGTGGACATTGAAACCCTGGAAAAAACAGAAAAGGTAAAATATAGGTTAAAAACGAATATAATAAACCCTAAAATTTTTCTCCATTCCAAATACTTTGTAGAGTAGCTAATATCTGAAGAAAAAATTGGATCCTTAAGCAAAACCAAAGTTACCCACTGATTCACATCATTGTGTACCCCCTGTCCTGGTTAGAAGGGCCTGTGGGGTTGGGGTTTTCCTTAAAGATAGTTCTAGACTTCTTCTTCCTTAGTCCTAATGTCTGAAGGCTAGGGCGAAGGAGAAATAGAGTAGTACAGACTTATTTTTTTAAATATTTTTTTAACATATTTATTGGAGTATAATTTTTTTACAATGTTGTTTTAGTTTCTGCTGTATAATACAGTGAATCAGCTATATGCATACGTATATATATCCCCATATCCCCTCCCTCTTGCATCTCCCTCCCACCCTCCCTATCCCACCCCTCTAGGTGGTTGCAAAGCACCAAGCTGATCTCCCTGTGCTATGCAGCTGCTTCCCACTAGCTATCTATTTTACATTTGGTAGTGTATATATATCCATGCCACTCTCTCACTTCGTCCCAGCTTATCCTTCCCCCTCCCCGTGTCCTCAAGTCCATTCTCTACATCTGTGTCTTTATTCCTGTCCTGCCTCTAGGTTCATCAGAACCTTTTTTTTTTTTAGATTCCTTATATATGTGTTAGCATACGGTATTTGTTTTTCTCTTTCTGACTTACTTCACTCTGTATGACAGACTCTATGTCCATCTACCTCGCCAGAAATAACTCAGTTTCGTTTCTTTTTATGGCTGAGTAATATTCCATTGTATATATGTGCCACATCTTCTTTATCCATTCATCTCTTGATCCATTAGGTTGCTATCATATGACCCAGCAATCCCACTACTGGACATATACCCTGAGAAAACCATAATTCAAAAAGAGTTGTGTGCCACAATGTTTATTGCAGCACTATTTACAATAGCCAGACTTATTTTTGCCAATTCATTTTCTGCCTAGCTACAGGTAGAACTGGACTGGAGATTATCTAGACCCATACTGCCTTCACGTTACACATTAATTAAAGAAAATAAAACTTTGGGCCAGAATTTTAATTTTAATTCTTATTCTTTTGATCTTTCCTGTGATCTTGTGATCTTGGGCAAAATAAAAAATTCGTACTGGATAATCATTTTTGTCCATTTTTTGTTGTTGGTGGTGGTAGAGTTTTTGTTTGGTTTTGTTGTTCTTTGGTCTTAGTTTCTTTTTCTTTAGTAGGAAAAATAATTTTGATTTCTCAGAGGTGAGACATTAGGGCTTAAACTGTAGTTTTTATATCTTATTTTAAAAATATTTGACACATCCCTACTGTCTATGTGTCTAAATAGAGATCTTCCCATGTAACATTTAAGTCTCTGTATGGTCTTAAATTTGCAGGTAGACTGGAGCAAATTTATTGCTGTGAATGGAGCAACTGCACATCCTCATTATGACAAAGATGGAACAGCATACAACATGGGGAACTCCTATGGGCAACATGGTAAAGTTGGGATGGGGGTCTTTTAAAAAATAATTGGGAGTTAACTATCTTACCACAGTTCCATTATGGCCAAGATGTTAACATATATGAAACTTCATTTGAAAGGTTCAGAAAGAAATCTCCAAAGTAGCATTACTGAACTTAAAATATATAATTTATAATTAAGTTCTGTTGTCTTTTTGCACATATGCTTGGAAGCTGATTTTCTATGTGATCTTTTCAGCATGACTCACATTTTTATGTTCCATTATGCTTTTTGGCTCACAAGCATTGTAGGGATGAGTAATGTATTTCTCAAACTTGAATTATTGCGAAGTACCATATTGTAAGTATAAGAAATTTAGAATGCTACAGCAAAGAGATATAGAGAAGGTATACTGTATATTACATAGGAAGGAATTTATTATTACCATGGGAGTAAAACACTACAAAGTAAGTTAAGGTTAAAGTTTGGTTGCATTCACAACCACTTACATCACATCTCTTTCCTGGTCATCCATATGCTGCCTATTATTCTGTTCCAGAAGGTTCTAATGGCTAATAACGATAACTAGCATTTATTGAGTGCCTAGTATGTGCTGGTGTTAACCGTATTTTCCATATATTTTCTCATTTAATCTTTATGAAAGTCTCTGAGAAAGGTACTATTATTTTTATTTTTTTAAAATTGAAGTATAGGTGATTTACAATGTTGTGTTAGTTTCTGGTATACAGCAAAGTGATTCAGTTACATATATATTCTTTTCCATTATGGTTTATTACAAGATATCGAACATAGTTCCCTGTGTTATACAGTACAACCTTGTTGTTTATTTTACATATATTTTATATATAGTAGTTTGTATCTGCTAATCCCAAACTCCTAATTTATTCCCCACCCCTTTCCCCTTTGGCAACCATAAGTTTGTTCATTTGTTTTAGATTCCACATATAAATGATATTGTATATTTGTCTTTCTCTGTCTGTCTTACTTCACTTAGTATGATAATCTGTATGTCTATCCATGGCATTACGAAAGGCTGTTACTACCCCCATTTTATAGACAAGGGCAGTGAACCTTGAGAAGATTTAAGATGCTTGCTTAGGCAGGCTTCGGGTGTCTAGTCTGAGTAACACACAAAAACTTGCTACTGGTCACTCCATTAGATCATCTTAATTATTCATCACTGACTACAGAGGATTCTCTCAGGGCATGAACATTCATTATCCTGTACCCAAGTACACATCTCTCTCTGTTTGAAAAGGAATGTGTAAGTGTAAGCATTAGAAGTTTCTGACTATCTTAGCTGTCATTCTGTCATCTATAACCTACGAATCTTTTTTTTTTTTTTTTTTTTTTTTTTTGCGGTACGCGGGCTTCTCACTGTTGTGGCCTCTCCCGTTGCGGAGCACAGGCTTGGGATGCACAGGCTCAGTGGCCATGGCTCACGGGCCCAGCTGCTCCGCGGCATGTGGGATCTTCCCGGACCAGGGCACGAACCCGTATCCCTTGCATCGGCAGGTGGACTCTCAACCACTGCGCCACCAGGGAAGCCCTACTACGAATTTTTTGTATGGGTTAACTTTTGAATAGGTTAATATATACCTTTGGTAAGTAATTGACTTTGTGGGTTGTTCATCTCTACCTCTCCATATTTACATGTATGAGTGTATATGAAAATGAATACTGCAGGTTTGCTTTTTACCAGCTCAAGAAGAGATAGGGTACCCTGGAAACTTCATCACTCAGCCCTCTCTCTTCTTTGTTACCTGACCTCGGGTTGGGATGTATTCTTCAAAGCTGTTATAGGAGACAGCAAACATCTTTTTAGGTAAAATCTTTCAGCAAATGGGTAAACTGACTCAGCAGTATTTTGTCCACGCATCTTTTTTGATCATAAAAAATCTATTTCTTAATAAATTAACTCTAATACCCAAGTAGATAACTTTGTAACTAGTTCATAATATGAGAAATACTGTTTAACCATTCTTAATTATTTTTCTAAAATAAATAGTCATTAGATCAGTGATTCTCAGCCTTTAGAGCACCTAAAAACCATCTGGAATGCTTCCTAGCAATGTAGATCACTGGGCTTCATCTTCAGAGATTCTGGTACACGAGACCTGAAAAGGGGTTAAGAATCTGCATTGTAACTACACTTTCACTCCTTATCTTGGCACATTTTAACAAGATATCCAGGTGATTTTGGTGCAAGTGGCCCATGAATCTTTGAGAAACCTTGCCACCAATCATCAGAGGCTGTGCTTGTTATTTTGCCTCAATTTGATGTTTATACAAAGTCCTGAAGAATCTCCCAGAGTTAGGCTCACAGTATTGGGCAGGTCATTCCTCTAGGCATTCAGTTCTCTGCTGGGTGTTTCCTGGGTGTCTGTCTGCTTTGCTCATGCCTTCAAGACTTGAAGTTAGGACAGTTCATTAACTAGCAGTGTTCAAATTTAGTGAATTGAGTAATTGTCACTTAATCCAATTGCTGAGACAGAAATTTTTTCTCTTGATCTTCTAATCTCAACTAAAACTGGATTTACTTCTTTCTTACTTGATTATTTGGTTCAGTGATGAATTTTTAAACTGGAATGCAAATGTACATGTAGCTTCAGGGAGCTCTACTAGATAGTATGCACTTGGGGGAAATTTAGTGATTTTCTTTGTAAATAAAGTGCTTGCTAATAATTTCTACCTTTCCAGGTATTTTAAAAAGGCTTTTTAAAATTAAAAAAAATCCTCTAAACATTAATCCAGATAGTTTTAAGTACTAATTTAAAATACATAAACAGTTAGATAGTAGTATGGTACTCTTGGAACTCTAGAGTTTGTCTTTCATTTCTTTTATAACTCATCACTGTATAAAGCATGGTGTTTTATTTATAATTGGTTCTCAAAACATATAATGTCCTAACCTAGACCTCCCCATCAGTTAGTTGCTTACTCAGTGTTTTTACTAAGATGTCTGATAGATGTTACAAAATTAATTTTTTTAAAACCAAACTCTTGATCTTTCCCCCTAAACTTTCTCTGCTTAAAATGTTCCCTATGTCAGTTGATGGTAACTCTGTCCTTCCACTTGCTTAAGATGATAACTTTGGAATCATTTTTTATACCTCTCTCACATCCACATCTAATGGATCAAAAAGTAATTTCAATAATGCCTTCAAAATATATCAAAAATCCGACTACCTCGTATCACCTCCATTGCCACCACTCTGGTTTAGGCCACCATTCTTTCTCATTTGAATTATTGTAGTAGCTTCTTAACTAGTCTCCTTACTTCTCCCCTTGCCCCGCTTCAGTTTATTCTTAGCATATCAGCCAGTTATTCTTTTAACCCACCCCACCTCATCTAGAATTTTCTCTTTGCTTACTATGGATAGGGCCACGCTGGCTTCATTGCTCTTATTTGAACACTCCAAACTTATTCTTGGCTTAGAATATTTGCATCTGATCTTCTCTCCACCTGAAATGTGTTTCTCCCAGATATCCTCAAGGCTGTCTTCCTCACTTCTTTCAGGTCTTTACTCAAATGTCACCTTCTTAGTGAAACCTTCCCAGACCACCATAATTAAAATTGCAAACAGTAGCCCCCATCCTTATACACTCACTTCTAATCCCCATTCCCTGGTTTATTTCTCAATATAGTTCTTCTCATCATCTGATACATTATATTTTTACTTATTGTATGATTTTTTTTAGAATTTGAGCTTTATAAATGAAGAGCCTTTTGTCTATTTTGTACACTGGTGTATACAAGTGTTTAGGGTATGGTACTTAGGACTCTTACAAGAGTGCCTAGAACATAGTTGACACTCAGTAAGTAGTTGCTGATAATGAGTAGGGAACTATATGGTTATCTTGTTCCAAAGGAAGCTTAGTGATTGCGAAGTTCTATAAGTTACCTAAGTTCTTCAGGACCTACATTGGCACTTCTAACACTAGGAAGATAATTCAATATGACCTCAATATTTGTTCATTCATTGAGTGATTTAACAAACATATATTGTTAGTTAATCTGTCAGTAGTTATTTATAGTGTACCTACTAAATGCCAAGTCATTGTTTGGTACTGAAGATGCAAAGATGTATCAGACACAATTCCTGCTCCAGAAGAGCTCAGTCTACTAGGAAACAGATAAATAAGCAGAAAATTATAGTACAATGAGATAAGTACTATGATAGTATAGGATATAATTAAAGCATAAAGGAGGGACACCAAATGCCTTTGGGTGGGGAAGAGTCAGGAAAGGCTACCTGAGGAGTGGGTAACTTGAGGAAGTAGTAATAGTCAGATGAATGATTGCATGAATGAATGTTGATGAGACAGGATGACATGGGACCCAAAGTGACCCCAGGGATCTAGAACACTGAAAGGAAGGAGTTGGACATGGGTACAAATGGAGATTGTAGTTTATGGAGCTGGGGAGTGGGAAGAAGGACAAATAGAATTTGAGGATATTCCTGGCTGCTACCTTATCGTTTCCTATGAAGATGGGATTGAGTTCATCTTCAGAGAGCTAGAGGGGAACCATTTGTGGACATTAAAATACAATAGCTGGAGGCAAGAATATACAGTGGAGAAAAGACAGCCTCTTCAATAAGTGGTGCTGGGAAAACTGGACAGCTACATGTAAAAGTATGAAATTAGAACACTCCCTAACACCATATACAAAAATAAACTCAAAATGGATTAAAGACCTAAATGTAAGGCCAGACACTATCAAACTCTTAGAGGAAAACATAGGCAGAACACTCTATGACATAAATCACAGCAAGATCCTTTTTGACCCACCTCCTAGAGAAATGGAAATAAAAACAAAAATAAACAAATGGGACCTAATGAAACTTCAAAGCTTTTGCACAGCAAAGGAAACCATAAACAAGACCAAAAGACAACCCTCAGAATGGGAGAAAATATTTGCAAATGAAGCAACTGACAAAGGATTAATCTCCAAAATTTACCAGCAGCTCATGCAGCTCAATAACAAAAAAACAAACAACCCAATCCAAACATTGGCAGAAGACCTAAACAGACATTTCTCCAAAGAAGATATACAGATTGACAACAAACACATGAAAGAATGCTCAACATCATTAATCATTAGAGAAATGCAAATCAAAACTACAGTGAGATATCATCTCACACCAGTCAGAATGGCCATCATCAAAAAATCTAGAAACAATAAATGCTGGAGAGGGTGTGGAGAAAAGGGAACACTCTTGCACTGTTGGTGGGAATGTAAACTGATACAGCCACTATGGAGAACAGTATGGAGGTTCCTTAAAAAACTACAAATAGAACTACCATATGACCCAGCAATCCCACTACTGGGCATATACCCTGAGAAAACCATAATTCAAAGAGTCATGTACCAAAATGTTCATCGCAGCTCTATTTACAATAGCCAGGACATGGAAGCAACCTAAGTGTCCATCAACAGATGAATGGATAAAGAAGATGTGGCCCATATATACAATGGAATATTACTCAGCCATAAAAAGAAACGAAATTGAGTTATTTGTAGTGAGGTGGATAGACCTAGAGTCTGTCATACAGAGTGAAGTAAGTCAGAAAGAGAAAGACAAATACCGTATGCTAACATATATATGTGGAATCTAAGAAAAAAAAAAAAAAGGTCATGAAGAACCTAGGGGTAAGATGGGAATAAAGATGCAGACCTACTAGAGAATGGACTTGAGGATATGGGGAGGGGGAAGGGTAAGCTGTGACAAAGTGAGAGAGTGGCATGGACTTATATACACTACCAAACGTAAAATAGATAGCTAGTGGGAAGCAGCCGCATAGCACAGGGAGATCAGTTCCGTGCTTTGTGACCACCTAGAGGGGTGGGATAGGGAGGGTGGGAGGGAGGGAGATGCAAGAGGGAAGAGACATGGGAACATATGTATATGTATAACTGATTCACTTTTTTATAAAGCAGAAACTAACACACCATTGTAAAGTAGTTATACTCCAATAAAGATGTTTAAAAAAAAAGAAATATGGGTGTCATGCATATTGTATAAATCTCTTAACTGCTTTTGCCTAATTCACAAGTGCAAGGCTTATCTTTTTTCTTAAAATGAATGTAAAACGGTTAAGACAGGACTTTCCATTTTCCAGGTTCTTGCTATAATGTTATTCGGGTTCCTCCAGAGAAAGTAGACCTTGGGGAGACAATCCATGGAGCCCAGGTGATATGTTCTATTGCTTCTGCAGAGAGGATGAAACCTTCTTACTACCACAGCTTTGGTGAGCCCAAAGATAAGGCAAATTTTAATAGGGGCTGTCTTAAAGTTACTGTTGCAGAGGGATTAATTTTGGCAAGTACCGTGTTAATACAGTTTATCAGAGTATGGTGATAAGAGATGAAGGTTGCATTTTAATGCCAATTAAGTTTATTCTGTTTAGTCACGTACTTCTTATCCTAGCCAACTGACTGATTGAAAAGATATTTTAATACAAGCAATTACTAAAAACTTAATTGGAAACACCAATTAATTTTAAAGTTTTTAATTAATTGACTGCTCTAGGAAATAGTTATCAGTTTAAGAAATCATTGGTGCCTTCCCAGCACATTGAGTCAGGCTCAGATTTAGTCACCTAGCACTAACTCCACTTCAGTTCTCTATGGAGAACAGCCTCTCCCTTCAGCCCCCTGCTCCAGGATGACACAATGAGTAACCCCTAGTCATAGAAATCAGTCTCTTTGGTTTGTTTTTTATTATGTTGTATGTCATTGAATATCTAAATACAAAGGAAAAAAATACATTTATGTATGTTTCCACAACAGAGACTATGGACTTTGGGTGATTGTGATGTGTCAATGTAGGTTCATCAGTTGTAACAAATGGACCACTCTGGTGGAGGAAATTGATAATGTGGAGGCTGTGCGTGTTTGGGGACAGGTGGTATATGGGGAACCTCTGTACCTTCCCCTCGATTTTGTTGTGAGCCTAAAACTACTCCAAAATATAAAGTCTTAATTAAAAAAATAATTTGACCATAAAAAATTGACAGAATTCAATATTTTAGGTAACTTTAAAGACCACAAATAATAATCATACAGGAAAGACCTTGATTATATTTTTGGGGAGGCAATTCATATTCCATGTAGATTGCTTCAGCTTTTTCTCAGAATATTTATCTTCTGCATCCTAAACCTTTATAGCCAATCTGCTGCTGGATTGTTACCTCCAGTATAAATAGCAAAAGGATTAAGGAATACAGGTCCAGATCATAAATGACACTTTAATATAATGCTTCTTTGTTCCTAAACCAAAACAATTTGAAAAGAAAGAAAGAAAAAAAAAGACAAAAAGCAAGTTGAGGGCATTCAACCCAAGCTATTCTAAGCAGTTCCTGTTTTTATGTAGGAACAGAAAATATATATAGCAAAGCTGGGAAATGATGAAGAATTATTTCTGACTGGCATTTGTTTAGGTCAGCAGTAATGTGTCCAAGCCTTCAGACAAGTTCCCAAACTGTCACATTTCAGACAACTCTAGTTTGCCAAATAACATTTTATTGTTTGCTTGAACCTTTTAGGAATGACAAGGAACTACATTGTCTTCATTGAACAGCCTCTAAAGATGAATCTGTGGAAAATCATCACTTCTAAAATTCGGGGAAAGGCCTTTTCAGATGGAATAAGCTGGGAACCCCAGTATAATACATGGTTTCATGTGGTGGATAAGCACACTGGTCAGGTGGAGAATTTTGAGTGTATTTATTTTGAAAATGATCGGACATGAAGGCAAATTTCCATGTGATTGACTTTTGCCTTCACTGGGCATTACTTGCATAAGACAGTCTTAATCAAGGATATTACCTTCTTCCATAAGTAGGGCTAGTTATTTATTAATTAGTACAGTGGATTTTGCATTTTAGAAAATTGTAGGAAATGGTTTTATCCTTTAAATTATCTGATTCAATTAAAATGACATCTAGGAAATCCTTTTAGCATTTTAGCATGGATTTTTCCATATAATATTTGCTAAAGAGGATATTGTTCATGCAGAGGTCTTCTGTAACTTTTGCAGTGATATTTTTATTAGCTGCTTCTATGATTTCTTGATATGTAAATATGATAATCCTACCAAAGTCTAAAGCATATTAGTTAAATATCTTTCTATATACTCCTGATTAATAGCACTATTGTATTTGTCTACTTTTTAACCTCTCTAAAGAAATAGTATCCTAAATTTACTGTACCCTTATTTCATTACCAAAAAAATCCCATTTTAGTAATGAGTGCATTTTTCAAAGAATTAGTCACTTAATTTATCATAAATTCTTAATAGAAGTATTTTCTATTTAACCATGTAGTTAGGAGTCTAGGATTTATTTATCCTTCAAAATATTGGGCCATATTTCATGAGAACTTTAAAGTTAGTTGAAACAGTTGATTGGTCTATATAAAATAGCCCCAGTTCATTGATTAATATGAGATGAGACGATTTTAAATCAAAGCATATTTGCTTCTACATTCCAAATTCTGGTTTTTATACCTACCAAGCCTGTCACTTAAAGAGGGGGAAATCTTCTTAATTTGAGCTTTGTGGATCTGTACCCTAAAGGAAATAAATAAAATATTTACTTTTGGACTTCCCTGGTGGCGCAGTGGTTGAGAGTCCACCTGCTGATGCAGGGGACATGGGTTCGTGCCCCGGTCCGGGAAGGTCCCACATGCCGTGGAGCAGCTGGGCCCATGAGCCATGGCCGCTGAGCCTGCGCGTCCCGAGCCTGTGCTCCGCAAAGGGAGAGGCCACAACAGTGAGAAGCCCGCGTACTGCAAAAAAAAAAAAAAAAAATCTATTTTTCACTGTTTGTGTTTTCCCCTGCAGCTTCTTCCAGGGATGTACTACAGTAAACCTTTTGTTACTTTTCACCAAATCAATGCCTTTGAGGACCAGGGCTGTGTCGTAATTGATTTGTGCTGTCAGGATGATGGAAGAAGCCTAGAAGTTTACCAACTACAGAATCTTAGGAAAACTGGGAAAGAGCTTGATCAGGTAAAATTCTCTGATTTGTCATGAGTTATCAAAATATTTTTGATCTAGCCAAGTTCTGGCTTTGGGTTTGGAATTAGCTGTTTCTCTTGCCTCTTTTTTTTTTTTTTCCTCTTTTGTAAATAAGGAGGGAGAATGGTTTTAAAGCGTTGAAGATACAGCTTTGTAATTTATTTAATATTTCAAAATAATTTGAAGTATGTATTTACATAATACCTAATAAATAGAAAGTATGTTAAAGAAAGCCAAGAAATATGTTTTGAAGCACTTGTGATTAGTTCCTTATTACACTTGGGCACTAAACATACTTACATTTACTGGACGGAATAGTAAAATGGACTATAATATTAATTCTTTGAAAAAAAAAGTGTATCAGTTCATCTAGCTTGAAGGGATTTACTTTTTCCTGATAATCAGTTAAAGGCAGAATTTTTCCTTGGATTATGTAATGTAAATTGTTTTCTGCTATAGTTTTATTTTAATTAATTAATTAATTAATTTTTGGCTGTGTTGGGTCTTTGTTGCTGCGTGCAGGCTTTCTCTAGTTGCGGCGAGCAGGGGCTACTCTTCGTTATGGTGTGCGAGCTTCTCATTGCAGTGGCTTCTCTTGTTGCAGAGCACGTGCTCTAGGCGCGCGGACTTCAATAGTTGTGGCTCGCGGGTTTAGTTGCTCCGTGGCATATGGGCTCTTCCCAGACCAGGGATCAAACCCATGTCCCCTGCTTTGGCAGGCAGCTTCTTAACCACTGCACCACCAGAGAAGTCCAGAGTTGCAGTTTTCTGATTCTGTTTATGACCTTACTCAAAGTTTTGTGTTCTTCCGCCTTTTTGTTTCAGGTAGAAGAGCTCCTTTCAACCTTTCTTGAAAGGCAGGTTTAGTGGTGCTGAACTCTCTTAGCTTTTGTTTGTCTGGGAATGCCTTTGTTTCTCCTTCATATCTGAAGGATAACTTTGCTGGATAGAATATTCTTGGGTGACAGTTTTTATCTTTCAATATCTTGAGTAAGTCATTCTATTCTCTTTTGACCTGTAGAGTTTCTGCTGAGAAATCTGCCAGTAACCTAATGAGGGTTCCTTTGTAGGTTACTATCTTTTTTTCCCCTGGCTGTCTTTAAAATTTTTTCTTTGTCATTGACTTTTGACAGTTTTAACATAATGTATCTTGGAGAAGGTTTTTTGCATTCAGATAATTAGGTGTTATCTTTGCTTCAGAGACTTGGATATCCAGTTGTCCAGGTTTGGGAAGTTCTCAGCTATTATTTCTTTAAATAAACTCTCTGCTCCTTTCTCCCACTCTTCTCCTTCTGGGATACCCATTATCCTTATGTTACCCTTCCTAATGGAGTTGGATAATTCTTGTAGAAATCTTTCATTTGTTTAGATCTTAGTTCCCTCTCATCTTCTGTCTAATTTCTAGCTTTCTATCTTCAAGTTTGTTAGTTCTCTCTTCCATATGGTTTGCTCTATTTCCAGTGCTTTCTAACATGTTCTTCATCTCATTTACTGAATTCTTCAGCTCCAGAATTTCTGGTTGGTTATTTTTCATAGTTTCAATCTCTTTGGTAAGGTATTTCTTCTGTTCATTTGTTTTATTTCTGAGCTCATTGAACTGCCTTTCTGAGTTTTCTTGTAGTGCATCAAGTTTCTTCAGGACAGCTATTTTGAATCCTCTGTCGGTTAGATTGCACTATTCCATGACTTTAGGTTTGATTTCTGGAGATTTGTCTTTTTCTTTTTGTGATACTGTGTTACCATGTTTTTTTTATGGTGCTTAATGAGTTGATGTAGCCAGCACGTTTGAAGTAGCAAACACCTTTCTTCTTTAGGTAAAGCTTTTTTTTCTTTTTTTTTTTTTACTAGATGCTAGCATTTCAACAGGTTAGTTATTAGAGGCCTTTCTTTTGTTCATAAGTAGGTGGCACAAGTTTTTGGTTTCTCTTACTTGAGCTGCCTGTGGCTATATTTGAAAATCAGCACTTTCCACCCTCTACCACCTCTGTGAGAGGTGTTGCCTGGTGCCCTCCCTCTCATACCTTATGCCTCCAGGGTCACTGGTGCTTTGCTGCTGCCAGTGTCACTGCTGCTGCTGGTGTTGCTGCCTCAGGCATCGGGGTGATGGGTACGTCTGTCATGTTGGGGTTGCCTGTGTTGCAGGCACTGCTGCTGTTGGGGGAGGGTGGTAGTGGGGGTAGCCAGGGTGGCTGGGGCCTCTGCTGTGTCTGGAGTTGTTGGGTTCCCAGGCACCACAGCTGTGGATAGGGGCCTGGGTCATGGCCACCTCCATGGCTGGAGGGGTCACAGGCCCCGCTGCCACTGTTGCTTGATTCCCTGCGGCTGTGGGTGCTGCTGCAGCCAGGAGATCGGAGTCATGTGTGCTGCCTCCCCTGCTCTTACTGGGTTCTCTGGGGCTGCAGGCTCAGCTACTGTAGCTGGGAGTTGGGATTATAAGCACCACCTCTGCTTTCCTCTCAGTTCTGCCGCTTCAGTGTGCTCCAGTCCACCCACCTTTAGATGTACAAATGTGTGGAACTCTCTAGCCTTCCAATGTGTTGAGCAGATGAACCTTTCTTGAGTTAACATTATGTTATTGGTTGTAGACTGAAGGGGAGAGACAAAGGGAGCATATCATGCACTATGACGCTGATGTGTACAGCATGACGCTGATGTGCTTATTTACTAATAATTTTTCTCATGAATGGATGTTGGATTTTATCAAATTTTTTTTTGCACTGTTGAGATAATGACATGACTTATCCTTTCTTCTACAAATGTGGTGAGGTACACTGATTGATTTTAAAACGTTTGTAATAGCCATGGATTGATTTTTGAATGTTAAACTGACCTTCTATTCCTGAAGTAAATCCCAGTTGGTTGCACTGTATTTTTAATGTATTTCTGGATTTGCTTTGCTAATATCTTATTTAGTATTTTTTGGCATCAATTTCATGATTAAGATTGGCCTGTAATTTTTCTTTCTTATAATGTCCTTGTTAGTTTTTTAAAATAGATTTAATTAATTAATTAATTTTAATTTTTGGCTGTGTTGGGTCTTCGTTGCTGCACATGGGCTTTCTCCAGTTGCAGCTAGCGGGGACTACTCTTCGTTGCAGTGCGCGGGCTTCTCATTGCAGGGGCTTCTCTTGTTGCGGAGCACAGGCTCCAGGAGCGTGGGCTTCAGTAGTTGTGGTGCGTGGGCTTCATTAGTTGTGGTTCGCAGGCTCTAGAGCGCAGGCTCAGTAATTGTGGTGCACAGGCTTAGTTGCTCTGCGGCATGTGGGATCCTCTTGGACCAGGGCTCAAACCCATGTCCCCTGCATTGGCAGGCGGATTCTTAACCACTGCGCCTCAGGGAAGCCCCCTTGTTAGGTTTTGTTATTAAGGTTTCACTGATCTCATACAGTGAGTAGGAAATTGTTCTCTTTTCTACTCTCTGCATGAAAAGTATAAGATTGGCATTATTTCTTAAATGTTTGGAATAATTCAACAGTAAGGTCATCTGGGCCTGTAAGTTTCTTTATAGGTAGATCTTAAATTATAAATTACATTTCTTTAATAGTATAGGGTTATTCTGATTCTCTATTTCTTATTGTGTCAGATTTGGTAAATAGTCTTTTTCTAACAAATTTATTAATGCCATCTAAAATTTCAAATTTGTTGACCAAATGTTATTCATGATATTCTATGTTTTAAAACAATGTATGTAGTGTTAATTGATAGCCCCTGTTTTTATCCCTTATATGGTTATTTGTGCTGTCTTTTTTGTTCCTTCAGGCTTGCTAGGTTCTCATCAATTTAATGAGGCTTTTCAAAAGACCAACTTTTTGGCTTAGTTGATCTTCTTTAATGTGTGTTTATTTTCAGTTTCATCAATTTATGCTATTATTTTCATTTCTTTTTCTACTTTCTTTGTACTTAATGTGTTCCTTTTGTAACTAAGGATATAAAACCTTAGTTTGTTATTTTTCTACCTTTCCCTCCTCAACATATATACCTTTGGGATGATAAATTTCTGTCTAGCAGAGCATCCCACAAGTTTTGATATGTTTTATTACTTTTCAGTTAAAGTATTTTCTAACTTTCACTGAGATTTCTTCTTTGAAAATTATTTTTAAACTTTCAGACAAATGGAAATCTTTCTAGTTATTTTTCCCATTGATTTCTAGCTTAATTTTACTGTATGATTTGAAGTTTATAAAATTTATTGAGACTTGCTTTATGGCCCAGAAAAGATTATTTAAAAAAAAATTTAAAAAATGTTTTATGTGCATTTAAAACAATAAATTTTGGATGTAGTGTTTTATATATGTTGATTAGGTCATATTTTAAAATAATATTATTCAAATCTTCTTTATTCTTATTGATCTCTATCAGTTATCATATAACATGAAATGTATATTAAAATCTTTTGCTTGGAGTATAGATTTTTCTGTTTCTCCTCATAGTTATGCTAATTTTAAATTTACATATGTTGGTGCTCTGTGTGCATACAAATTTAGAATTGTTTTACCTTCCCGGTTTATTGAATATTTATCTCTAAGTAATGCTTTTTGCCATGATGTTTGCGTGCTATAACTTTCCCATCCTTTTACTTTTAACCTTTCTTAATATGTACCATGTAAGCAATATACACTTACAAAATCCATTGTGCTAATTCTTTTTTTTTTTTTTGTGGTACACGGGCCTCTCACTGTTGTGGCCTCTCCCATTGCAGAGCATAGGCTCCGGACGCACAGGCTCAGTGGCCATGGCTCACAGGCCTAGCTGCTCCACGGCATGTGGGATCCTCCCAGACCAGGGCATGAACCCATGTCCCCTGCATCGGCAGGCGGACTCTCAACCACTGCGCCACCAGGGAAGCCCCATTGTGCTAATTCTTGACTTTTGATTGGCACATTTAGTTAAACCAGTCATTAATATTTTGAGGTTTAAATATGCCATCTGACTATTTGCTTCCTATTTGTCTCACTAGTTCTTGTTTTCTCTCCTTTCTTGCCTTCTCTACATTAGTTGAGCATATTTTATTATTTCATTTCCACCTCCCCTCCCCCAAACATCACTCCACCCTCTGACCATTAGCTTGGTAGTTATATATTCTTTTAGTGGTTATTTGAGAAATCACAATATGCATCCTTGATTTAACACAGTATATTATAAATCAGTTCTTTTAATTCTTTCCAGACAATGCAAGGACTCTGGAACACTTTAACTTCATTTACTCTACTCCTGATTTATATGCTACTGTTTTTATACATTTTAATTCTCTCTCTATATTAACCCTTATAAGGCATTATTATTAATGTTGTTTTATGTAGTCATAATCACCCATATTACCCATTTACGCACATCTGTACCTTCTCTTGCTCTTAATTCCTTCTAGTCTCTCTGAGCATCCATGTGGAATCATTTTCTTTCTGACTGAAGGACACCTTTTAGTATTTTCTTTAGTTCAGATATGCTGGTGATGAAATCTCTGTTTTTGCTTGTCGGAAAAATGTCTTTATTTTACCTTCTTTCTTGAAGGATGTTTCCACTGGATAAAGAATCTAGGTTGTTATTTTCTTTTGAAACTTTAAAGATATCATTTCATTGTCTTCTGATTTCTGTTAAGAAATCAGCTGTCAGTCTAAAGCTTTGCTCCTTTGAAGTTGAATTACCACCCCCCCCCCCGCAAAGATTTTCTCTTTGGTTTTCTGTAGTTAGTACTATGATATTTTTTAGTATGAGTTTCTTTTGATTTATTTTTACTATTTTTTTCCTTAAGGATTCTTTTTTTTTTGCGGTATGCGGGCGTCTCACTGTTGTGGCCTCTCCCATTGCGGAGCACAGGCTCCGGACGCGCAGGCTCAGCGGCCATGGTTCACGGGCCCAGCCGCTCCGCGGCATGTGGGATCCTCCCGGACCGGGGCATGAACCCGTGTCCCCCGCATTGGCAGGCGGACTCTCAACCACTGCGCCACCAGGGAAGCCCCCTTAAGGATTCTTGAATCAATGGTTTGATGTCTTTCATTAGTTTTGAAAAATTTCGCCTATTATTTCTTCAAATATTGTATCTGGTAAGTCTTTTCTCTCTTTTCTTTCTGGGATTACGGTACACATATGCTACGCCTTTTCACTCTAACCCTCTGTTGCTTATGTTCTTTTTAGTATCTTCTATCCTTTGGTCTAAGTATCTTGCTTTGGATATTTTCTTCCTATCTATCTTACAGTTCAAACATTCTTCTTCTTCTTTTTCTTTTTTGCGGTACGCGGGCCTCTCACTGCTGTGGCCTCTCCCATTGCGGAGCACAGGCTCTGGATGCTCAGGCTCAGCGGCCATGGCTCACGGGCCCAGCCGCTACGTGGCATGTGGTATCTTCCCGGACCGGGTCATGAACCCATCCCCTGCATCGACAGGCGGACTCTCAACCACTGCCCCACCAGGGAAGCCCCAAACATTCTTCTTCAGGTGTGTATATTCTGCTTTTAAACCTAGGCACTATGTTCCTAAACTCATTGCATTTTTCAGTTCTAGAATTTTGATTCCCTTCTCTTTTTTAATTTTAGCTCTCTGCTACAATCCCAAATTAAAATAATTTCCTCCAACGTATTCAGAATAGTTAAAGTCTGATAACTCTATTATCTGAATCACTTGTGGTTCTGTTTCTATCATTTGTTGTTTATCTTCTTGTTGTTTTTTAAATCATGCTCTCTTGTCGTCTCATGTGCTAATTTTTATTCTATACAGAATATTGTGTTTGAAAAATTGTAGGAGGGATATTTTGAGACTCTGTTATCTTCCTCTGGGGAAGATTTTCATTTACTTCTGGCAGATGGCTAGGGTACATTATCAATTGAAGATATTCTTAATCTAGTTATAGGGATTGAGAAAATTTGAAACATGATACAGTTGCTGCAAGAGCTGGACTATTTTTGTTTATTTTTACTTCTAGGGTACAGCCAAAGAGCTAGAGGTTTATCAAGGCTTCCCCTTCTTGGAGACTTTGAACTACAACTTTTATTTTTCTGGCTCCTCAAAACTATCAAAATCTCTTCTCAGTAGGGCCAAGTGATGGGGGAGTTGGTATGGCAATATCCTTATAAAAGGGTAACATGAAGGAGCCTTGTGGTGATGGAACTGTTCTGTACCTTGAGTATGGTGGTGATCATATGAATTTACATGTGATAAAATTGCATAAACACACATACAAACACAAATGAATGTGTGTAAAATTGGTGAAATCTGAGTAATGGTGGATTATATCCATGTAAGTTTCCCTGTTGTAGTGTTGTTATGTAAGAGGTCATCATTGGTGAGACTGGATGAAGGATACATGGGATCTCTCTGCATTGTTTGTTTTTTTTAATGTGGTAAAATATACATAACACAAAGTTACTATTTTAACTATTTTTAGGTGTATAATTCAGTGACATTAAATACATTAATGACGTTGTGCAACCAACATCACTATTCATTTACAGAACTTTTTCATCATCCCAGACAGAAACGCTGTACCCATTAAATAACAGCTCCCTATCTCCTCCCTCTCCCCAGCTCTTGGTCGCCCTTATTCTACTTTCTGTTTCTATGAATTTGCCTATTCTAGGTACCTCATATAAATGGAATCATACAAGATTTTTTCTTTTGTGTCTGGCTTATTTCATTTAGCATAATCTTTTCATGGGTTATCCATGTTGTAACATGTATCAGAATCTCATTCCTTTTAAAGGTTTAATAATATTCCTTGTATGTGTATACTACCTTTTGTTTATTCATCTGTTGGGGGACATTTGGGTTGTTTTCAGCTTTTGGCTATTATGAATAATGCTGTTATGAACACTGGTGTACAAGTATCTGTTTGAGTCCTTGTTTTCAGTTCTTTCTTGGCATATACCTAGAAGTGGATCTGCTGGATCATATGATAATTCTATTATATCTAACTGTTTGAGGAACTGCCAGATTGTTTTTAACAGCAGATGCACCATTTTACATTCCCACCAGCAATGCACTAGGGTTCCACTTTCTTCACATTCTCACAAACACTTGTTTTCTGGATTTTTTTGTTTGTTTTGTTGTTTTGTTTTGTTTTTTGGTTTATAATAGCCATCCTAATGAGTGTGAAGTATTATCTTATTGTCGTTTTGATTTTCATTTCCCTAATGACTAATAATGTTGAGCATCTTTTCATGTACTTATTGGCTATTTGTATATCTTGGTGAAATGTCTAGTCTAGTCCTTTGCCCATTTTAAAATCAGTTGTTTGCTTTTCTGTATTATTTCTTACAGCTGCTTGTGGGTCTGCAATATATATCTCAAAATTTAAAAGTTTAATAAAAAATTCTTTTATATTTTCTCAGCCTTTCAGCTGCCTGTTCTTAAAAGCAGCTGATGTCCTTAGTGGAAAATCTGCCCCCAATATGTAGTTTCTGTGGGTTTCCTTCTTCCAAATCTATGCCCCGTTGTTCTTTATTACCTTTTTTAAGCTCACCACCGCCTTCAAATAGCTGTTTTAAACATTTTTGTCCAGTTTTTCTATCTGTTCTCAGGGAAACAGTTGATCCATATTGCCTAACTCACCATTATTGGCACTCTCTTTTTGTTCACCTATGGTTTTGCAAAAGACAAAAATGTTTACATAAATTTAAAAGTAAATTTTTAAAAGCTAATTGTTTATGAAGCTTAAAAATTGCACTAAGTCTTTACTTAGTAAAAACATTTCTGCATGTTATGGAGATGATATGGGCTAGGTATATGGGGGAAAATGGCATAGTTTGTTCCCCATCTTTCAATATTTCAAGAGAGGAAGATGTGCTTAAGCCATTCTTACTGTCATAAAAAATACACTTATTTTATTAGGGTCTCCTGCTTAAGCATCATCTCTGCAGAGATGCTGTGTTGGGGGTCCCCAAAACCACTCTTTGTTTTGATGATTCACTAGGAGGGCTCATGGGTCCCAGAATAATCAGAAAAAAAGAAAGGTACATGGGATGAAGTCTGGAGGAAACCAGGTGCGTGCTTTCAAGAGCCCTCTCCCAGGATATGCCTGATTCCTCCAGCAACTTGTTGTGACAACATGTGTGAAATGTTGCCTGCCAGGGGAGCCCACCCAAGCTGGTGGTCCAGGGTGTTTGTTGGGGATCAACACATAACATATATGGCCCCTACATGAGTAATCTCAATTACTGAAGTTCTAGAGCCCCATAGAGAAGGCAGGTGTTCATTATAAATCACGTTGTTAGCATAAACTATAAGAACAAATTAGTACCGCACGCCTCAAGGCCTCAGGCATGCGAACATACTGTTATCAGACTGAACATTCAAAGAGCTCCGTTCCCAGGTGCTGGCCAAGGACCAGTCATGAAAACAGGGCTTTCCCTGAGAATGTGCAGGGTTTGAGCAACCCAGGCCTGCTAAGTTAGCCCATTTCCACACAGAGTTCTTCCTGGACCAAACCTGAGGAAGGAAGCACCCATTTTACTCTCCAGTCCCTCACCCTTCAGTGTGTTTCTTATTGGCACTTATCACTATCTGACTTTGAGCTATATAATCATTTATTTATTTGACACTACTTAAGTAACATATATTTCTTATCTATTATCATTCTTTCTCCACTAGAATATAAGGCCAGACACTGTTTTGTTCACTGTTGTGTTCTCAGTGTCTGAAACAGAGCTTGCCCTATTGTAGGTACTCAACTGATATTTGCTGAGTAAATGAATGAATGAAAATGATCATTTATGCAATTACTTAGAAATGCCAATAATACTGGCTGGATCTCAGTTATTGGGACATGCTGTTATTCTATGAATGACAATTTTCTCAACAGTTTATTTCTCTTTCCTGAACAGGTCTATAATTCAGTAGCCAGATCTTTCCCTCGAAGGTTTGTTTTGCCCTTACATGTCGGTTTGAATGCCCCTGAGGGAAAGAACCTCAGCCCCTTGACCTATTCTTCAGCCAGTGCTGTGAAACAGGCTGATGGAAAGGTATGCTATGAATGGACATTAGACTAAGACTTTGATCCTCAGTAGTGTTTCTTCATTCACTAGTAAAGTAGTGTGGCTATGTAGTGTGGCTGTTCTCCACAATGTTTGGTGCCCAGTAAGTTTTATAACATTCAGCTGAGCAGGGTAAGGTCATGGAGCATGGCTTGCAAAAGAGCCACAGAATTCTGGGTGGGAGTGAGCAGTGTAGTTACCTATCCCTTTTGTGTTTTGAAACAAATATATGAAACTTTCTAATGGTTGTGGAATGTCTAAGTATTTGAGATAGGAATTGACCATCCCTACCTTTTAGATAATTTGCACTTACATATCATTGTGTAGCTAACAATGTCTCAGCTTTAGTAGAATAAAAGCCCACTTCTACCTCCTATGCCATTTGATAACTTAGTCACAAAACCAGATAATCTTTTATATCTTCATACACATGATGAAAAGAGGAACAATATTAAAAAATGACATAGAACCTCAGTTTTCAAGCCCTGTCACAAACTCTTATAGGGTGTTAGCCCCACGCTGACCTACACTGAAAAAAGTAAGAATTAAGCAATCACTACAAATCCTTTTATGCCCTCATTTAGATTTTGTGCTCTTATGAAAATCTATATCCTGAGGACCTAGAAGAGGAAGGAGGTGTTGAATTTCCCCAGATCAACTATGGCCAATTCAGTGGCAAAAAGTATCAATTCTTCTATGGCTGTGGCTTTCGGCATTTGGTGGGCGATTCTCTGATCAAGGTTGACGTGGTGAACAAGACACTGACGGTAATGAAATTCTCTTTCCTTTTCTGAACTCTTAAAAAACCTATTCTGCCCTTTGAATTAATTTCTGTTTTTTTTAAGGTAGGTCTTGAGATTTTTTACTATTTAAGCAGCTCAGCCACTTACTTTTATTAAATCTGAGAACCATGGAATCACATAGATTAGGGGTATGTTCCCTCTAGGGAATCTAAATGAACCACAAGCCCAGAGAAACAATTCTATGCTTGATAGTATTTTGAGAGAAATCATGGGACACCTCTATTTCAAGTTGATGGGAAACTATAATTACACCAGTTGTGTTTGATGATAATGGAATCTGCAGCTGCAAAAGCTCCCTCTCCTATATTTAACTCAGTAAGCCCGATTCTTCTACTGTTGGACCATTGCACTGACAGTCAAATTCATGCTGGGACTGACAATAACTATAGAAAGCTTCCAGTTCATAACCAGTCTTTTATCAAATACTTTTTTGGGGACTTACAGGTTTGGAGAGAAGATGGCTTTTATCCCTCAGAACCTGTTTTTGTTCCAGTACCAGGAGCCAATGAAGAAGATGGTGGGGTTATTCTTTCTGTGGTGATCACTCCCAACCAGGTAAATGTATTTCCGTCATCGTCAGAAAGAGAAATAGCACTGGGCCTTCTGAGGGTTATATTTAGTGATGCTGTTGATGGTTTATTTTGATTCCAATTTGGCACCTTCTCCCTTTTCTTCCTCTCCTTATTATTAGGGTACCCTTTTATCATAATCAGTACTTTATTACTGTTTTAAAGTTCTATTTTAGAACCATAATAATAATTAACATTTGCATAGGAGTTTATTTACAAACCTCTTTCATACATATTATCTTATTTAGTCATCAAAACAACTTTGTGGGGTACCATTTTACACGTAGAATTTGTAACTTAAGGAAGTTGAAAGAGACTTGCATCAGATCTCATAGTGATAAAGCCAGTATTTAAATCCCAAACTTCTGAATTCTAGTCTAATATTTCATACCACCATCTGTGCTGCCAATTTAAATTGAGTGACCCAAGGGACTTCCCTCATGGTCCAGTGGGTAAGACTCTGTGCTCCCAATGCAGGGGACCCGGGTTCCATCCCTGGTCGGGGAACTAGATCCCGCATGCATGCCGCAACTAAAGAGTCTGCATGCCTCAGCGAAGACCCGGTGCAGGCAAAATAAATAAATATTAAAAAAAATAAAATAAATAGAGTGACCCAAAAATCTAATGTGATAGGCCCTGACCTAGTGTCTCAAAAATGTTGATATCTTTTTTTTTTTAATATTTATTTATTTATTTGGCTGCACTGGGTCTTAGTTGCAGCACATGGGATCTTTAGTTGTGGCATGCGGGCTCCTAGTTCCCTGACCAGGGATCGAACCTGGGCCCCCTGCACTGGGAGCATGGAGTCTTAAGCACTGGACCACCAGGGAAGTCCCAATAATGTTGATATATAACTTCTTGTCTAGGGCAGTCTTGTGGCAGTAGGTTCACTTTGAGTACCAGCTTTGATCAATTATTACTGGCTACCTGGGGTGTTGGATTCTGAGGCTTTTTAAGGTTTAGATGTGGAAAGTGCTGTGATCAATTAATAATGCCTGCCATGGGCTTAGGAGGACTTTGTCCTCATGCCAGGTACTTGCCACTCCTGTAATTAGACCAGGGCAAATCTCCGTCTGCCTTGCAATGCTACCTTTTGAACAGCTCCAAAGTAACACAAAATGGAGACATTTCATTTTAGAAGAATTTTTATGTCTCTTAGGAGATTGAAAGGGGCAGGTAAAAAGATCCTTAAACCCAAAGAGATCCTATGAAGGTGATTGATACAGAGAACTTATTCTTTGCTCTACATATGTACTTCTTCAGGTGTAATTTCCTTTTCTGTTCAGTTCAGCATTCTGCAAACATTTAGTGAATGAATAGGCAAGGCACTGTGCCAGATGCTGGGGGTGGTCATGAAGATGAGTAATATGTAGTCTCTTAGGAATTTTACAGCCCACTGGAGGAAACAGACAGATTTTTTTGTAGGAAAAAAATAAGAGAGAATATTCACTATTGGCTTTCCTTTTCTAGAATGAAAGAAATTTTCTCCTAGTCTTGGATGCCAAGAACTTTGAAGAACTGGGCCGAGCAGAGGTGCCTGTGCAAATGCCTTACGGGTTCCATGGCACCTTCGTGACCATCTGATGGAACATCCACAAGGTCTGGGAGCTAGGTTTTAAATGAATGTGCTCTGTACAAAAGAGAGAGCAAAGGTGCACCTTACCTTCCAAACCATAGACACCTGGTTTTAAAATTTCTATTAAAAATGGAATTCATGAGATAATTATGGTTTTATATTTTCTTAGGGATCTTCCTTGAAAACATTAAGCAAGTGTTGATACAACCTTTTGAAGAGAGTTTTAAATTTATATTTACTGGATATATCTTACAGGTAATAAGAATACATGAAAGAAAAACTAGACCTGATTATCACCACCAGATAAGTGGGTGACAGAGGTTCCCACACTTGGGAGAAGAAATACAGATAACCATAGCTAGTAGAATACGAATATAGGTCTGAAAAGCCCCTTGTTTTTTCCATTACAGCCTGCCTGTTGCTACTGGTCCTAAGGTACTCACAGAGGCTGTCATGCTTGGAGGCTCCTTCTAAACTGGCTATTTCTCTGCTGTCCAGAGCAGACGCCACTGCAGTTGAACCACCAAGTACCACCTCCTACCCTGCCCCCAGCTCAGCCTTGGGAGGCTGTTGTTTTGAGGGATGTTGTTTAAATCAGGCATTTTTTCCTAATCTCCAGGTGTCTAGTTCTTCAGAGAACGATGAAAAGTTGGTAGTTCTTACCATTCAACCCAGCAATTCCACTACTGGGCATATACCCTGAGAAAACCATAATTCAAAAAGAGTTGTGGGGCTTCCCTGGTGGCGCAGTGGTTGAGAGTCCGCCTGCCGATGCCGGGGACACGGGTTCGTGCCCCGGTCTGGGAAGATCCCACATGCCGCGGAGTGGCTGGGCCCGTGAGCCATGGCCGCTGAGCCTGCGCATCCGGAGCCTGTGCTCCACAACGGGAGAGGGCACAGCAGTGAGAGGCCCGCGAACCACACACACACACACAAAAAAGAGTTGTGTACCAAAATGTTCATTGCAGCTCTATTTACAATAGCCAGGACATGGAAGCAACCTAAGTGTCCATCGACAGATGAATGGATAAAGAAGATGTGGCACACATATACAATGGAATGTTACTCAGCCATAAAAAGAAACGAAATTGAGTTATTTGTAGTGAGGTGGATGGACCTAGAGTCTGTCATACAGAGTGAAGTAAGTCAGAAAGAGAAAAACAAATACTGTATGCTAATATATATATATATATATATATATATATGGAATCTAAGAAAAAAAAAGGTTATGAAGAACCTAGGGGTAAGACAGGAATAAAGACACAGACCTACTAGAGAATGGACTTGAGGATATGGGGAGGCGGAAGGGTAAGCTGTGACAAAGTGAGAGTGGCATGGACATACACACACTACCAAACGTAAAATAGATAGCTAGTGGGAAGCAGCCGCATAGCACAGGCAGATCAGCTTAGTGCTTTGTGACCACCTAGAGGGGTGGGATAGGGAGGGTGGGAGGGAGGGAGATATGGGAACTTATGTATATGTATAACTGATTCACTTTGTTATAAAGCAGAAACTAACACACCATTGTAAAGCAATTATACTCCAATAAAGATGTTAAAAAAAAGTTGGTAGTTCTTCATTTAATTGGGCAACAGGTGGCACTAGAGACCATATAATCTTTGCATGTCTAAACCCCTTTAGTTTTATTTTTATTTTTTTTTGCTGTACGCGGGCCTCTCACTGTTGTGGCCTCTCCCGCTGCGGAGCACAGGCTCCGGACACGCAGGCCCAGAGGCCATGGCTCACAGGCCCAGCCGCTCCGCGGCATGTGGGATCCTCCCGGACCGGGGCACGAACCCGCGCCCCCTGCATCAGCAGGCGGATTCTCAACCACCGCGCCACCAGGGAAGCCCAACCCCGTTAGTTTTTACCAACAGCCCAAATCAGCCTAGATCTGTCATTTAAACCTCACGTCAAAATACCGTGTTCCCTTTTCCTTCAGTTATACTCCAAGCCCAGGCCAGTTAAACTGTGCATGTTCCATGTGCATGTTGAATGGTGCTGGAGAAGCCCCCCAAACATGTAGTTTGGGGCAGTGTGAACTCATTAGGCTCACGGCACAGTCCTGGACCAACATAGTCAGTTTCTCTTCAGTTTTCCTTGAGAGTTATTATAAACATCACAAACCCTATTCACCTTAGCAAAGCGTTCCATACATACAAATGCCACATGTCAGGGTTTGCATTGTGGCAATAAAATAAAGGTTCTAAGTTTTGTGTCTGTGTTGGTGAGATACAGAGCAATAGCAATAGGTACGGAATAGAAGATGCCTAAACAGAACTAATATAGCAGATGTGGGAGCGTAGAGGCTGAGATAACCATAAGAACATAAATCCCTTGGTGTTTCACAGAAGTCTTCAAAAAGGCATTGTACTCCCCCAGATCAGACATGGAAGTTTGATCCAGATCTTATTTGGATCTGAAAGGTGAAGAAGACTCCAGTGGACATCTGGGAGGTACATAGGTCTCTCTGATCATGTCTTTCTTCTGTTTATAAACCTTTACTCCATCCTACTACACAGAGAGTAAAGCTCAAACATAAAGTTTAGCAGTATAAAAATAAGATTTTGACCCAAGGATACCTGAATTCTGCCTTGGCCCTGCCATCTATACGGTTCTTGAAGGAGAAGACAAAAAAGGATCAACAACATTTTATAATCTAGGTGTATATGCCTGGTAATCCAATGCAGAAAGTTCTGGAAATTGAGCATATGACTGAGGCTCAGAGCCTAGGCAGGGCCTCTTCCTTTCCCTAAGTCCAACTCATCACTGGACAGTGTCCAGAGACTCAAGGAAAGGAACTGTGTGGTGCACAAGTGAGGGGAAAAGGGATTAGGGTGCATCCTAGTGACCTTATCTTAGTTACATCTGGAAAGTTACTATTTCCAAATAAAGCCATATTCTGAGGTACTGGGGGTTGGGACTTCAACACATTTAACTTTGGAGGGGACACATTTCAATGCATAACAGGATGACTGAGGGTGAATTTGGTGAGCATCTTTACATAGAATTAGCTTTAATAAAAGAGTAAGAACTCTGCAAATGCAGTGACATATTTTACTAAAGCAAATAACTAAAGCAATTTCTCAGAAATTCTACCTTTTACCTTTTATTTTATTTTGATTCTTTAAACTGAATTGGGAACAAGGGAAGTGTTTGTGTAACCATTGATGGTTATAGTATTTATCTCTGATGCAGTCAATGCCTGGGAAACATTGTTTATAAGTGATCCTGGGTAAATAATTCACTTATCTGGGTCTGTGTTTTCTTATCTGTAAAGTGAGAGGACTGAACTAGATTTTGAGTTTCCATCTCAAAAATCTCTGGTTTATAATTATTTAAAGTTCATTACAGCCCAATGGGGGAAAGGAGAAAAATATTTGAAAACGTGTGAGGAAGTTTGCTACACATTAATAATTTAATGCACAACAAACAGCATATATAGCTGGAGACAGGAGACATCTGGGAGAAACCATCATGGGGCTTATATTTCCACCACGTCCATGATTTTATCCCTCCTTTCCAGTGCCTGGAACAGTGCCAGCCACAGTAGGTATTCAGTAATTAATGAAAGAATGAATGTAGGCGAGAAATGCACTGGTGCGTACTGGGAACTATAAGTAGTTTGGCCACCGCTTATGAGTAGATGGCGAGGAAACAAGATACTTTCACTCTGGAGGTGTCTACATTGGACAGAGAATAGCTAACGTGTGTGTGTTCATGGGTGCATGTGTTTATACTGCAGCAACCCAGAGTGATAAACGGCTCCATGCATGCATATGGATGATAAGGACAGCTCGAGAGTTTCCCTTTGTAAGAATCTTTACAAATAGTCCAAAGGTAGTGTCATTTCTTAAAGCCACGTGGTCCCACACGTGCACTCAAATTTCTGCTCCCTTTAAGCTTTAAGTAGACTGGCCCTGGGACTCGTCGCAGAGTAAGCAGCGACTGGAGGTTTCTACAACCCAGGGCTTTCTAGAAGGGAGTGAGAGGGACCTCATTGAGCAGACGTAAAAATGAAGTACACTAAGACCCCACCCACCTTATTTGACCGCTCTAAGGCGGACCCAGCTCTCTGATCGCTTGCTCTCCCAAGAGATTGAGATAGCAAGAAACGCCTGTTACGGCCTCCAGGCCGGCAGAGGGAGCCCAGTCGCAGGGTGAAGCAGAGAGCACGTCTGCCGGGCGCCGTCCGCACTGCGCAGCCGCGGACGGGCCTTTCCCCCACCCCCTTTCTCAGCCTGGCGGCGGGCCTAGGGCGGAAGGCGCTGGAGGGGACGCGGGCTTGCAAAACTATGAGCGCGGCGGCTTCGGGCCCTGGCCGGCGGGCGCGAGTGTCCCGCCTGGTCTCCTTCAGCGCGACCCATCGGCTCCACAGGTGGGGTGTGCCTACAGTACCAGTGGTGGGGGCAGCACCTTCGAGCTCCGGAGCTGGGTCCCGGGTGCGGGAGGGGTACGGGTGCCCGCTGATGAGAGGGCGGGGGGCGCGGTGCACTCCTGCGGCCACCAGGCTTCGTTGATGACGTCATAACACCCGCGACCGGCGTCTACCAGCCTTCTGGGGATCGATGTGACGTTGAAAGGTGTTGAACTCGCCCAGGTTACACAGTGCCAGGCACATCGTAAACACTCAGTACATGTTAGCTATATAGTTACAGCAAGGCGAGTTTTGTCCACTTTATACCGAAGAGAAAATGAACCCAGATGTTCACTTTCCTGAGAGCAAGCAGCGCAGTTGGGATTTGAGCCCAGAGTACTCATACTGCTTCATCGCACTGAAGAGTTGATTTTGAGCAGGGTTTTGCCACTCATTAGCAAGCTCCACTCTCTGAGCATCTGTTTCCTCGTCTGCAAAATGAGGATAATTTCTACCTAACAGTATTCACCTATCCATTTATTCCTTGGACAGGTATCTGTTGTCAGGTCTTGTGCTAGGTAACAGGGGTGCAGCAGTGATCAAGACCTGTCACAGTTTTCTATCTGCAGTGTACAAACTGGCCAATTTTGTGGAGAGTACAGTGAGATAATTTTGTGCAAAAGCTTTGTGAACTGTAGTACTCTAAATGTAAGAAGTAGATGAGCAGGAGAAAGGAAAGTAATAAAGAGAGTCTCAAAAAAGAAAGGGGTTATGTAATAGGAAGCTCAACCATATGAGAGTGGTACGGCCTCATTGAAGATGCACAGTTGATTGGACAGGTATATGTATAAAAATCCATTAAGAAAACGGATTTCTGCCTGGAACAACGGCTGAGTATTGTACTTTTAAAATTTAACCTGCTTTGAATACCCCTGAATGGATTGAAGTTATCAGTAGGCAATAGTTGAGGGATAATGAAGCAAGATTTTAAAGAGAAGATGTACTAGGTCATGTAATTATTTTTCAGGGGGAATGAGATTTTAAGCCACTTGAGGATAAGCGTCTTTTTCTTTTTTAATCACCATGTGCCCTTGCTTCATTCAGCCTGTGCCTAGTATGTAGTAGGTACTCAGTAAATGTTGAATTGAAAAATGGAAGGGCCTTGAGCAGATCAGTTGTTGAAGTCTTGCTGTGGAACAAGGATGTTGAATTTACTTAAGCTAATTTGTATGGTATAGTCGTCTAATTAGGGGGCATACACTGGTTCCTGACATAAAATTGAGTAATGAAATCAAATTGATTTATGACTCTCCATTTGATGAGCTAAAGAATAGTAAGTTGTGAAGTTTTTCAAAGGCTAGAGCAAACAATAAGCGTAGGGAACAGAGAAGGTATCTGAATATGTATCATGTTGACTTTTTTTTTTTTTTTTTTGGTCAGCAAATCTCTGAGTAATGAGGAAAACTTGAAACTGTTTGGGAAATGCAACAACCCAAATGGCCATGGGCACAATTATAAAGGTGAGAGAAAAACTGGTGAAATTTTAGCCCTTTCGGTAGTGATGAAAGAGTGTTCAGCATATACAGTCTAAATGAGTATAAGAAACCTTATGGACAGAACATGAATGCTTTGAGCCTTGAATGAGAAATTAAATGGAAGTTCAAAATGAAAAGATCTGTTGCCTTAGTTGGATGTATCTTAAGTTTTACTATGCAATTGTCTGCTGTTATAGATCAAAACAATGAATGGCTTAAATACTTTTTTCCTTGGCCTTAAGAGTACATGACGTTCTTTTGGCACCATGTTTCCTTCTAATTAGGTATTGCTGAGGTCAATGTTAAAATTAGATTGTATTCATTGAGTAAATAATGACTGACAAAGGGAGCATATTGGCTCAAGATATGCGGCATGGCAGGAAAATAGGTTGGGTCTAAAACTTTGACAGTAGTGTTCCAAGAAAGTAATTAATTTATGCAAGGACAAGGGACTTGATTATTTGAGATACAGATGATATCTCACAAAACAGCTATGTAAGCCATAGAGCATCACAGCATATGGTATGATGGAGTAAAAAGACCAGAAAAGATGTCAGAAGTTTGGGATTTCTAGTTTAGTTACTGCCTAACTTACTTGACCTATGATATCTCTCATTCTCCGTTTGCTCACTTATCACATAATACCTAATGGTGTCTGTATGGAGCTGAAAAAAATATGAAAAAGTCATTAATTTGTAGAGCACTCTGATCATCAAGATTTTTCAGAAGTTTCATACAAGTACTTGTTAATTTACAGAGCATTACTATAAACTGTGTTTACATTCACATGAGTAAAGGAATAAGAATTTTAGGCCCAGTAGTAGTTTTGCTTGCTCAGAAAGGTACTTGGACCAGCTCAGTGTGTAGCTGAATTTCTTCCTGTATATTTTCTACTTTTACAGGCAGTGATCAAGCAGCATCTTGATCTTACCTAGTGGAGATTCCTTCCAAGTGCATCATAAACAGAATTTATACCCTTTTTGGCCTTGGCTAAGCACCTCTAAGTTCCTCTGCCTTTATTGATAAAAAGATCTAAACTAAAAGATGTTCTGGGGGAAAATATAGCTTTGTGGGGTGAGATCTAATAATTTATGTTAGTAACTTGTGTTTGGATGTTACTCTGTTGAAAGTCATGTTTCTTTTTGGTATTTTGTTTTCTTCCCCATAGTTGTGGTGACAGTACATGGAGAGGTACGTGCTGAAAATGTGGTTTGTGCACATTGCTGGGCCCTCTTTCAGCCAACGTGATGGATTCTGTGCTGAAAAATTCTGTTCAAATCAGTATTGCTTCATTGTTGGTCTTTGTGTATGGTGAGCTGCTGCCATTTCAGGCCTTTCCTCTCCCAAAATGTCCTCTTTAATGTGCTGTATGTGGACAGATAGAAGAGCAGTACAGTGAAAAGGAAGCCTAGAGCACTTGGTGTTTCCATGCTGAGATGGATTGTCTCGGGGATGAAGGCCAATGTGGGGACAATTTCTGCACATTGTGCAGCTTAATAATTTACCAGAGGTTTAAATATGAAGAGCATGTAATAGTAATATTCACCTTTGTTTACTTTTTAGATTGATCCTGTTACAGGAATGGTCATGAATTTGACTGACCTCAAAGAGTATATGGAGGTAATGGCATGTTGGATGCTTATTTTGTGCTGTCTTCTGAATATAATATTTGATGGCCCCCTTTTCACTTCCCCAACCAAGTATCATCAGAGGTCCTATGACCTGGCAAGTGGAATTGGGTGAGGGAGTGGGGTAGTAGTTGGAGGAACTTCTCTCAATGTTCTCCTAAAGGTGTTTGGATGACTTAATGGAAATTAGTCATGGTTGTCTTACAATGATAGGAATAAATGTAGCGTGCTCATCTTGTATTTTTTGTTGGTGTATCCTGGTTTTCTCTGTTTAACAAATTCTGCCCTTCCTTCAAGACACAGCTTTCTTCTTGAAACTTTCTGCTTCTTCTGTGAATTTTCCTTACACCTTTGATCACAGATTTTAGTACTACCCTGTTTTATTCACTTTAGCTTTATTATAAACTCACTGGGGCAGTTCATCATAGGGATAACAAAAAAGAGGTTGTTCGGTAAAAGACTTACTGATTATATCATTACAGAATTCTTGGATTGTAAGAGACCTCAGAGGTTATCTAAGTCAACTTCTTCATTCCATAGGTTGAGATTGAGAGATGCTGAACAGTTAACCAACTGACTTGCCCTAGGTCATGTAGTTAGTCCTTTACAAAGTTGAGATTAGATTTTCTTCCATCCACCTTAGTTTTTAAAATGCCTTCATTTCACCTGTTTACTTTGCTTCAGCTTTGCTCCTTATTTTGTTCTAAAATTTGACATTTGTTTCATAAAAATGCTGTTATTAATAATCATTACTTCTTTCACGTTACTAATCTCCCATATATTCAATAAGTATGCCTGCTTTGCATCAGTCTTTGAGCTGAGTACTAGGAATCCAATGATGAATGAGACATAGCTGTTAGCCACAGAGTGCTCACATGACTTTTTAAACTTTCTTTTTTTTTAATTAATTAATTTATTTATGGCTGTGTTGGGTCTTTGTTGCTGTGCGCAGGCTTTCTCTAGTTGCGTCGAGCGGGCGCTACTCTTTGTTGTGGTGTGAGAGCTTCTCACTGCGGTGGCTTCTCTTTGTTGCAGAGCACAGGCTCTGGGCGTGTGGGCTTCAGTAGTTGTGGCATGCGGGCTTTAGAGCACAGGCTCGGTAGCTGTTGTGCATGGGCTTAGTTGCTCCGCGGCATGTGGGATCTTCCCGGACCAGGGCTCGAACCCGTGTCCCCTGCATTGGCAGGCGGATTCTTAACCACTGCGCCATCAGGGAAGCTCTCACGTGACTTTTTATAGCAGGTAAAGAATAGTAAGTGCTCAATAAGTGTTGCTTGAATAAATGAATAGGAGAATGAGTGAATGAACCAACAGTACTGTGCTCAAAGTACTGTAGGAAAGCTGTAAAGTCAGAGTGCTTACATTTACTGGTGACATAAAAAAATATATATATACACACACACACACGCACACACAAATACAAGACAACAACTTGAGAAATATAAGAGGCACCCCAAGCAGGCATACAGTTAAATACTAAAGGAGAGGTTCTCTACACTTTTTCTCCATATTTGCATACCTGAGGGATACCACACACCACACACTTTAGTACTTTTACATGAGTAAAAGTGGCTGATCATGGCATACAGAGTCAAATTAGAAGGAGCCCTGTAGAAGAGGCTTCAATGGAAAAGTTGAGATCTGAACTGGAATTTTCAATTAAAACAAAGATTAAACAAAGGTTTATTTTCTTGATATCCATATGGATATCATTTGATTTATTTTAAAAGTTGTTTGGTTTAGAACTTACTTTTTTTAATATGATTCTGATTTTGTTCAGACAATGATTGCTATTGTTGTCATTAATGTACCTTTCTTGGAACCATACCATATGGAAACTTAGATTGTTTCACAAATGCTTTTTTTATTGAAATATAGTTGATGAGCAATATTATATAATTTACAGGTGTACAGTATAGTGACTGACAATTTTTAAAGGTTATACTCCATTCATAGTTATTATAAAATATTGGCTATACTCCCCATGTTGTACAATATATTCTTATAGCTTATTTTATACATAATAGTTTGTACCCCTTAATCCCCTACCCCTTTACTGCCCCTCCTCCCTTCCCTCTCCCCACTGGTAACAACTAGTTCTCTTCATCTGAGAGTCTGTTTCTTTCTTGTTATATTCACTAGTTTATTGTATTTTTTAGATTGCTTAGATGTTTTACAATAGCTAAAAGTAAAAATTTACAAAGAATAAGGCAATTACAATTCTTGCCATTGACAAAGAAAAACATTATGTTTAATATTCCTAATACAAGTATTAGGAAGCAATAGTCTTTACATGTTTTTATTTTTTCTTCTAAGAGCCCGAGAGCATTCTTAAATTACACCTTACAGCAGAAATTTAGAACTCCTTACATAATTTTAGTCTCAATCTGCTTTATAAATATAGTACTCATTGAATGTTTGTCCTAATTAAATTGTGGCATTGTGCTGAAGGTGAGACTGTTAGGGAGAAGTATTTCTAGTAACATTTTGGACAAAATTCAAGAAGTATTAAACTAAATTCTGAATCACAATGGCTTGTTATGAGAAAGCTCCAGTGAATTCTCTATTTTTTGGTTTCTTACCTCTTTGCATTCAGTAATGAGGATATCCAGTCATTGTGGAGAGCTAGGCCTTACTTTATTTTACAACTTTAAACTTTCTGAGATTGTTTTATAAGACACCAAGTACTTGCAAGTATCGAGTTAGTGACTAAATGATAAGGTAAGGTTTAGAGGCAAAGGTAGGATACTTTGGAATATGAGTCATAAATGGAATTAGTGATGTTTTTCCTTTGTTTTGTCTATAGGAGGCAATTATGAAGCCCCTTGATCATAAGAATCTGGATCTGGATGTGCCGTATTTTGCAGATGTTGTAAGGTGAGTGACTATTTTACTTTATGTAAATAGTAAGAAAGAAGAATCGATTTTAACATTTTACTTGATTATTGTGTGATTTCTAAAGTTTTAGTGTAATATCTTTTAAAACTAGAATTTCTATTCTCTGTAAGTATTAAACATGAAGTTTTGTTTATTTGCCTTTTGATCTTCTTTCCTTTTCTTCTACAGCACGACAGAAAATGTAGCTGTATATATCTGGGAAAACCTCCAGAAATTTCTTCCTATAGGAGTTCTTTATAAAGTTAAAGTATATGAAACTGATAATAATATTGTAGTCTATAAAGGAGAATAACTCTTAGAAGTTAATACTATAGAATGATTTAATTTTTTTCCATATTTGAAGAAGATCTTTATCCCCTTGAACGATTAAGAAGTCATCACATAATTGTTGCATCTCCATATTGAGTTCTGGAGCACTTGATTTATTGGAATCATTGTGAATAAGACCTGTTTTAGACTCAAATCTATTTTAAAATCAAATTTGTAATGTATTCTGAGTATCATTTAAAGAGTCTTTCATCTATAGATTAAAATCATTTCAGCAAAATGTTTGGTGTAGAATTATATGAAAGCAAAAGAAATCTGTTTTTTCCATTATATCATTTGTAGTATTCAGTTTTTTTCTTGGTATAATGTAAATGGCAAAAATGTTTATAAGACTTACAGTAGGTGAATCTTATAAAAAATAAAATACAGGTGATCACCAAGTCTAGAAACATAGACAACATTCTATTTCTTAGTAGATTGAGCTCCCTTGATCACTTCTAGAATATGCTAAAGGTGCAAGTTTATTCAGTGAAAATTAGTCACAAATCATCTGAGGCAATGCATTGAAAATAGGTGTACAAGGACTGATGGGAATGTTGCTTTAATACACATTGTTCATTGCACATTTGCACAGCTTATTGAACTATGAACTGCTAGTGAGGAATAGCACATTGAACATAATCATGGAAGATCAGTAAACTGCTTATGTATATTTGTCTGTGTTTCCAGACCTTGTGGCTACATGAACAATTTAAACTCAGAAGGCTGAAGAATAATCACATGTATTAAACCCTGTTAAAATAATCAACATGAAAAGGATATATTACTCTGTAAAGGATCTCTTATATACAGTTTTTCCTAATTAATTCCATTTTGTTCTGATCACTAAATTTATCTGCTTAGTTGAACTATATTTTTCATCCCTGGTATCTTTTTCTGATGCCTAAATCCACAAGAACGTGTTTGCTTTCTTTGCAAAAAGAACTGTTCTCACTTGTGTTCTCATTTGTATTCTGGACTTCTTAAATATAGGGTTTCATTTTTCTCTCCACATAGCAACTAGTACACAATGGACTCTTAGAATGTTGCTGCCTGAAAATAGTAAAAGGACATGTGTGGTGATTACTATACTAAAAAAATTTTCCAAGGAGTACACTTTTATTTTGGAGAGTTATTAACTACAGGAATTTTATGGTAAATTTTGACAATAATACAATGCCCACTTGATTAAATTTAAATGTGTTTTAGTTATCAACACAATTTTTATGTTACTTATTCATGTATATTTTGTATTGATTACTTGAAAGGCAGGATAGCGATAATTTGCTAAGGCACTTTATGTTTTAATTCCCACAGCTTCCATGCAAGGTATTATTCCCACTTTACAGATGAGAAAATTAAAATTGAACTGAGTTTAAGCTACTTGCCTAAGCTCACTCAGCAAATTAATAGCAAACTGAGTGTTTGATACTCAGTCTGACTCTCAAGCACACACTTTTTTTTAAGGAATTCTAATAATTTACTTGGCTCTCGTCTAAAATTGTTAATAAATTCCCTTTGATACACCCCAGTAACACTTCCTATATCTCTTTTTCTCTCCTTTTCAATTCTCTGTAAACCCACATTACTCTGGAGCCTCTTATTTACAAACCACACTCCAATACAGTTCCCCTTTTCTCAACTGGTTTGCATTTCTGTCCATGCCTCTTTGTCGCTTATTTATTTATTTACTTTTTGGGCTGTATTGGGTCTTTGTTGCTGCGCGTGGTTTTCTCTAGTTGTGGCAAGCGGGGGCTACTCTTTGTTGCGGTGTGTGGGCTTCTCATTGTGGTGGCTTCTCTTGTTGAGGAGCACGGGCTCTAGGTGCGTGGGCTTCAGTAGTTGTGGCATGAGGGCTCTAGAGCACAGGCTCAGCAGTTGTGGCTCACGGACTTAGTTGCTCCGCAGCATGTGGGATCTTCCCGACCAGGGCTCTAATCAGTGTCCCCTGTATTGGCAGGCGGATTCCCAGTCACTGCGCCAACAGGGAAGTCCCTGTCACTTATTTTTAAATTACCCTACATCAATTAGCTTTTCTCTTCTTCCCACCTCTTCCTAATCTTGAACTGTGCATCTCAAGAGTCCATCAGTCCATCCTGGTAGAGTGACCTTTTCTCTGGAGGAAAAGATGGGGGGCTCATTTTTTCTCTTTCCCCAGAAGAACAGCTATCCTGAAGTTGAAATGTATATTCTTTTTTTTTTTTTAAATAGATCGTTATTGGAGTATAATTGCTTCACAATACTGTGTTAGTTTCTGTTGCACAAAAAAGCGAATCAGCCATATGCATACACATGTCCTCATATCCCCTCCCTCTTGAGCCTCCCTCCCAGCATCCTCCCTATCCCACCCCTCTAGGTCATCACAAAGCACTGAGCCGATCTCCCTGTGCTATGCAGCTGCTTCCCACCAGCCAACTATTTTACATTCGGTAGTGTATATAGGTCAGTGCTACTCTCTCACTGCACCTCAGCTTCCCCCTCCCACCCCATGTCCTCAAGTCCATTCTCTATGTCTACCTCTTTATTCCTGCCCTGCAACTAGGTTCATCAGTACCATTTCTTTTTTTTTTTTTAGATTCCATATATATGCGTTAGCATATGGTATTTGTTTTTCTCTTTCTGACTTACTTTACTCTGTATGACAGATTCTAGGTCCATCCACCTCACTACAGATTTTGTTTCTTTTTATGGCTGAGTAATATTCCATTGTTTATTTGTGCCACATCTTCTTTATCCGTTCATCTCTCGATGGACATTTAGATTGGTTTCATGACCTGGCTATTGTAAATAGTGCTGCAGTGAGCATTGTGGTACATGTGTCTTTTTCAATTATGGTTTTCTCAGGGTATATGCCCAGTAGTGGGATTGCTGGGTCATATGGTAGTTCTATTTTTAGTTTTTTAAGGAACCTCTGTACTGTTTTCCATAGTAGTTGTATCTGCAACTCATTGTAGTTTTGATTTGCATCTCTCTAATAATTAGTGATGTTGAGCATCTTTTCACGTGCCTCTTGGCCATCTGCATGTCTTCCTTGGTGAAATGTCTATTTAGGTCTTCCACCCATTTTTTTTTTTTTTTAGGATTTTAAAAATATTTTATATAATGTTTTTATATACGTCTAGTTAATGTATAAACACAGCCTGAATAAGTACTTTACATTAAATTTAACATTTTCTTTAAATAGACAAAATTTTATATAATACAAAGCCATAAACCTTTTTTTTCTTTTTTCTTTTTTTTTTTTTGCGATACGCGGGCCTCCCACCGCTGTGGCCTCTCCCGTTGCGGAGCACAGGCTCCGGACGCGCAGGCCCAGCGGCCACGGCCCACGGGCCCAGCCGCTCCGCGGCACGCGGGACCCTCCCGGACCGGGGCACGAACCCGCGCCCCCTGCATCGGCAGGCGGACTCTCAACCACTGCGCCACCAGGGAAGCCCCAAAGCCATAAACCTTTTTAAAAAGCATTCAGGTATACAGAATTGTATTATGCATAATCCTTGGTTTATGACACACTCTTGCCACTGATCCATTCAGAACCTCTTTTCAGTCTGTTAGCTGGTTATATTTAATAAGATAATAAGCATCTATAAAGCCACAACCCAGTATAAAAACTGAGATCTTGACAACTGACATCTAGTCATATGTACTCGGTCCATCCTCCTTTTCCTTCAGCTAGAAGTAACCATCATTCAAAATCTGGGTTCATTATTCCTTTGATTTGCATATATGTATGTATATGTATACGTGTATACAATTTATAGGGAATATATATACACATATATATTCCTTAAAACTATATATCTTTATATAACATATTTTTTAACTTTTTCACTTTGTAAACAGAACATTGTACACTAATGTTCTAGACTTAATTACTTAAATATTTTATTTGATATTAATATTATTATTGTTATTATTATTATTATTTGGGCCACACGGCGCAGCATGTGGGATCTTAGTTCCCCAACCAGGGATTGAACCCATGCCCCTGCAGTGGAAGTGTAGAGTCTTAACCACTGGACTGCCAGGGAAGTCCCTATTTGATATTATTAAGCTATGGTTCATTCTTATTGTTGAGTGTAGCTTCCACCCATTTTTTAATTGGATTGTTTGATTTTTTGATATTGAGCTCCATGAGCTGTTTGTACATTTTGGAGACTAATTCTTTGTCTCTTGTTTCATTTGCAAATATTTTCTCCCATTCTGAGGGTTGTCTTTTTGTCTTGTTTATGGTTTCCTTTGCTGTGCAAAAGCTTTTAAGTTCAATGAAGTCCCATTTGTTTATTTTTGTTTTTATTTCTGTTACTCCAGGAGGTGGGTCAAAAAACATCTTGCTGTGGTTTATGTCAGAGTGTTTTTCCTATGTTTTCCTCTTAAGAGTTTTATAGTGTCTGGCCTTACATTTAAGTCTTTAATCCATTTGAAGTTTATTTTTGCATATGGTGTTAGGGAGTGTTCTAATGTCATTCTCTTACATGTAGCTGTCCAGTTTTCCCAGCACCACTTATTTGAAGAGACTGTCTTTTCTCCCTTGTATGTTCTTGCCTCCTTTGTCATAAATTAGGTGCCCATATGTGCGTGGGTCTATCTCTGGGCTTTCTGTCCTCTACCATTGATCTATATTTCTGTTTTTGTGCCAGTACCATACTGTCTTGATCACTGTGGCCTTGTGGTATAGTTTGAAGTTGGGGAGCCTGATTCCTCCAGCTCCGTTTTTCTTTCCTAATATTGCTTTGGCTATTCAGGGTCTTTTGTGTTTCCATAAGAATCATAAAATTTTTTGTGCTAATTCAATGAAAAATGCCATTGGTAGTTTGATAGGGATTGCATTGAATCTGTAGATTGCTTTGGGTAGTATAGTCTTTTTCACAATACTGATTCTTCCAGTCTAAGAGCATGGTATATTTCTCCGTCTGTTTATGTCATCTTTGATTTCTTTCATCAGTGTTTTATAGTTTTCTGAGTACAAGTCTTTCACCTCCTTAGGCAGGTTTATTCCTTAGGCAGGTATTTTATTCTTTTTGTTGCAGTGGTAAATAGGAGTGTTTCCTTAATTTCTCTTTCTGATTTTTCATTGTTGGTGTATAGGAATGCCAGAGATTTCTGTGCATTAATTTTGTACCCTGCAACCGTACCATATTTATTGATTAGTTCTAGTAGTTTTCTGGTGGCATTTTTAGGATTTTCTATGTATAGTATCTTGTTATCAGCGAACAGTGACAGTTTTACTTCTTCTTTTCCAATTTGTATTCCTTTTATTTCTTTTTCTTCTCTGATTGCTGTGGCTAGGACTTCCAAAACTATGTTGAATAAGAGTGGCGAGAGTGGACATCCTTGTCTTCTTGCTGATCTTAGTGGAAATGCTTTCAGTTTTTCACCATTGAGTATGATGCCTGCTGTGGGTTTGTCATATATGGCTTTTATTATGTTGAGGTAGGTTCCCTCTATGCCCATTTCCTGGAGAGTTTTTATCATAAATGGGTGTTGAATTTGTCAAAAGCTTTTTCTGCATCTATTTAGATGATCACATGGTTTTTATTTCTTAATTTGTTAATGTGGTGTATCACATTGATTGATTTGCGTATATTGAAGAATCCTTGCATCCCAGGGATAAATCCCACTTGATCATGGTGTATGATCCTTTTAATGTGCTGTTGGATTCTGTTTGCTAGTATTTTGTTTAGGATTTTGGTATCTATGTTCATCGGTGATGTTGGTCTGTAATTTTATTTTTTTGTGATATCTTTTTCTGGTTTTGGTATCAGGGTGACGATGGCTTCATAGAATGAATTTGGGAGCGTTTTTCCCTCTGCAATGTTTTGGAAGAGTTTGAAAAGGATCGGTGTTAACTCTTCTCTAAATGTTTGACAGAATTCACCTGTGAAGCCATCTGGTCCTGGACTTTTGTTTGTTGGAGGGTTTTAATTACGGTTTCATTTTCATTACTTGTGATAGGTCTGTTTATATTTTCTAATTCTTCCTGGTTCAGTCTTGGATAATTGTACCTTTCTAAGAATTTGTCCATTTTTTCGTGGTTGTCCATTTTATGGGCATATAGTTGTTTGTAGTAGTCTCTTATAATCCTTTGTATTTCTGTGGTGTCAGTTGTGATTTCTACTTTTTAAAATTATTATTAGTTTATTTATTTTTGGCTGCGTTGGGTCTTCTTTGCTGTGCATAGGCTTTCTCTAGTTGCGGAGAGCGGGGGCTACACTTTGTTGTGGTGCGCGGGCTCCTCATTGTGGTGACTCCTCTTTTTGTGGAGCATGGGCTCTAGGCTTGTGGGCATTAGTAGTTGTGGCATGCGGCCTCAGTAGTTGTGGCTTGTGGGCTCAGTAGTTGTGGCTCGCAGGCTCTAGAGCACAGGCTCAGTAGTTGTAGCGCGTGGGCTTAGTTGGTCCGCAGCACGTGGGATCTTCCCGGACCAGGGCTCGAGCCCATGTCCCCTGCATTGGCAGGCGGATTCTTAAGCACTGCGCTACCAGGTAAGTCCCGATATCTCCTTCTTCATTTCTAATTTTATTGATTTGTGTCCTCTCCCTTTTTTTCTTGATGAGTCTCACTAAGGGTTTTTCAATTTTGTTTATCTTCTCAAAGAAACAGCTTGTAGTTTTATTGATCTTTGCTATTGTTTTCTTCATTTCTATTTCATTTATTTCTTCTCTGATCTTTTTGATTTCTTTCCTTTTCCTGACTTAGGGTTTTCTTTGTTCTTCTTTCTGAGGTTGTTTCAAGTGTAGGGTTATATGGTTTATTTTTCCTGTTTCTTGAAGTGAGATTGTATTGCTATAAAGTTCCCTCTTAAAACTGCTTTTGCTGCATCCCATAGGTTTTGGGTTGTCGTGTTTTCATTGTCATTTGTTTCTATGCACTTTTTGATTTCATCTTTGATTTCTTCAGTGATCTCTTGGTTATTTAGTAGTGCACTGTTTAGCCTCCATGTATTTGTGTTTTTTACAGGTTTTTTCCTGTAATCGATTTCCAGTCTCATAGCATTGTGGTCAGAAAAGATGCTTGATACGATTTCAATTTTCTTAAATTTTCTGAGGCTTGATTTGTGACCCAAGATGTGATCTATCCTGGAGAATGTTCCATGTGCACTTCAGAAGAAAGTGTATTCTGCCACTTTTGGGTGGAATGTTATATAAATATCAATTAAATCTATCTGGTCTATTGTGTCATTTAAAGGTTGTGTTTCCTTATTTATTTTCTGTTTGGATGATCTGTCCATTGGTGTAAGTGAGGTGTTAAATTCCCTTCTATTATTGTGTTACTGTTGATTTCTCCTTTCATGGTTGTGGCATTTGCCTTATGTATTGAGGTGCTTCTATGTTGGGTGCATAAACATTTTTAATTGTTATATCTTCTTCTTAGATTGATCCTTTGATCATTATGTTGTATCCCTCCTTATCTCTTGTAACAGTCTTTATTTTAAAATAAAAAGTCTATTTTATCTGATACGAGTATTGCTGCTCCAGCTTTCTTTTTATTTCCATTTGCATGGAATATCTTTTTCCATCCCTTCACTTTCAGTCTGTATGTGTCCCTGGGTCTGAAGTGGGTCTCTTGTAGACAGCATATATATGGGTCTTGTTTTTGTATCTGTTCAGCCAGTCTATGTCTTTTGGTTGGGACATTTAATCCATTTACATTCAAGGTTATTATCTATATGTATGTTCTTATTACCATTTTCTTAATTGTTCTGGGTTTGTTTTTGTGGGTCTTTTTCTCCTCTGTGTTACCTGCCTTGAGAAGTTTCTTTAGCATTTGTTGTAAAGCTGGTTTGGTGGTGCTGAATTCTCTTAGCTTTTGCTTGTCTGAAAAGCTTTTGAGTTTTCCATCAAATATGAATGAGATCCTTGCTGAGTAGAGTAATCTTGGTTGTAGGTTTTCTCTTTTATCACTTTAAGTATATCCTGCCACTCCCTTCTGGCCTGCAGAGTTTCTGCTGAAAAATCAGCTGATAACCTTATGGGGATTTCTTTGTATGTTATTTTTTGTTTTTCCCTTGCTGCTTTTAATACTTTGTCTTTGAATTTAATTTTTGTTAGTTTGATTATGTGTCTTGGTGTGTTTTTCCTAGGGTTTATCCTGTATGGGACTCTCTGAGCTTCCTGAACTTGGGTGACTATTTCCTTCCAGATGTTAGGGACGTTTTTGGCTATAATCTTTTCAAATATTTTCTCAGACCCTTTCTTTTTCTCTTCTTCTTCTGGGACCCCCTATAATTTGAATGTTGGTGCACTTAGTGTTGTCCCAGAGGTCTCTGAGATTGTCTTCAATTCTTTTTATTCTTTTTCCTTTATTCTGCTCCTGAGCGGTTATTTCCACCATTTTGTCTTCCAGCTCACTTATTCCTTCTTCTGCCTCAGTTATTCTGTTCTTGATTCCTTCTAGTGTATTTTTCATTTCAGTTATTGTGCTGTTCATCTCTGTTTCTTCTTTAGTTCTTCTAGATCTTTGTTAAACATTTCTTGAATTTTCTCAATCCGTGTCTCTATTCTATTTCCAAGATTCTGGATCATCTTTACTATCATTACTCTGAATTCTTTTTTCAGGTAGACTGCCTATTTCCTCTTCATTTATTTGGTCTTGTAGGTTTTTACCTTTCTCCTTCATCTGTGACATATTTTTTTGCTGTCTCATTTTTTTTTTTTTTTTTTTATGAGTGGGACTGTGTTCCTGTCTTACTGGTTGTTTGGCCTGAGGCTTCCAACACTGGAGTTTGTAGGCTATTGAGTAGAGCTGGGTCTTGGTGCTGAGATGAGGAGCTCCATGAGACCTCAGTCTGATGAATATTCCCTGGGGTCTGAGGTTCTCTGTTAATCCAGTGGTTTGGACTCGGAGCTCCCGCTGTAGGAGCTTCGGCCCGACATGTGGCTCGTGAACCAAGATCCTGCAAGCAGCATGGGGCAGCAGGAAAAAAACAAAAGCTAACAATAACATAGGAAACTAAGGGACACGTTAGAAAGAATATAAAAGTAAAAATATAGATGAATCAGCAACTAGAAGGTACAACAGTACCACAATAGTAAAAAAAAAAAGGAGGAGGGAAAAAAAGTGGGGGGGAAGGACTTGGCTGTGGAGGGCAGGGCCTAAGCAAGGGTGAGGTTTGGGTGGTGGGTGGGGCCTATGCTTAGGACCCACAGGGCTGGAAAAGGCTGTGGGGGTGGGGCTTAGGCTTAATAGAACAGAAGGGGCCCAGGCGTGCCCCCCACCCCTGGCCTCAGAGGATGGGGGACCTCACCTGGGAGCCCAGCAGGCTTCCTGGGCTCAAGTGGGCACGGCAAATGCCCTCCTCTCCTCTCCTGCTCCTCCAGTCTAGGAGGGCCCCTCCCGCCTGCCTCTCTTTTTCTCCCCTAGGCTTCTTTCCTATGCCCCCAAGGACCCACATGACCCGGAGCGGGCTTTGGAGGGCATGGGATTGGCCTGGGAGCTCAGCAGGACCCCTCCCGCCTTCCTCTCCTGGTCTCCCCGGCCTCCCTTCTATGACCCCAAGGACCCACGTGGCATGGAGAGGTCAAGCACAGACTCTTAAAAAAAGGATAGTGTATACATTTCAAGATTTTTTAACACCACATTATGCAGATCTGATATCATATTAGAAAAACATCATTTTTTTAATAGTAACAGGGACACTCCAGGTGTTTGTTGTTCATGAGTTGCTTCAAGAGAACATTTTTTTTCCTACTTGCTCTCCTTAGGAAAGTGAAAATTCTATTTGTGTACCTACTGTCTGTCTGTCTGTTTAGTGAATGAGTGAGTGAGTAGATGAGTGAAGGACCAAAGATAGGATATAGATGATTTCTTCTAAGTCTCCCTAGAACCTGCTATCAGAGACTTTAGTAAGCTCTATTTTATTATTGCTTTACCTTTTGGTTTTTTCACTACTCCGATACCTTGTGGGCAAAATTATTCTAAGAGTATCTGGTAAATAGTACTCAATAATTTTTCACTGATTAAATAAATGAATGGCGTATTGGTAGAAACTGCTAAAATTTTACAGTGTCTTATACATAGTGGACATTTGGGAAATATTTTTAGAATTGAATAACATGAAAAATTTGAGGCTTGAGTTCTAGTCCAAGTGCCATTACTGCTCACTTGTGTCACTTTCATCTCAGAGCCTTAGTTTTCCAAAATGAATGTTGGACAGATGTTTTCTGAAGTTGCTTCTGCCTGTTTTTAGATTTTGTATCTCGATGATTTTAAATACCAAATGAGTAAATATTAATTTAGAGAAGGGAAAAAATTGTTATGGGGTGGTAAGGTTTGGAAAAGCTTAGTGTGGACAAGGTTAGTCCTGAATGGTGTTTAAAGTGATGGGACAGGGAGGGTGTTGGTTTAGAATTCAGGAGAAAAGGGGAGAAAATACTGAAAGGGTAAAATTTCGTAAGTGAGGTTACCAGGGTGGGAGTGTACAAAGTATATTTGGGATATAATGAGTAGATTAATTTTAATAGAATGGTGATGCTGTGTGAGAGAGCCATGGGAAGTTGGCTTGGAAATACAGGATGCAGACAGCCTAGAGAGCCTTAAATATTTGTTTGATTTTTATTCTTTAAGGGTGTTGATGAAAATAATCAATAAACAGTCTATAATAGGAATAGGAAAGAGGTTTATTTGAGCCAAACTGAGGACTATAGTCCAGAAGACAGTCTCTCAGATAACTCTGAGGAACTGCTCAAAGCACAGTTTTGTGTCTTGTCAGAACAAAGAATGTCAAACAAGTCGGGGATACATTCCTTCAACGTTTGAAAAAAACCAGATCAGCATGTACATAGCGAGTCAGTATGGCCTTGGCACCTGAGAACGGAGTCTTATCGAAGGAGTACCAGCATTGGCGTCCCAGGAAGGGAGGCATTTAATCTTTATTTTTAATATGGCTGTTCTTTACACTTCTGGTCACCATGCCCTATTCCTTTAATAGTTAAAGCAGATGGACACTGCAGGTTTGGTAAGCCACAAACAGTCTATTTTAGTTAGCAATAACATTTGAGTTAACTCATGTATAAGCCAGAATGACTTCCCCATACCTCAATATGTGAAATTTTTTTTTTTTTACCCAGGGGTAAGGAGCTGTTGAAGTTTTATTTGCTTGCTTTTTAAGGAAGATAGCCAGCTGCACAAAGGGAAGCAAAGAAACCAGTTGCGAAGTCATTATAGGAATCTAGACAGGAGGTGACGGTGTCATGCGTGTGGTGGCGGCAGTGAAGATAGAGTGATGGGAAGGGAAATGGAGCTGATGTCACGCGGCCCTTGCTGTGGTGTCAGGCATTTTGCTAATACTTTTTATGTTACATCACTTTATCCTTATAACCACTCTGCGGGGTGAGCATACTACTTACCTACTGCTGCATGCCACATTATTCCAAACGTAGGGGCTTAAAACAGCATTTATTAAACATTTATTACATGAATGTTTACATTTATTACATATATTAAACATTTATTATTTCACATTTTTAATGGGCCAGAAATCTGGATGTGGCGTAGCTAGGACCTCTGGCTTAGAGTCGCTCACAAGGCCGCAGGCATCTCAAGCCTTGACTGGGAAGGATCAGCCTCCTTGCTCACTTGTGTGGTTGATAGCAGGATTCAGTTCCTCGCTGGTTGTTGGACTTAGGCCTCCATTCCTGCCTTCCTTTCTTGCCATTAGGCCTTTTCATAGAGCAGCTTCCTTCATCAGAGTGAGCGAGGGAGAGTGCCAGTGAGAGTGAGAGGAGGGGGGCGAGGAGGGAGGGAGAAAAGTGGGGTGTGTGTGAGTGAGAGCATGAGCGTTAGCAGCATGGAAGCCACAGTCTGGTAACCTAATCACTTTTCTGTTTGTTGTTCCTTAGAAGCAAGTCACCAGATCCGTCCCACACTCAAGGGGAGGGGATTAAACATATTCTAGTGTGTAAAGTGATATGGAGAATAGCAGGAGATGAGGCTGGAGAGGTAGGCAGGGAGTGTGTAGCATATGCCCTTTCTGACCCCAGGGGAGTAAAGCACATTTCATTTTGCAAGAGTGAAAAAGATCTATGATAAGTGTCCGTTTTGTTTTTTAAACTGCAAACTTTTACATTCCTCCTGGAAATGGAATTATCTTAAAGACGGGAAACAGATTGTGCTCATTTTGCTTTTGTTATGTCTGGGATATTTCTAGCCTCCCTTGCACATAGAAAAATCATTGTTAGTTTCACGCAATTTAACTTTATAACAAGATTCTGTTGTAAGACAGACATTTTGGAAAATGCCCCAGATAAACACTATCTCTGCATAGCTACTGAGAGAACTGCTATCACCATAAAAGAAAAGTAGGGGAAAGTGATTCTTGCACTGGAAGATTTTCAAAGCAGCAGTTATGCTTTCATCAGTTAGTTTGCTTCCTTCAAAATCCACCCACCCACTCCTACCAGTATTCTGTCACCATCTAGACAGAAGTATTAATCATTAAAAAAGAGAATTAGAATTCCTTTCCCTTTTCTTTCCTGGTTGTTGGCTAAAGAAGTGACATCTCAGGCATGTATTCTTAAAGATGCCCAAGAAACAAGTCATCGGTACTTAAGCCCAAGTTCACCCTCATACAACCAGTTTACTAGTCGATGAAAATTCCCAATTTAGTATGATAAGAAGTATGAACTAAGTTTAAAAACCCTTTTTTACTTTTCACAAATATCTTAATAAATGTGAGTGCTATGGCTGGGGACAACCTGAAGAAATAGAACTAGTGTTGGCCTTTACCTTTTAAAGTTTTTATTTGCACAGATAGAACCGCATATGGGTGGTTGGGTGTCTTGTGGACATCTCAAACTTAACACTTCCAAAACTGAATTTCTGATTTCTCCTTCAGAATCTTCTTTTACTAGTTCCCTAAAAATACTCATGGGAATGAGTATGGACCACCATCCATTCATTTTTTTCAAGCCAGAAATCTGGAAGTTGTCCTTGATTCCCACTCCCCCTTTTCACTTCTTACCTCCAATCTATCAGAAAGTTCTACCTCTAAATAAACAATGATTTTTGCCTCTCTCTCTCTCCATTTCCAATGTCACCACGGCAGTCCGGATTGCCACCATTTGTTTGCCTGGATTACTGACATGGCCTCTTAACTGGTGTCCTGCTCCACTTTGGTTCTCTTCCACACTGTCATCCCCCTCATCCCCCATCCTTGAGAGCTTCCTCTTGTTTTTAAAATACAATCCAAACTCCTGACATTGGCCTGCCAAGCCCCTTATGATCCAGTCACTGCCTACTTCCCCAGCCTTAAAATGATCACTGTGTTTTTGTCACATTGGCCTTTGCTCATCCTAATGAACACTCACTTCATTCGTGCCTCAGGATCTTTTTTTTTTTGTAAGCGAGAGAAAAACTTATTAATTGCAGCAAGTAGGGAGAACACCGGGCATCTTTCCCAAAGCAGTGTCTCTCAGGAGCTTTGTGTTTACTTCCCTTCTGCCTAGAATGTTGCCCCAACCATTGCCCCTGGCCCATTCCTCATTCCTTTCATAAAACCTAATTGTTCTTCAGATCCCACCCTAAATATCACCCTCTTGAAGGCTTCCTTGGTCACCCTGTATAGGTAGAAATCCTCTGTTATTTTCTATCATAATACCTATACAGTGCCCTTTCTTGCAGTTTTAAAATTACATATATGTTTCCTTTTGTCTTATTTATTTGCTTGTTAGTTTATTGTCTGTACTCACCTCGAGGATGTCAACTTCATGAGGGCCAGAGCCCTGTCTTATTCATTGTTTCCCCAGGACCTAGCCTAGTGCCTCCTACAGAGCAGGTGCTGAATAATTATTGCATGTATGAAAGTGCCCGAAAGTAAAGAACTGGTTGAAACTGGTTTGGTAAAAATTTTGAGATTTAACACCAAAACGTCTTTTTTTAATTGAAGTGTAGTTGATTTACAATGTTTAACACCAAACTTTAAAGTATACTTCAGATAGGTGTTATTTTTTACATGCTTCAGCTTAGAGAACAACCACTGCAATATGAAATAAAATCCTGTCTTCCTCCAAACTTGTTCGTCTGGCTAACTTTATCTTCGTGGGGATTTTCCATTTCCATTTGTGGGTAAAATTTGTCTTAGTCCTCAACTACTAATTTAAGCACAGATAAGCTAGAATTCTGAATCACGGGTCTTTTAGTAAATTGCTGTCCTTATGACCACACCATCATTTGTTAGCAGCGCTCACTCAGGGGCTCACTAAGGTACTCCCTTTATGGCAGGACAGACAATGAAGATTGGTGGGTAGTTCCTGTCCCAGCTTGTGGAGAGTGGATTTACCCCAGGCAGAGAGGCCTCAGCTGGTCTTGCAAAGAATGCCTTTTATCATTCCATCTGTTTAGCCCCTAGGAGCAGGGTTCCTTGTAGAGTGTAGATCTAACAGATCGGTGGCAACACTGAGGCAATATGTGTTTTTCAGCAAACTAGGGCTCAATTTGTTGCCATAATAACTTTCAGTAATTCCCAAAGAACTAGGGGGAACGTCAAGGTTCCTTTCTTGAAGGAGAAAACTGTTTAGAAAAGAAAAAATGCAGCCTAACCAGGTGTGGGGTGTGACGTCTTCCACCTTCGTTTGAAGTTGTGTTGATGTCTGTGTAGTTAACTAACAAGTTTTTGGCGTTTATTGGCTTATTGTAAATTAGCATTATGTCAGTCACAATGTGTCCAGTATCTCAGTCATCAGGCCCTTTAAAGTAGGAGTCAGCTCCAGTTTACTAAAAGGAATCTGGGGTTTCAGTAGATTGAGAGCTGGGATTTGAACCTAGGTTTGTGTGGCTTAAAAAAAAAAAAAAGAAAAAAGAAAAAAACCCCGACTCAACAATTATAATAACTATTTCAAAAAATATCCCAAGCTCTTTAAATATGCTTTGTCTACACATTTTATTTTCGCCAAAGTCTTTTTGAGTTTGTTGGACTCAAGCATCTGAGTCTGAAGTTATTTTTACATATAGGTTATATATGTATGCATCGATAAATAAGCAGGTATTTTTGCATATGTTACATTATTTCCCGGTTATATTAGCTATATACATTTAACTTTATCTATATATGGATATAACTTACATAAAAGCAGGGTGGGATGGTACATATGTCCTGGTTTCACTGCTGTGCCACATTCAGAGAAATACAGCCCAGCAATCAGAATTAAAATAATTCTGATATTCACTTGTATCTCTTGAACGACATTGCCAGAACTGGTTTGTAACCAAGAGTAGTGCTTGGGAAACACCTCGCCTCTCCTTTCAGTCCACAGAGGCTCCAAAGCTTCTTTCTATCTCAGCCCACACAATACTCAACCCAAACTTTGCCTTTGCTTCCTCTTCTCCCACCCTCTCCCTTGTCCCAGCTCTCTATTATGTAGAATAATTTAACCCCTTTACTCATTATTTAGATTCTTTACAAGAGAGCCTAGGAGCTGACCCAGAAAGCCAGAAGACATTCTACTTAGAATCCTGAGGGGTGGAGGTGAAGGTGGGGCTGGAGGGAGAAAGACGGTGAAAAGTCAGACATTAGCCATTTCTTACAACAGTTACAAATGAGAAATTTTAGTCCTTGTTAGGGCACCATTTTATTTGTATATATTTATATTATATATATATATATATATATATATAGTATTGAAATGCTTGGCTTACTTGTACATCAGTGTATCGTTCGTGGTGCCTTTTTAAGGCATTAAATAATTATATAGTGTTTAACTTTGTGCCAGGTGCTGTTCTGGGTGCTTTATATATATTAACTGATTTAATTTCTACAACAGCCAATAGGTAGCTACTATTTTTCTCCCTATTTTACAAATGAAGAAACCAAGGTACACAGAAGTTAAGTAACTTATACGAGGTCTTATACCTTATAAGGTAACTTATAAGGGGTAAAATAAAATGAAATTGAACCCTGCAGTCTGGCTTCAGAATTTATCCTTTAAGACAATTGCCAAAACTACCTCTCATGAAATAATAAAGTTTACTGAAAGTTTTCAACACTTACTTTAAAAAATAACTTGGGGGTTGATAGACCATAAGATACTGTCTACATTTTCTCCCTGGTCTGAGTCTTTTTCTTGCTCTGAATGGTCGGTATTGTAGTTGGACTACAATACCAGGTATTGTGTTGACCAGGTCTGGAACCTTTCTGGTGTGTGAAAAATCTTTGAGGTAACGGGATTTGGAAGACATTAATTTTCTTTTCTACTTTCTCAGAATGAATTATCACTTCCCTTACAATGGGTAGGCAGTTGCTGTTTCTGACACAGAATAGGAATGCATTGAATTTACAAAACACGAAGCTGCAAACAAGAAAACCCACAAGTGGAAGAACAAGATTGGGCAAGGGAGTATGGGAGCGATAAATAGTCTGTCTCTTGTCTGTGCATGAGGTGCATGCAGCCTGTGGGCTTCCTTGCCATTGCTTGTGTGCCTTTTTTTTTTGTTTTGGTCTATCACTTCCCATTAGTCAAGATCAGGATTAGCTGTCCCTGAGACTGTGAAGCTACATACTTCTTTAGCCCTTTATTCTTCTTCTGCTACTCACTGCGCTTGCCACTTACTGGATTCACTTAAGGAGTGACCAAGGATGGCAAATATTTGGAGCCTGTTCTGCTTCAATTCCTGCCTCCTGAGCCCAAGGAAGATATCACTAATTGAATATGAAGTATTTTTGAACCTGGATTTTGCTTCGGAATCCTTCTCAACAGTGCCCTTAGGGTGTCCTGGTTAAAGTGCAGGCTCTAAAGTGGTACAGACCACTCTTCAAAACCCACTAGCTTCACTGTGTATTCACTGATTGACTTTGGGCAAATTATTTCTCTCTCTCTGCCTGTCATCCTCTGTAAAATGGCTATATCTCATAGGGTTGTTGTGAGGATTAAGTGAGATGACGCATATAAAGTGCTGAGTATAGCACCTGGCAGATACCTATAGTGGCTACCAAGTGACATCACAGAAAATTGCGGAGTCAGGAGTGCCAAGAATTGGTCCCTCCACTGAAGCAGCCATTAAACTGGCAAAATCTGTCAGGGTCAACTTGTTCCGAACTCTAGACTCTAATAAAAAGAAAAACAAAACTTGTAGTTGTTAGGGGAATGCTTAATGAGGAAAGAGGCTGCTAAATTTTGACATACATGAAAATCTGTCAGGTCACTGGCTGACCACTGAGAGAACAGAAGAGAGACTTCAGTGACCACTTTCAACGAGGAACGCAGTCGTTGCAAAACTAGTTTAGAAAAGTTACTAGACAAATGGATGATTGCAGCCCTCAACAAGCAACAACAGCATACCCTGATGAGAAGGGAGAATATGATTTCCAGAGTCACCATTATAATATTGAAAATGTTAAGTTTTCAACAAAAATTAGACATACAAAATAGGAAAGTATGGCCTATTCACAGGGAGAAAGAAGAAATTGACAGAAACTGTCCCTGAGGAAGGCCAGCTGCAAGTTGGCATCCAGTCACTGAATGTTGGCATACTGGAATTTAGCATAACTATTAAAAGAAAACACAGTTGCTTATTACGGGAAATACCATACTTACTTTTGGTTTATATTGTATTATGTATTATGTATTATATTATGTATATTGTATTATGAGTATTATAAATATTTTGCCCATTTCTCTTAGTGGAAGTTACCATTAGGGGAAAAATGACCAGTTTGCACCTGAGAAAAATTAAAATTGAGAAAATTTTACTTTTATATCTGGCCTTAAAATATACACACTCTCACCATCCCACTGATTTAAAAAAAAAATTTTATTGGAGTATAGTTGATTTACAATGTTATGTTAGTTTCAGGTGTACGGCAAAGTGAATCAGTTTTACATATACATATATCCACTCTTTTTTAGATTCTTTTCCCATATAGGCCATTACAGAGCATTGAGTAGTGTTCCCTGTGCTATACAGTAGGTCCTTATTAGTTACCTATTTTATATCCATTGATTTTTAAATGCTCACATAAATGAATAAAATTAGATGACATTTTCTGTATTTTAAGTTAATCACTCATTAAAGACATATTTGAATTTAACACATTCATTATTCTTGCTTGAAGCATAGCGTATTTGGTATGACAGAAAATAATGCCTTTATACCATAATCTTTCCCTATCCTTGGCTACTCAGACATGGTACATTCTTATTTTCTTTCCCTTCAAATACTACTGGCGTTGCATCTAAACAAAAGTTTAGACTGACTGCGGAATTGGCTGTCAACATGTTAAATTAAGAGCCAGAATTCCAAGTTACACCCAGACCAGGTTACAAAAAGCCTAATTTGTGTCCTGAGAGATCCAGTTGAACAACAGTGAGCAGACTGGCTACCCTCCACTAAGTGACCCTCAGGTCTCCGTTTGGGTCTGAAGCAGTGGCAGTAGAGTTGTACCTCTGAGAACGCAGAGTCTTCATTCACACAGGTCAGAGCCCTGTCTTGGGACTGAACATAGAAGGATGCAGTGGAGGCAGAAGCAATTGTTCCCCCAGCTTCCTTCTAGAAGAGGAGTTTGCTGGTGAGAAAGACGAGCAGGATCTGAATGGCATCTCTCATGGGGCTGAGGAAGGCTCTGTTGGCCAAACTTTTGGCTGTGGTTTGGGTTGTGGTTAACTTGTGGGTTGTGGTTATTTTGTGGATTGTGGTTAGTTCCTGGGTCGGGGTTGTGGTTAGTTTGTGGGTCAGGGTTGTGGTTAGTTTGTGGGTCGGGGTTGTGGCTAGTTTGTGGGTCAGGGTTGTGGTTAGTTTGTGGGTCGGGGTTGTGGCTAGTTTGTGGGTCGGGGTTGTGGTTAGTTTGTGGATCGGGCTTGTGTTTAGTTTGTGGATTGGGCTTGTGGTTAGTTTGTGGGTTGGGGTTGTGGTTAGCTTGTGGGTTGGGATTGGGGTTGTGGCTGTGGTTGGCTTGATTGTGGAGATCTTGGTGGTCAAGTCTGAGGTTGTCCCTGGAAAAAAAAATGGCATCAGGATCTCTTTTGGGTGGCGAGTAGGCACTAGAGAAACGAGGCTAATGTGATGGAATGCTGGAGCCAGAGTTCATGGGCAGAATTCAGTGAACACTTCACAAGGGCCAAGTGTATTTAGAGGAGGGGAAATTAGGGTTACAGAATGTTAACAAAAAATAAGAAACACTCTGACCTTAAGACCTATGGAAGAAGGAATTTATACTGAACTTACATAACTATTGAATTTGCTGTTGGGAAGGTAGTCTGCCTTCAAATGTCCTCATGTCCTTAATATTATATTTGCTCAATCAGTGCAAATATGATCCAGAGTGGTACAATTTTATTTTATTATTTTTGCTAATTTCAAAGTTTCCATGTAAAGGTTATAAGAACTAGACACCATCCAGACTTGAGGATGGCTGACTCGGCTTTAAAGGAAGTGGAAGGAGGCCCTGTCCAAATGCTTGAATCCCTTTTTGTGGTGTCTGAGGCATTGGTCATTTTCACAGGCATTGATCTGACCACATGTTGGTTCTCTGAGGTTGCTTTGCAGAGAAGCAGAGAAAGCCAGGCCTACACCCCTGGGCGGTTGTCTGATCCTGAAAAACTGGAGCTTGGCAATGATACTTCCAAGGATCTGAGTGAACCACAGAGGGGACTATAAGGACGAAGAAGGGAAATGCAAAGCAGTTTGCGCAGACCTGTACATTCTGCCCACTTGCAGGGTGCCTTCCAGCTCTGTGGCATTGTCTTATCTCATTTAGCATTTCCTCAGGGCAAATGTTTCTCTAGGACACCACTGAGCCCAAAGTCTGAACAGAACCGCTTTCTTCTCCTTTTTTAAAATCCGGATTTTATTAGCATGGAGCTAAGGAGTCCTGACTAGAGACAAACTTTTTTTTTTTTTCCCTTTCCTAGCATGTATACGAGTGTTCATTTCAAAAATGTCCTGGAGAAAGAAAATAACATCCCAAACTTTTCACAGAGGGGAAACCACCAAGGAAACAGTTAAGGCTTTCATATAATAGTTTCATTAGGCATAATCACTTTAATATTTGTTGTTGAAGATAGATATGCCTTTGATCACATTTGCAATGCTTGACTGACCCGAAAATGGGCAGCGTACTAGATGCATTTCAGTGTTTGGGGGCTCACGAGGAAGACCTGTTATCTGGACACTGAGAAAGACTAATATTACTTGTTCTTGGTTGAAGCTTGTATTTAAAAACTTCATTTAAAAAAAAAGATTGTCTTTCTAGTTTTAAAGTAAGTTTAAGAAAAGTCGAGAAAAGTATAAGATGTGGAATTTGAGTCCTCGTTTTGCCATTTACTTTCTGTGTGGCCTTGGGCAAATTACCTATCTTCTCTGAACCTCAGTTTCTTGAATTTGTTTTTGCTTGCGAGAGAGAGATAAGAGAGAAGGAAGGGTGCAGAGAAGGGAGAAGGGCAGGGAGCCTCAGAATGGTTTGACGTTGAGGACTACAGCCTGGGAAAGGCCAGTGGAAATTCCTGGTGGTTGTGCTGGAGGCCAGAGGCCACTCTGAGAACTAATGAAATTATTGGTTTTCTATGCTATCAACCCTGCTTTGGGCAAATCTCCCTTCTCATCCCTTAAACCCTTCGGTAAAGTCTGCTATACCAATGAAGGCTCTGTGTGAGGTGGTATTCTTGTGAAAATTGAGGAAGGAACCAACTTCCATATCCATGTCTCTGTGGTGTTGAATGGAAACAGCTCTTAAGGAAGCCGGCGTCTGGAGCCACAAGTGACCATGAGAATCGAAGGCCCCCTGGAATTGGCTTTTGTTTTCCACAGGGCACAGGATAAGGGGTTGAGCTAATCTTATGTAGACCTCGGGGTGCTGGGAGACTCAACTGGTACCTGGGTAACGCATGATTAGAAGACGTTTTTCTAGGGCACCCACAAGATAATTTTCCGGGCCAATGGATTTCACTGCCAGATATGTAAATAGACTGCAGAGGAACTTACCATTTCTTCTCAGTATCTTAAAAGAAACTCTAGCCACGTTGTGCAAATCGACTGTGAAGACTCTGTGGAGGGAAAATTGATGAGAGATAATGGTGGGGAATTCACAAGCTCAGCTCACATTACTGCCTTCCCAGGGGACCCCAACTTCTTAGTTTCTTTTGTGCTTAAATTCTTTACAGCACAAGTAGCAGATCATTCAGTACTGGTCTGCTGTATACTGTCTTGACCAAGATCTTCCACAGTTTTGCTCCAGACAAGATCATGTCCATCCCTCTCCCCCACCAACACCAGCACCCTGGATTCCCCACAGGCTGGTATACACGGCTGGTCTTTGTTCAGGCTAGTCTTTCTGCTTGTAATACCAGTCCCGGGCACATCTGCCCACAGACTCGACAGTAGCCTCTATGAAATTGTTTCTCCTGGTTGTCATGGACCCAGACAGAGCTCCATCAGAGAGACATGCATGCCCCTCTACTACACTGCCTTGCTGTGAGCCTCTCCCCCGACTGGAGGGCCAGCTCTTCGAGGGCAAGTTCTTTTGTCAACAACGCCTGACATGTAGCGTCATAGGTGCTTAATGTTCATTAAATGACCTGTACAGCTTGGTCTGTTGTTCTGATATCATTGGGTCCATTATTATATCAGTCTCTTGTTCATACATTGAACAATTAATGAGAGTGAAGTACATGCCAGTCACTGTGCTTACTGCTGAGGGAACAGTGGTGAACACAGCAGGCGTGGTTCTTACCCTGGAGACTTTAACCGAATAGTCAACTGACAAGTAAGTGATTGCAACGAAGCAGTGGCAGTGATGAGAGTGAGTAAACAGGGAGCGGAACTTGATCTGGGGGTTCAGGGAGTGCTTTCTGAGGAAGTGCTGTGTAACCTCAATAATTATTTCTGTATAGGCCCTGCCTCCCAACCCACACTGTAAAGTTCGGTGGGCAGGAACCTCTTCATGTTGCCTTTTGTGCACTACTCAGCGTAGTGGGCTTCCCCCATCATATGTGCTGCTCCCCTCCCCTTGTCAGCCTCGCTGATCAAGGCTGCGTGTGTACATCGTAAACAAGCAGAGAGGCCAGTGCATCACAGCAGGTGCGAGTGAAGAGGGGTCTGGAGACCGCACTGTTGGTGAGAATGTGCTGTTTCCATTGAAGATTGTCACCACCATTTGGTGTTTTATCTGTTGTTGCATGGAGTGTGGAGGCCTTAAGGAGGTGAGATGAAAGGAAAACCATTGCCTCATTAGCCCTGGCCGGCTTCTAAGGAGCTGCTGTCATCGTGAGGCTGGGTTGTAGCACCTCCCTTTGGATTTTAGTCTTGCAGGTCGCTCTGTGGGCATAATAGCACCTCCTCCAGAGCCAGCTAGGTCCGACCAAGCCTGGGCATGGCTGGAGAGGCTGGAGTGACTTGGCAGCATCACCATCACCGCTGTCTACAGAGACTTAGTGGCAGTTCATAGTGGACATGGCCTGATGGTCAGACCTGCCCTTTCAGTACAAAATGGCAGTCTGAAAGTGTAAGGACCTCTCAACATTTGGTTCTTAAAGTGAACTTGAAAATAAATCCCTAGCTGGGAGGGAAGTTTTTTGTTAGAGTCCCCAGGTGGCCTCACCTCAGAATCTGAGTGTGTCCATTTTGTGCAACAGGAGGAAGCCGGTTTTACTGTACAATCATCACACTTTCTGCCAGCAAGCCATTTCCAAAATGAATCTATGTTTTAAAAAATGATTCTCTGTGTCATGGTGAAACCGAGTCTCCCTAAAACTGAGATCCCCTGCTGAGTTTACGATTAACCACTCTCAAAAACTTTATTCTCTTTCTTGTCCCACTCCCCACCCCCATTCCCCTTAGGATTGAAGAGTATCAAAGAAACGCGGGGACTGAAACCAAGCAGGACCCTGGGGGGCCGCCCTAGTACAAAAGCCACTCCGTGTCCCCCCATTTCTTGTTTGTAGAAAAAGGCTTTAGTCTCCTAGACCCTCCTCGAGTTCCAAAGAGCAGACTTAAGCAGTTACTAATTAGGGAAGTGAGGGAATGCAGAAACAAAGGAAAGCAGTCAAGAAATAATACTTCAGTGATAAAACAGAGTCCTAGTTCTCCTCAAGGGATACATACAACAATCTGACACATATCTTTGAGTTGTTCTGCAGAAACTAAGACCCCTGCCCAAGTGGAGGATGGTGACTACATGGTGACCACAAGCACGTAGACCCCAGACTGATTGGAATCAGAAGGTTGATGATTCAGACTCCTGAAGCATCACCCTGTTACCTCACCACCACCAACCAATCAGAAGAAAGTCATGCCCCCTGAAAACTTCACCCCAAATGTGGCCTTTAAAAGACCTTCCCTGAAAGCCATTGGGGAGGCCAGGTCTTCTGAGCATGAGCCACCTGTTCTCCTTGCTTGGTGCCTGCAATAAACGCTGCACTTTCCTTCACCACAACCCGGAGTCAGTAAATTGTCTCTGCTGTTTGGCAGGGCGAGTGGACCCAAGTTCAGTTTGGTAACAATGGGGACTGAGTACCCCTCCTCCAGGCTCTTGGCTACTGGCAGCTTCTCTGCACCCCCAGTTTAGCAAGGCCTCCTGGAGGACTGCCCTGGGGGTTGGCAGAGAGGGGAACGCTCAGGTGGCCAGATGGTTTCAAGAGGAGTGTCTTTATTTTTAACTGTTTGCTGCTGCTGCCCCCAACCCTGCCTGGCTCTGGAGTACTGTCTGCCCCAGACTAATAGGAATGAATTGGGTGGGAGTAGGAGGGAATATAGAGAATTTGAAGCAAACTGGGTGCCAGTGACAAGGATTCTTTGCTTGACCAAACTTTAGTCAGGCTCTGGAACCTTCTCCTAGGCCCATCTGTGTACTTCCTTATAAAATCCAGTTTTAGCCAGAATCCTCATAAGTCGGTTTAGCAAGAACCTTCCACCCTTGATATCTGATCACCTTTATTATCTGATTGAATTCCTCATCCTCTACTATCCCCCAGGTGATATCGGATCAGCCTTGGCCTCCCTTAAGCAAGAATCCTGTTAGGTCAGTTTAGCCAGAGCCCCCTTACAGGTCTTGATGTTTCCTCTTAGTGATTTTCCATCCACTGAGCCCTCACCCTGTTCCTGGGCTGTAAATTCCCACTTGCCCATGTTGTATTCAGAGTTGAGAGTTGTTCCATATGGAGGTCTCTTTTCTCTTATTGTGATAGTCCTGAATACAATCTGTTTTTGTTCATTCATTCATTAGTTTTGCTTTAACTGCTATCCAGCTCTGGTTTTCTTTAACACCAATTCTTTCTGTTTATGTTGAGCATACCTGGTGTGTGTGTGTGTGTGTGTGTGATGTATAAACTTCTACAGATAAAGGTAGGACAAAGAATGGTGAGGCAGAAAAGGAGTACAGCTACTGAATTATCCATATCATATCTGGATTGCATTTTGAGTCCTCTAAAGTCAGTATAAAACTGTACAAACATAATATGAAATTGTAAAAGCCCAAAGCAAATCATATATGGATAGGTTCTTACTGTAGCTCGACTGTAGTTATGTTCATGAAACTAGGAGATACCCATTTTGCCTCGAAGAGCTTGCTGTATCGGCTCTTCATGTGGTACAAGACGCTGCTGCTGCAATACTTGTCAGCTTTTTGCCAGGAGCCAATGAGTGAGTTGTCCTGGTCTATTGCTCGCAGGATCACAGAGGTAATATTTTTATTCACAGGAACTGACACTAGGAGGAAATGAGAAGGAAACAATCAGCCATCTGTGCAGTAAGACAAGAGATGGGGATCATGAAATCAAAATTAAGTGTGAAAAAAGAAAGTTACAAGTAGTATGTAAATATAGTGTGGTCCCATTTTTGTGAAATAAGTTGAAAAAAGTCTGGAAGGAAATACATGAAGATATTAACTATGAGGATTTCTTGGTTGTGGGGTTATAGATGGTTTTTATTTTCTTCCTAGTTCTTCTTTGTGTTTTCTAAGTTTTCTACAGGAAAAGGTGAACAAAAGAAGACCTGTACTCTGGCCCTGGTTTTGCTACGTATCAGGGATGAGGTCCTGGCTGACTTTTAACCTCTTGAGCCCTGTTCCTTTCTGCCAGATGAGAGTTCTGCCCTTCTCTCAGGAGGAATGCAGTGTGGGGAGAGAAGGGGTGGATGCATGTGAAAGGGTCAAGCGGACCTCCTGGGAAATGCTTCCAGAAGTAAGGAACTGTTACTGCCAAGTCAAAGCAAAGCCTATTTCCTGGTTCCAGAAATGCTGATGTTCTTGGTCTTTGTTGTTGAGAGTGAGGGAAGGGGGGCCTCTGAGACCCAGAGGCCCTAATCCAGGTACCTAGTCCAAGTACCTGCCAAAGCCCCAATCCAAGTACCTCTAAGTAAGCACTTAGGGTTCCGTGACCCCCTCCACTCAGGTGAGTCTCACCTGTTGACCTAGCCCAGCGTGTGCCCACAGGGACCCCACTGACACTTGTTAATTCCACCTGTTATTTTCAGCCTTCTGATGTGTAATAGGGAGGGAATTTCAAGAGACTATTTCAGTTTGTCCGTTTCCTCCCTTAGAAGATCCCTTCTGAACAAATTTCTCAATGCTAGGGTCCTCTCAGCCACCCCAACTTATTTTAAAGGCTTCTCCTTTACAAAATAAAGAAAATTGATCTTGCAGCACAATAGGATTAGACAGTCCTGGATCTGAATCCTAGCCCTAACATTTAAGACCAAGTCACTTCACCTCCAATCCTTGGTTTCTTTCCTGTTCATCATTCACTCCACAAATATTTATTGAATGCCCGCTTTGCACTAGGGTTGGTTCTAGGTCTGAGGATAATGACATTATCTCTCATTGTATGGAGATCATGGTACCTTATCTTGAAAGGTTCCTGGGAGACTGAAGAGAAGAATGTAAAGACTTTAATACTGGTGGGTGTTGGATAAGTTGCCATTGTTATTCTTAGCACGAAACATTTCTCTGTTCTGTTTGTTTTTGCCAGTCAATGTTGCTGAGCCAGATCCCCCCGCCCTGAGTTGCTCAGCGAGAACCTGACATTTGTCCTAGATGTGTGTGCATGGTGCTGAGGTGGATGGTGATGAGTGACGGTGTCATCCAGTCATCAAGCCTGTCAGCTCTCCCCTGGGCTTGCCTTTGTCCTTTCTTCTGTTTTCCACCCCACTCTCTGGCTTAAATCTGCCTTTCATCCCTCCTAGTTATCTGTATTATCCAGATTCCTGGCCTCCACAGTCCCCTCCCTCAGGCTTCAGACTGATCAGACTTCCACACTCAACACTTCCATCAGGACACACACCTGTCCAAAACCTTCAAAGTGCTCTTCTAGAGCCTCTAAACGTTTCTGGTTTTATATTTCTGCTTCTGTTGCTTGCAGGACCCAGTGCATGGCTCTTATGATCCTCATAAGGAGCACATGACACGTAGTAGGCATTCAGTGAGCCTTAGTTCCTCTTCTCCTTTCTCTCTGCTCTACCCGGTGCCTCTGTAAATGCTGTGTTGTCCCTCTCATCCAGCACATTCCCTTTCAAGGGGTCTTATGGATCATCTTTTGATTCTTCTTTCTTCTGTCTTCCTACTTTCACATGGCTCCTCTGCCACCCCCACCTCCAACCCCGCACCCCTTGCATCTTCACAAGATAGGTTTCTTTTTTTTCCATTTCAACAGCAAAATTCTTCACCTCGTGATGTGTTACCTTAAGTCAGAGGTATGAGACCTGACCATCCAGGTCCTGCTCTGTATACAAGGTCACACACATGCCCTCCTGGTCCTCATCTTGAAGCACAAGATTACCCTCCCTGCCCTGTTTAGGACAAGATCTGCTGCCTGAGGGAGTGGGACATAGGGAGACCCACCACAGGTGAGGCACTTAGTGACAGTCCCCAAGAAAAAATAGAAAAAAGGACTAGCCAGGATGAGTGTGTGAAGGCAGGCCATAGTCATTCTCCTGCTGAAGCCTGGAATCTGTAGAGCATGGGTATAGATATCACCCTGGTGTTCTCTGCAAAATTTGGTTAGAGTTCTAAGAGAGGCAGGATAACATGGTAGATGAGTCAGGCTCTGAAGCTGGACGGCTTGGCTAGACAAAGCAGGACAAATCTTGGCTATTATTTAGGTTCAAATGTTAGCTGTGCAACCTACTAGTGACCTTGGGTAAAACTTTAACTTTCCTGTGCTTCAGTTCTCATCTGTAAAATGGGGAAGATAATAGCATTTACCCTTAGAACAGTACTCAGCACACAGTATGACGTCTTAGCTCTCATTACCTTAACCGAGAGGCATATAGTCTAGTGGTTAAGAGCAGGGTCTCTGAAGCTAGAATGCTTGGGTTCATGTCCCAGGTCCATCATTTAAGCAGCTCTGTGACCTGAGCGAGTCACTAGCATCTCTACCTCTGTTTTCTCATTGACACACAGGAAATGACAACAGTATCTATCTAGTAGGTCATTGTGAGGACTAAATACATTAGTACATGTAAACAGCCATATTAAATTTGTTGTTATTATGAAAGTTATTCGAGAGCACTTGCCTTGACTTGTAGGTTTGACTGATCCCAAAAGGGATGTCTGTAAAATATTTCTAGGCACCTCAAAGAAAAGCACTGGATTAGGAATGAAAAGACCAAGATTCAAGAGGCAGTTCTGCCACTTATTAGTTGTGAGACCCTGAGCAAGTCATTTAACTTCTCTCAGCTTCAGGCTCCTCATTTATCAGGTGGGATAGTAATACTTTCCCTGTCTAGCTCACTAGATTTTCCACCCACAGACTAAAAGTGAACAGCGTCTCCTGGAGTTGTGCCGTATACAATCATCCATGGTGGCATTGTTTCATCAAGTGGATGGGAAAAGACTACAAGCTGTGGTGCAATTTTTAATCCCTTAAAATAATAAAAATGCCCCCCCAATACAGACTGTTTTAAGTAAAAAAAAAAAAAGCCCAAATTATTTAAGTGAGAGAACTTGCCACAGTTGTGCTCTTGCTGGGACTCGGTTAACCTGAGTGTTGGGATGTAATGACTCCCATGGCTCAGGTTCACGCAGGGGACATGCAGAAATAGGAAATAGTCCCACCCAACCCATCCTCTCACATGTTCTCATTCTCCCTCTTTCTGCCTCTGTGTCCCAGACGGGTCAAAAACACATGTTTTGTTTGTGTCATTGAGAGCAGGGATGGAGGGGTATGTTCTGCAATTCCGGTTTTATCTACCCTCAGAAAACAGAGGACAGCAGAGGGAATGGCTTCTACTTACCTGTGTAGACTGTATTGCTTCTATAGACGTTTGGGTTGGCATGGATTTCTGAGTAAGTGGCGACAATGACCTTATTGAAGAGCATGCAGTTGCCATTGTGACTTATGCAGCTGGCAGGAGAACACAGCAGTCCAAGGCACAGAAACAGCCCCAGTGGCAGCAGCAGGGACCCGAGGATTGCCATGGTCTTGATCTGTTTGGAAACTACTGGGCCTGAAACTGGGTAAGAGCTACAACTCACCTGTTTATATGCTCTGGGGCTGGAACTTCTGGGTGAGGTCATACATGCAAATCTCCTGCCCACTCCTCCCTAAGATGAACGGGCTTCTGGAATTTGGCCCAAGATATCACCAGGAATGAATCTCCTTGTATCTGTCACCACGACCCTTTGCGAATTCCAGTTTTGCTCATGAAGGGGAATGTACTGATCGTGGTTTTATTTTGCCTCTCATTCACCTCAGCATCTGACATTTGAAGCAAGCTGTGAGGAGGGGTTAATACTGGCAAAGTGAAATTCAGAGTGGAGTAATCATCACCTACCTGTCCTGTTTAGGAACTACACTCTTCTCGCTACAGGAAACTCAGGCATTAAAGCACTTTTCTTCATGGAATATTACGTATCCTTTCCAAGTCTCCTTAATCGAATATGTCTCCTGTCCCAGTTCATTTAGCGACTATCATAGAACTAGAAAGACTGTGCTTCTGGATTTATATTTGTTTCTTTGGAAAGAAACAGCTTTGGTTCACCTTGCTTCTGCCTGACACTTTCCTCTATACTACTGTAGCACAAGGAAACTACTGAAAAAAAATCAGAAAATATGTTTTTTTCATACTTCTTCTCTGATTTTAATTCACTCACTGAAGGAGAAAAGAGGAGAGATGTATTCTGTGTGAGTGGAAAGAAAACAAAAAATGTAGAATTGAATCAAAGAGATATTTATAAATGTTTTTTCAGGAGAAGCACTTACAGAATGGTGGAGTGAGGACCTCTGAAAAACCTACTCCTCCAGAAAAGCAATGAGCAAAAACAGTCTAAATCAACTTTTTCAGAACTCTAGAAATTAAGCAAAGACTTGCAACAATTCAAGGAGCATTTGTTTAAGAAAAATGGCTGAATCTCTTTAAACATAGTGAGCATCGAGGCATTTTAACTTGCCCTGTTCCCATCCCTCTTACCCCACCTCTTCAAGTAACCTTAGAAACCAACAGCCTTGCAACTATGATAGCCATGAAGACCAGCAAACTAGCAGCCAATAGGGAGGGGGCAGAATGGGCTTGGAGTGCTCCAAAAAGCTTCATTTCCAGAGAATTGTCCCTATATGACCTGTCTGCAAATTGCCTATACAGCTGAATTCTCAGGGCTTTCAGAACTTTCTCTGCAAACAGCCTTATTGCTAGGGTATTTGTTGAAAATAATCAGTGGGAAGTTTTTAACATTGCAGCTGTCTGAAGCAGTGGTTGCAACTGGGACTAACAAGGAGCTGAGCACAAAATTTAAAAGAAAAAACTGGGACTGAGATGTTGGTTGGGGGCCTTGGAAAGCTCTGACAAATTCCTGGGGATCTAAAAGGTCATCTGCATGTACAGAGCTATGCACATGCCCAGAAAAGATCTGAGAAAGCCCTAATCACTTATCTCTGGCTGACCTTGAGGGTCTATACAAGTAAGAAATGTAGGCAAAGGCTGAGTTGTAAACTGCCTATTTGACCAGTGAAGGCATGCACACAGAGAGGCAGTTGGCAAAGATTGAGAGACTTACTGGTTCAAGACATTTAGGAAATCTCTGTCTATTCATTAGCTGACCACTAAGCTAACTAAGCAGAGACTTCAGTGACCACACATAATAAAGAATACTGACTTTGCAGAATGAATTAATTCAGAAAAGCTGCTAAATAAACAGCAGCAGCAGCAGCAACAACAAATAATAACTAATGTGAACTACAACAAACCCTGGGAAGGAGGGGAATCTGGTGTGCATAATGGTCAATGGTCACATTATATTTTTTAAATGTTCAATTTTCAACAGAAAATTATAAGACATACAAAGGAACAAGAAAGTGTGTTCTGTATATAGAAAAAAACTCCCAGCCAATAGAAACTGTCCCTGAGGAAGTCCAAATGTTGGACTTACTAGACAAAAACATTAACTCAGTCATTATAAATATGTTCAAAGAACTAACAAAAGCCATGTTTAAAGAATAAAAGAAAAGTTTAAGAATGATGTCTCAACAAAAAAGAATATTAATAAAGATATAGAAATGGTAAAAAGGACCATACAGAAAATTTGTAGTTGAAAAGTATAACTGAAATGAAAAATTCACTAGAAGGACTTAAGAACAGATTTGAACTGGCAGAAGAAAGTATCAATAAGCTTGAAGATATTCAGTGAAGATACTGAATAAATTTAACAAACGAAGCGCAAGACTTGTATACTGAAAACTATAACAAAGAACTCATATAATAGCCAAAATGATCTTGAAACAACAACAACAAAGTTGGAGGACTCACATTTACCAGTTTCAAAACTGCAAAGGTACTGTAATCAAGACAGTGTGGAAAGATGGTGGAGTAGAAGGACAATAAGCACACCTTCTCTCGTGGGCATACCAAAAGTACAGCTATTTACAGAGCAGCTATTGATGAGAAACACTGGAGTCTACCAGAAAAGATCTTCTATAACTAAAGATATAAAGAAGGAACCACAAGGAGACAAGTAGGAGGTCAGGAGTTATCAAGACCCATATCCCTGAGAAAAAAATGACAATTGCAGAGGTTCTTTACAAGGAGTGAGGAATATAAGCCCCACATCAAGCTTACCGTCCTGGGGGTCTTACACTGGAAAAACAACCCCCCAGAATGTTTGGCTTTGAAGGCCAGCAGAGACCCACAGGGTTGGGGGAAATAGAGACTCTTCTCTTAAAGGGTGCACACAAAATTTCACATGCTCCAGGACCCAGGGCAGAATTTGAAAGGGACCTGGGTCAGACCCACCTGCTGATCTTGGAGAGTCTCCTGGAGAAGCAAGAGGCAATTGGGGCTCACCCTGGGGACATAGACACTGGCGGCAGCCATTTCTGGGAGCTCATTCTACCACAAAGACACTGGTGCTGGCAAGTACCATTTTGGGATCCTCCCTCTAGCTAATTAATGCCAGGACCTTGCCCTACCCACCAGGCTTTTGGCACCAATACTGGGACAACTCAGGCCAAGCAACTACCTGTGGGGGCCACAGTCCCACCTACCAGCAGGCAGGCTACCTTAATACCCCCAGAGCCCACAGCCACCCCGGTCAAGGCCCTGTCCACTAGAAGGCCCAGGACCTGGCCCCACACACTAGTGCACATGCACTAGACCTGGAATGCCCAGGGCCCTGCAGCCAGAGGTCCCAGGGCCCAAGACAGGATCCAAATCAATAAAATCAGAAATGAAAAAGGAGAAGTTACAACCAACATCACAGAAATATAAAGGAGCTTAAAGAGACTACTACAGATAACTATATTAATAAAAATGGACTACCTAGAAGAAATGGACAAATCCCTAGAAATGTACAATCTCCCAAGCCTGAACCAAGATGAAATAAAAAATATGAACAGACCACTTACAGATAGTGATATTGAATCAGTAATAAAGAAAAACTCCCAACAAACAAAAGTCCAGGACCAGATTCCTTCACAGGTGAATATTACCAAACATTTAGAGAAGACTTAATGCTTATCCTTCTTAAACTATTCCAAAAAATTGCAGAGGAACTTCACTGAACTCATTCTACAAGGCCAGCATCACCCTGATACTGAAACCTGACAAAGATATCACCAAAAAAGAAAATAATAGGCAAGTATCGTGGATGAACATAGATGCAAAAATCCTCAACAAAATATTAGGAAATCAAATCCAACAATACATTAAAAGGATCATACACCATGGCCAAGTGGGATTTATCCCAGGGATGCAAGGATGGTTCAATATCTGCAAATCAGTCAACGTAATACACCATATTAAAAAGCTGAAGAATCAAAATTATATAATCACCTCAATAGATACAGAAAAAGCTTTGACAAACTTCAACATCTATTTATGATAAAATCTCTCCAGAAAGTGGGCATAGAGAGAACATATCTCAATATAATAAAGGCCTATATGACAAACCCACAGCTAACATCATGCTCAATGGTGAAAAGCTGAAAGCATTTCCTCTAAGATCAGGAACAAGTCAGGGATGCCCACTCTTGTCACTTTTATTCAACATAGTTGTGGAAGTCCTAGCCACAGCAATCAGAGAAGAAAAAGAAATAATGCAAATTGGAAAGGAAGAAGTAAAACTCACTGTTTGCTGATGACATCATACTATACATAGAAAACACTAAAGGCACCACCAAAAAACTGCTAGAGCTCATCAATGAATTTGGTAAAGTTGCAGGATACAAAATTAATGTACAGAAGTCTGTTGCATTTCTATACACAAACAGTGAACTATCAGAGAAAATTTAAGAAAGCAATCCCATTCACAATAGCATCAAAAAGAATAAAATACCTGCAAATAAAATAGCTAAGGAGGTAAAAGACCTGTACTCAGAAAGCTATAAGATACTGATGAAAGAAACTGAAGACAACACAAACAGATGGAAAGATTTACCATGTTCAGGGACTGGAAGAATGAATATTGTTAGAATGACCATACTACCTAAGGCAATTTACAGACTCAGTGGCACCCCTATTAAAATACCACTGATGTTTATCAAAGAACAAGAAAAAATAATTCTAAAATTTGTATGGAAACACAAAAGACCCCAGATAGTCAAAATTATCTCAAAGAAAAACAGAGCTGGCAGCACCATGCTCCCAGCCTTCAGACTGCAGTACAATGCTACAGTAAGCAAAACAGTATGATACTAGCCCAAAATCAGACACATAGATCAATGGAACAGAATAGAGAGCCAAGAAGTAAACACCAACACTTTTGGTCAATTAATCTGACAAAGTAGGCAAGAATATACGATAGGAAAAGACAGTCTCTTCAATAAATGGTGCTGGGAAAACTGAACAGCTACATGTAAAAGAATGAAACTAGAATATTTTCTCACTCTATATACAAAAGTAAACTCAAAATGGATTAAAGACCTCAATGTAAACCTGGAAACCATAAAACTCTTGGAAGAAATCATAGGCAAACCCTCTTTGATGTAAATTGTAGCAATATTTTTTGGATGTCTCTTAAGGACGAAGGAAACAAAACCAAAATAACCATATGGGACCTAATTAAACTTAAAAGCTTTTGCACAGCAAGGGAAACCCTTGACAAAAGAAAAAAACAAGCTACTGAGTGGGAGAAAATATTTGCAAATGATATGACTAATATCCTTATCCAAAATATATAATATCCAAAACATCCAAATCCAAAACATATAAACAGCTCATATAACTCAACATCAAAGAAACCAACAATGCAACTAAAAAATGGGCAGAGGACCTGAATGGACATTTTCCTAAAGAAGACATACAGATGGCTAACAGGCACACAAAAAGATGCTCAGCATTGCTAATCATCAGAGAAATGCAAACCAAAACCACAATGAGATATCACCTCACACCTGTCAGAATGGCTATCATCAAAAAGACCACAAATAACAAATGTTGGTGAGGATGTGGAGAAAAGGGGACCCTAGTACACTGTTGGGGGGAATGTAAATTGGTGCAGCCACTATGGAAAATGGTATGGAGATTTCTCAAAAAACTGAAAATAGAATCTATCATACGATCCAGAAATCCAAACAAGATGAAAACATTAATTTGAAAAGATACATGCACCCCAGTGTTCATACTAGCATTATTTACAATTGCCAAGATATGGAAGCAACCTAAGTGTCCATCAACAGATGATTGGATAAAGAATCTGTTCTCTCTCTCTCTCTCTCTCTCTATATATATATATATATATATATTTATATTTATATTTATATTCTATTGTGTGTATGTGCATCTATCTATCTACTATTACATATATATATGTAATAGAATAGAGTATTACTCAGCCATAAAAAGGGACGAAATTTTGCCATTTGCAACAATGTGGATAGACCTGAAGGTTATTATGCTTAGTGCAATAAATCATACAGAAAAATACATACACTGTATGTTATCACTTATATATGGAATCTGAAATATAAAACAAATGAATGAATTTAACAAAACAGAAAAAGACTTATAGATTTAGAGAACAAACTAGTAGTTATCAGTGAGGAGAGGGAAGAGGGAGGGGCAAGATAGAGGTAGGGGATTAAGAGGTACAAAGTACCATGTATAAAATAAGTAAGCTGCAAGGATATATTGTACAACACAGGGAATGTAGCCAATATTTTATAATAACTTTAAATGGAATATAGTCTATAAAAATTGTGGATCACTGTGTTGTATACCTGAAACTAATGTAATATTGTAAATCAACTATACCTTAATTAAAAAAAGACAAATGTGGTACTGGCATAAGAATAGACATATAGATCAATGAAACAGAGTTGCAAATCCAGAAATAAACACATACATTTATGATCAACTGATTTTTTTGGTCATTTAAGATAAATTCTATTACATGAAGATTAAACTTCTGTTAGGAGGAGATTCATACAAGATTAAAGGCCTTTTCCCAATGAATCTGAGTAAATGAATTTTACTCAATGTATCTTCTAGAGTGCTTTTGCTGCAGGTTGCTTCAAAAAAGAGTGAAATCATTTTGAATGTTAGAATTAAAACAATTTGCTAATTTATTGGTCCTATGACTCCTTTTATGTAATTAAGAATTCTTATGAAATAATATATTTATGTGCTTGGAAACACTCTCAAACTCCATTTTGTCTTGAACCTTATAACCTCTTCTACCCATCACACATTCTTTTTTTAAAAACTATTTTTAAAAATTGATGTATAGTTGACTTACAGTGTTACACTGGTTTCAAGTGTACAACATAGTGATTTGATATTTTTATACATTACAAAATGATCACCACATGGTTAACTGATTTTTGACAAGGGTGCAGGACAATTCGATGGGGGGAAACTAGTCTTTTCAACAAATGGTGCTGAGAAAACTGGGTATTCATATGCAAAAGAGTGAAATTGGACTCCTATGTCATACCATATAAAAAATTAACTCAAGGTGGATCAATGACCTAAATGCTATAAAACTCTTAGAAAAAAAACAGAGATGTAAATCTTTAAGACCATGGATTAAACAACAGTTTAATAGATATAACTTAAAGGGGTGGGATAGGGAGGGTGGGAGGGAGGCTGAAGAGGGAGGGGATATGGGGATATATGTATACATATAGCCGATTCACTTTGTTATACAGCAGAAACTAACACAACACTGTAAAGCAATTATACTCCAATAAAGATGTAAAAACAAAACAAAACAAAACAGTTTAATAGATATAATGCCTAAAGCAAAGGCAGCCAAAGTAAAAATAGATAAGTTGGGCTTCATCAAAGCTGAAGTCTTTTGTTCTTCAAAGGACACTGTCAAAGTGAAAAGACAACCCAAATAATAGGAGGAAATATTTGCAAATCATATATCTGATAAGGGCCCAGTATCTGGAATATATAAAGAGCACTAACAATTCAACAACTAAAAGACAAATATCCCAATTTAAAAATGGGCAAAGGATTTGAATACTTTCTCCAAAGAAGATGTATAAATAGCCAATAAGTACATGAAAAGATGCTCAACATTATTCGTCATTAGGAAAATACAAATCAAAACTACAAAGTGATACCACTGTGAAGAGATACCACTTCACAGCCATTAAGATGGCTATAATCAAAATGACAGATGATTACATGTGTTGGCAAGGATATGGAGAAATCAGAATTCTCATGCATTGCTGATTGGAATGTAAACGGATGCTGCCATTTTGGGAAAGAGTTTGGCTTTCCTTCAAAAAATTAAACATAGAGTTACTATTATATGACCTAGCAACTTCACTTCTAGGTATGTACTCAAGATAATTAAAAACATTGTCCACACAAAAACGTGTACATGGATGTTTATAGGAGCATTTTTTGTAATAGCCAACATGTGTGGAAACCTCCAAATGTCCATCTACTCATGAATGAGTAAAAAAATGTGGCATATCCATACAATGGAATATTATTCAACTATAAAAAGGAATGAAGTACTGATAGATGCTACAGCATGGATAAACCTTGAAAACATTATGCTAAGTGAAAGAAGCCAGACACTAAAGGCATCTATCCTATGATTTCATTTCTATGAAATATCCATAATACACAGATCCATAGAGATAGAAAGTGATTGCCAGGGACCTGGGCAACAAGGAGAATGGAAAGTGACTGCTACTTGGTTTGGGTTTTCTCTTTGAGGTGATGGAAATGTTCTGGAATTAGATCATGGTGACAGTCTCAAAATCTTGTGAATACTAAAATACTAAAAACCACTGAATTGAATTTTATGGTATGTGAATTATACCTCAGTAAATTCTTTTATTTATATACTATTCTGTGAAGGCAAGTTGGGGTAGTAAAAAGAATGAGACAGAACTTTAGTATTAGATCCTGTTTAGAAACCTGGCTTTAGGAGAGTTTTAATCTATCTGAGCTTTAGTCTCCACTGCTGAAAATTGAGGCATTAATACCAATCTTACATATTTTTATGTACATTAAATGAGAAATATATGTAAACTGTTTTGGGGGATGGGGTGGGTCTGACAGATAGTAGGTGTATAACGCATGGTAATTTATTTCCTTCCTTCTTTCCTTCCTCTGTCCCTCCCTCCTTTCCTTCTTTCCTTTCTTCCTTCATACTGGATTAAGGCACTGGATCAGGAGAAAAAAAAATATAGGAGTCCTGCTATTATATGGAGACAATAGTCTAACCTTCCCTGTGAATTGGGGCAGAAGACTGGGGGGATGGGGGACAACTCAGAGGGGAAAACTCTGATTTAAGCAGAAGTCTTCCATTCATTCATTGCAATGTGGAGCTCAGCCCAAGAGAGGGTCTGTAGGAAGTCATCAACTTTGCCTCTAGGAAGGAGGGAGCTATTAGCTACAGGGATAGCTGTTGACAAAACAAAGTTGTTCTTTGATTCCAGCCAGAAATGACTTGATTTTTCTTCAGGACAGGGAACACAAGAAAACTAGTTTTTAAAAAATGCACTCCTTTGGGCTTCCTTCTCCTCCACCCCTTTCTCTGAAATTTTGGACTCTATTTCCTGGAAATGCACACTTTGAAAAAACTCCATAGGTGATTCTAGAACAGTGCTTTTTAAAACTTTAACGTGTATTCAAATCACCTGGTGCATTTTGCTAACATGCAGTTTCTGATTCGGTCGGTCTGGTGTGGGGCCTGAGGCCCCTCATTTCTAACAGTCTCCCAGGTAATGCCAAGATGCTGCTGATCCATGGACCACACCTTGAATAGCAAAGGTTTAGCAGCTGATCTACATAAAACAGATTGAAGCTGAATGTTAGACTAATTGTTAAAGTTGAAAAAGCTGGGTTCTATGACTGTACCGTGCACCCCAAACTTTCCAGTCCGCCTAGAGCTTATCTGCTGAAACTCTTCATGCTGTAGAAAGTGTGGTGGGCACTTCAATACCTGGTTGCTTTCTCTGGGAAGGAGAGCTGTCAGAGAGGAGAGGGCAGCTGCTCTTCTAAGGTCAAAGTCTGAGAGGAGGTCCCCTGAAATTCACCAGAAGCAACCCCTGGCGACTGCAGGGATCATCAGCCTGAGGTGCTTCGGGGTTCTTGATCCAGTGTCCTGGGTATGTCAAAGGTGTTTGGGATGCAACATGGGCATCATGGGGGAAAGAGCGCAGGCTTTAGAGTCAGAGAGGCCTCAGACCTCATCGTAACCTTGGATTGTACTTCACTTATGAATAAGAGAACTATCTGAGCCACAGTACTCTTATGCATATAATGGAGAAAATAATACCAGCTTGACACAGCAGGACTGTGTCAAGCTTTAAGCGATAATGTGCCTGCCACAGTCAGTGCTTTGTAAGGAGTGGTTCTTAGCCACTGATGGCAGGTCACAGTGCAAATCTAAGAGGAAGGGCCACCAGGGAGAGGGTTGATCAACGTTCACTTGTCTTCATGGAATGAGAGAAATGAGAGTAAGATGGTGAGATTTTAAAAGAGAACACAGGGTTCCCTGGCGGTGCAGTGGTTGAGAGTCCGCCTGCCGATGCAGGGGACACGGGTTCGTGCCCCGGTCCGGGAAGATCCCACATGCCGCGGAGCAGCTGGGCCCGTGAGCCATGGCCGCTGAGCCTGCGCGTCCGGAGCCTGTGCTCCGCAACGGGAGAGGCCACAACAGTGAGAGGCCCGCGTACCGCAGAAAACAAAAACGAAAACAAAAATCACACAAAAAACACAAAAATTTATTTAATTTAAAGGTCTGCCTTTTATTCCGACATTACAGCTTTTTGACATTTTATTATTAAAATGTCCTTTTTCTTAAATGAAAATACCGTCCTCGTAGATTGTAGATAGTAGAACCCCCTCCCACTCATCTGTTTATTTTTAAAATGTCCTTATTTGGCAAAGTAAGAAATAAGTTGGCTTTATTTGGAAAGATTAGCACCCTATCTAGGTCCCTGAAATCCAAAGTCTGGAAACCAGGGTCTGTGAAGACTTTGCCTCATATCTTCCCCAAATGCCTTGTGGAAAGAAGCTGGGATTGCTGGCTTTTAAGTAGGGACTGGAAAGCTGTCTCAGGGTGAGTGTCAAAGAACTCTTCCTCATTGAGTGCGAGGTTGAAGCTTTTAATGGATTCCAACGTTAGAATCCATAGTCCCCCCAAACTGAAAATTGGTTTCATTCATTTTTGAGGGCACTTCGTGGTCTGGTTTGGTGGGTGAAGAAGTGAAATGAGACAAGAAGAGAAGTCCAGGCTCAATGCTCCCCAACCCCCAGCAGAAGAGGGACTCGAAACTGCATCCCAGGCAGAGGGAGGAGGAAGGTTTGGACACCCTTTTCATGTGGCCGGCCAGCATGCATTTGAAACCATGCCCCACGGCGTTAACAGAAACTGGTGACTAACAGAAATATTTGAGCTTATCTTACAGAACAGCAGGTAAGGGAATAGCTTGTTAAAACCCCCCTCCGCTTATAGCCTGCCCTCTCTGAGCAAAGCGTAAGCGCAAGCTCGCCTTAATTACTTTGTTGCCCATTGCATACCCTTGAAGCTTCACGTAGCCTAGGAATTTGGAGTCAACTCTTGTCCAGTTCGAGTCAGCTAAGACTAGTTGGGACCACTGACCCTAAAACTGAACCTGGGTAGAACACAGATTACCTCACCTTTTCCCTACTTCCAGTCATCTTTCCTCATGCCTAAGACCACTCTGCTTCTTTATCCTGTAAACATTTCAAGCCCCTCGCCTTTGGCGAGGCAGATCTGAGAGTCCTTCTCCCATCTCCTCATTTGGCTGCCTCGTGAATAAACCCTTTCTTTGTTACAAACCTCAGCATTTCAGCATTTAGCTTGCTGCCCATTGTGCACATGCACCTGGTTTGGTGACTGGTTTCTCCCTGGAGAGGCAAGAGCTCTGCCTGAGAGGAGGTGCATTGCAAGGTGCTTGGAGAGAGTTTAGCCAGCCTTGGTCAATAACCTCTGGAAACAGTTGGCTCTCCCTTTAGTTCCTGTTAGTTAGACTTTGAAATTTCTTTGCAGGGTGAAGTATTTATCAAGAAATTCACATTCTTGTTCGTACTGTTTAACTGGACAGCTCAATAGTGAGAAAACATAGGATGGTTTAATCAGTGGGGCGTGACTTAGGACTCCCTGGATGAGCCATGGATCTATGTGGTCGTCTGATGAGAAAGTGATGGAGACAGCTCTCCAGAGGTAAAGTCAAAGAAAGTTGCTACTTATGGGAATTCCCTTACCTCCAATTCTTTAAAAGTGTATTGATTTTCTAAAATCCTACCTTATTCATATAGGATTTCAGGTAGCTAACAGAAATATAAGATTTAAAAAAGAAGAAATTAAGGATCTAAGGGTAATAAGAGTAGAAAGAATAACACAGTAAGAGGAAGGTGGGGTTCGTTATTTTAGAGACGTTGGCTGACTGTTTCTCTGGGTTTGATACTGTTGTAGGCACTGAGGGAATGACAAACCCCTGCTCCAATGGAGTTTATGGTGTGCTGATGTAATATACAACCCTATTGAAACACAGCCCTGAATCCAGCCCATACCTTTCCCTTTTCAATATCATTTCATTAGTTGAGTCACAGGAACATCCTTTAATTCATTTAATTCTGTTAGATGCTACTAACTTGTGCCATTAATTGTGAACTCTGATTGTTTTCCTTTTGTACTGAATTGATACGATGTAGCAACATTTTAAATATTATTACTGTATACTATAGCTTCTTATCTTTCCTAAAAACAAAACAAATAACAGTATCTACTCTCCTGATAACAAATAGGCTCTATTTTTAGCCTGTGTACAAATGCAGTTTTGTCACTTATGTAATTTGTTATTGATACAATATTTGTAGCACTGTTTCCTGAAACTTTGAGAAACATTGACTTAGGAAATTAAAGTCTTATTCTAACATATCTTTCAGTTGAGAATTACCATTTCAAAGATGCTTTTTAACAAATAACATATAAGGGCTATTTAAAAAAAATTATTGGAGTATAGTTGATTTACAACGTTGTGTTAGTTTCAGTTATACATATACATATATTCATTCTTTTTCAGATTCTTTTCCCATATAGGTTATTACAGAATATTGAATAGAATTCCCTGTGCTATACAGTAGTCCTTGTTAGTTATCTATTTTGTATGTCATAGTATGTGTATGTTAATCCCAAGCTTCTAATTTATCCCTCCCCCCCAACTATAAGGGCTATTTTTAAATGATGATTGAAATTGAAACATAAAATCTAAAAATTCTAATGGAACATGTGGATCCTAAGAATACAATAGATGCCATTTGGAGATATACTGATTTATTTAAATTATTTATAATGTATTGATTATTAATGATAATATAATATTGCCATGTTTTAAGAACTGATACAAACATTATTACTGTTTTATTATTTGGCATAAAGAAAATTATGTGAAAGATAATGTATTCCTTTTATCATGAATAAAATTTTGAATGCTTACAATATATACTCTCAAGCCAAAGATTCTGATCTAGTTGGTATGCAGTGGGGCCCAGACATCAGCACTTTGAAAACTCTGCAGGTATTCTCAGGTGCTGCAAGGCATTTTGAAAGCTCTGCAGGTATTCTCAGGTGCAGCAAAGCATTCTGAAAACTCTTCAGGTATTCTCAGGTGCAGCCAGAGTTGAGGCCAGCTCTGTTGGATGGCATGGAGAAAGCAAAAATAAATTGGTATGTATCATGCTCTGAAGGGCCTGGTGACAAGTGAGGACAGGGAAAGGAGTGACTATTTTTAAGCCCTCCTGAGGCAGACCTTGCTTTGCATCTGTTTTATTTAATCTTCACAACAATCCCATGAGCTAGGAACCATCACTCCCATCTTACAGGAATTGAGACCCAGTGATATTAAGTGAATTGACCAGAAGCTAGTAAGTAAAGGAGCTGAGATTTAAAAACATTTATGTCTACTCCATCTTGTTACAAAAAAAATGATTTGGGGCTACAAGCTGGGATTTGAAATCAGGCCTTTCCTTTTTGGCCGTGGGTTCCCACGGGCTTGACATCCCACTACACAAGATTCTAGCAGCAGAAAGTGATTTGGTTCAGGCATAACAAGAACATTATCTTGATCTTCTGAAATTGGTGCTCTGGGGCTTTTATTTAGTAAGTACTTCTCAGGACCTCTATACTTATTAACTGAGTAATAAGAGTGCTGTTTTATTGTAGGTGGAAATAAGCTTTCTTGTGTTTTATGCTGAGAGAATAAGTGCTATTATCTTTATTTGTTTATTCTAGGGCAGTAGTTCCCACCTGGGGGTGATTTTGCCACCCACGGGGTACTTGGCAATGTCTGGAGGCATTTTTTGTTGCCACAACTGGTGGAGGGGGTGCTACTGGTGAGTAGTAGAGGCCAGGGGTGCTGCAAACATTCTACAATGCACAGGACAACCCTCATGACCACCAGTTATCCAGACCCAAGTGTCAGTAGTGCTGAGGTTGTGAAAACCTGCTCTAGAGGAAGGGAATTACCTGGTATGTGAAATATTAGTGACTTTTAATAACAACCAATAAATACCATTTATTAAACATCCGTGGTGTTTTGAACCCTTCAGTTGATCAGTCAGCATTTATGTTCTTGGTATCACGTCCAAAGGTCCATTAAAAATGGTTTTTGACCTCAGGAAGCGTACACTCCAATGGAAAACCAAGAAAGTTCTGAAAACTTGAGCAGCTGTCAGAAGCTATCAAAATCATAGTCCATACAATGAATGGCAAGGAAGATGGTCCCTTCTATGTGAGTGGTTAAGAGTAGCATCTCTGAAGTTGGGAAGAAAGATCTTTGTTGCATTCCTGATTCACCTTTTGCTATCCATGTGACCTCAGACCAATACGTTGAACTGCTCTAATAAGTCCTCCTCCATAAAATGAGGATAATGGTAGCACCCATATCATAAGGTTGTTGGGAGATTTTAATGAGATAATATTGATACATGTGGAACACAATGCCTGGCACAGAGAGGCACTCAGTAAAGTCTTGCTTTCCTTTTTGTTATTATTATTGGAGAGAGTCCACTGAGGTGGGGCCTGGGAGCTGCCCACACTTCCTCCGGAGGAGGATGCCTCCTTGAGCGATGACAGGCGAATCAGGGTTGTGGGTGCTTCGCTTGGGCTCTAGGATGCAACCTGTCCAGCTTGTAATGAGCTGTTCACTGCAGCCGAACTGGGGTGGCGCTGGGCTTGATTGGCTGGAGGAGGTGGGAAAGAGGATAGATAGCGAGTTCTCTTTTCCTGTGAAAGTTTGTAAACTGAAAACATTCACTGCAGTCTGCAGAGCAGAAGCAGTGTGGAGAGAGGTGTGTGAATGTCTCCATCTGTGAATGAAACATGATTTAGAGCCAAGGCTGCTCCAGACTTCTTCCCCAGGCAGGACATGAGCTCTCTAGAACTCTCTAGGGGAGGTGATAGGCTGGCTTGCCCCCAGACACTCAGGTGAAGACAAAGGGTGGGGTGTTCATGCCCTGGATACCTGCCAGCTTCTCTGCTAATGAGGTCATTCTGGCTCTTTGCCTTTGACATGGATTTTACCAGAGAAGGGCACCCCATCTTTATCCATTGTTGTCCACACCCTTACTGGCTTCCTGTGTTTTGTAAACATAGATATGTTTAGTTTTCTTTCACTGGTGTTATTCCAACCCCATGCCCTTGTACCTTCTTTGTCCAGAACAATCCTCCTCCAGGGCAGGGAGGGCCGTTTCGATGCATGCAGGTGTGGGCCCTTCAGCTACATCTAACGGTCCCCCTTGTTGCCTGCTGTCTCAGAATGTTCCCTTCATTCTGTGGGGTCCTGGACTTGAGCTTTCCTTGGCTTATTTCAGCCTCTGCCACTTGACTCCTTTTGGTGGCCGCCTTCTGTTTCAGGTGGTATGGGAAGGCTGCTGGAGGGTGGGTGGGGGAAGGATGGGAACCTCCCTCAAGAGAGGCTGAGGGACATGGCAGCTCTTGTTCACACAGGTCCACATTTATTTATCTTGTAATATCCTTTGGATATTCCCTGTCTTGATCTACACTAGGAACTTCCTGGAGGCTTGTGCCCGAGAGAGGGGTAAGCGCAGGACTCAGAAGGTGGCTGTGAAGCACAGTCTTGAGTGTTTGTGGGGACACTGGCTGCCTCAGGCCTAGCATCTAGATTTACCTACCGGGCAGCTCAGGCCTGGCACTGCTGGCAGCTTATCACATCAGGGCTCTGCTGAGAATCAGCAACGCCAGGGCCTTAGGACTGTATGCTGCTGCCCCCAGAATCTAGCTCACCTTCATTTCCCTAGATCGCTCCACATATACCATCACCCCTAGGCTGGTACCCTGACACGTCATTCTCATCTCCTCCACACTTAGCTTATGTTTTCCAGGTTGTGCTTAAAAGAGCACAGGCCTTAGCGTTGGTTTCAAGTTGCTGCTCTCCCACCTACTAGTGTGTGACTTGCTGTCTGAGGCTGCGTATTTTTGTTTGTCTCTGATTCATAGCCCTGCTGTGACAGTCAATCCAGTAATTGTTATTTGAGTGCCTAGTACGTGTCAGGCACTCTGCTCAGCCCGGGGGTGGTGGGGGCAGTGGGCAATCACCCAGCAAAGACCAGCACCCAGCACCCAATCCCTGATTCTGCATTTTGTTTAGTGTTGGGAGGTAGGTCCATAAGCAGGTAGCTTCAAAGTCATGGGTAAATGCTAAGATAGAGGTAAGCACAGGATGCTTTAGGAGTACAAATGAAGGGCAAGAATGAGTTTTGGAGTAAACAGTGGATGAGTTGTTTTGAAAGATGGGGGGAGATGACCCAGACAAGTGGGAGAGGTGGGGGGAGGTTTTCCTGAATAAGAGAAGTGTGGAGGATGAAACTGTGCTGTGAGCAGAGAATTACTGCGACATAATGTTCAGTACCAGGATTGATGGGGCTGACGCTGGAGACTGAATAGAGGCCAAGTAATGGGAGGCCTTGTAGGTCATGCCAAGAATTTAAAACTCTATCCTATAGGCAATGGGTTTTAAAGCTGGTGAGTGACATGGCCAGATCTTGGTCTGGATCACACACTTCCGCGATTATGTGGGGAACAGATGTGAAAGTGAAAAATCTGGAATTAGGAGTCCAGTTAGGAGGCTGTCTCAATAGTCCAGGTGAGCGGTGATGAATCACCACACAATTCATCAGCAGCAGGTGCAGGGCATAGAGGGGAGGGGATAGATTTTAAAAATCAGGGCAATAAATAGAGCAGATCTTAGAGGCAGATTGCTGAGGAGAGGGTGGGGTTAAGGATGACCGGAAGGGTGGATGATGGTGCCGTTGACTAAGATGGGGAACACAGGAGGATCAGGTTTGGGGTAAGAGTGGAGAGGATGAGTTCAGCTCGAGACAGATCTAGTTTGAGGTGCCTGTGAAATGTCCTGGTGGAGATGCCTAGCACAGAGTTGTATACACGAATCTGATGTTCAGGAAGGAAATCCAGCCTGGGATATAGACTTGTGAGTTACCTGAATATAGATGATAGTGAAAACTTCAACATTGAATGCTATTGTCCAAGAACACCGTGTGGAATGTGAAGAGTAGTAGTTTAAGGGCTGATTGACAGGGAACCCCAATGATTAAGAGGTGGATGGAGGGGGATTCCAAAGTGGAGACTCACACTTGTGTAGAAAGGATGGCGTTACAGTCATGAGGGAGTAGACAGTTTTAAGAAAGAGAAAGTGAATAATAGAGTCAAGTGCATCAATAAGAAAAGTATAGAAAGCTCTCCACTGGATATGGCAATAGGAAGGTATTGATGATTTTTGACTGAGGAGTGGTGACTAGGAGATCAGAGACTGCAGTGGATTGAATTGGGGAGGGAAGGAAGTGGGGAGAGCAGTATAGATTTTAATAAGGGAGGAAGAAGGGAGATAAGGTGGGGCTGGGAGACCCAAGTGAAAAAGGTTTTTGTTTGTTTTTAAAATGTTGCAATACTTGAATGTATTTATAGGATAAGAGGCAGGAAAACACTAGAGAAGGAGAGGTTGAAAGATAAGAAGTGAATACAACCACATCACACCCTCCTAATACTTGTAACCTGAAACCCCAGACAAGCAGCCTGCCTTCTGCAAGTTAAGCTGTATGCCTTCGCTCATCACCCAGCAGCAACAGAGTCCACGAGTCTATGTGTCTCAGTCTGCAGCAGCTCAAATCCCAGCTTTCTCTATGGACCCAAGTCATTATTCAACACTGAACATGCACGATTGGCTCCACCATCCTTGGCTCAGCAATGAGGCTTCCAACAAGGTCTTTCTCAGCCAAACTCAGTCCAGCAGATTCCAATCCCTATTTATGCACCACTGCAAGGACAGCATCCAGCCCTACTGGGTGCTAGACCTGCTGTTTCCCAGGCTCAGGCATTATTTAGTTCTTCACTTCAACTGTATGTATCTCAGCCAGCCTTTATTCAAAGCAGTCTATCCCTGCTGTCTATGGTCCTTTCTGGTACTGCCATCCGCAACTTTCCAGCTGTCCAACTCCGGAGACCTGCCAAGGCACAATTGGGTCTTGGCTTTCAACAAACTTCAAATATGCAGCCTATTCCTGTATTGTATGAACATCAGCTGTGTCAGGCATCAGGACTAGAAGGTTCCCAACTGACTGATACACATCTTCTCCGGGCTAGAGTGGATCTCACCCAGGCTTCAAATCTTTATTCTGGACAACTACAACAGCCTGGTCAGACAAATTTTTATAACACTGCCCAGTCACCGAGGGCTCTCCAGCAGGTTGCAGTACCTTTACCAGCATTCCAGCTTTTCTTGCCTAATTTTGGGTCTACGGGACAGCCTTTAACTGCTCTGCTTCAGACTCTTTAGCCCCCATTACAGCATCCCACCCCACAAGTGCAGGCACAGAGCATGAGTCGTCCTGCGCAAATAAGCCAGCCTTTCAGAGGATTAATTCCTGCTGGAACTCAGCACAGCATGATCACAACTGCAGTAAAAAAATGTCTGAAATGGAACTAAAAGCCTTGGGAAGTGGCACTGATATAAAACCAGGCATACCTCCAATCAGCAGTAGAAGCACCATACCAACATCTAGTCCCTTCCGGGCTACTTCCACAAGTCTGAACAGCCAGTCCAGCAAAACAAACAGCATTGTCTATGAGAAGCCGTTCCGGTCAGCCCCTGCCACTGTGAGAATGACACAACCATTTCCTACACAGTTGGCACCCCAGAAGAGAGCTGTGAGAACAGGACTCAGCCACAAGATGCTTGGTCCTAGGTGTTGGCAGAGAGCAGAGGTTTTTCAGTCCATGCAGTGGTTCTTCGCTGAACAGCAACAGAGCAAACAGATAGGAGGCAAAGTCCAGAAAGTGGACAGTGGTTACAGTAAACCTCCTGAAACACTGACTGACCCTCCTGGTCAGGAAAAAGCTGAAGAAAAGCCACCCCCTGCACCCACCATAGCCACCAAACCTGTTAGAACTGGACCAGTTAAACCTCAGGCAATCAAAATGGAAGAAATAAAGGCTCAAAAATGTGGTTTATTGCAAGGGTTGGGGGAGGGGACAGGGAAAGAGGGAGAATGAAGTCAGATAATGCCGGCAGCCAGGGGTAAAATGGTCTGGGACAATATCCTGCCCAGAGCTTGGAGGTGCACAAGGGACGTAGGAGCAATTTACAGTGACACACAGCTGCTGACCCAGGAAAACGAGGCTTTGCCAGCTCGCCCCTACTATGTAACATGCTCTCTGGATGGCCATGCATCTTCAACCAGAATTTATGTACGAATATGTGCACACATTCCTTGAGTGCATATAATTTAGAACTAAAATCCTTACGGTTAGATGACACACCAGAAATACGAGAGAAATGACACCACAGAGGAATAGCTTAGCCTGAACAATGTGGTCTCAGCTAAGACATCAGATGTGGTTTCTTTGCTCCCTGTGTTCTTTGGATATGGCGGTAGCATTTGTAGGCTTGGTGGTGAAAACATAAGATAACTGGTAGAGGAGCCTTATTTTTTATTATGACAACTTGCTATTTTTGTAACATGGTGATTGAATTGAACACAATCAAAGTTCAGCAACTGATCTCCCCCTCTTCCTGGATGAGGGAAATATTGATGTCAGCATCCTTGAACATATCCAAGTGGGCAGTGTTTGGCCACTGCCTCTGTTTGAAATGATGCTGGGTTTTGGTTGTGGCCCGAAGCTTTGAAGTTCTACCTGGCATCTCCTTTCTTCCATGGAGCTCTTCCCATTCAGACCTGACAGATTTGGTCAAGTACTTGTTGAGTCTTGCTTGCCTCTCCTCGGTCATCTTTGTATGAATCCAGTGGTTGTTTTTGTTTGTTTTTTTAAATGGGTTTTAACTGATGTTCATGAAGATCAGTGAGTACCTAGAACAGTGCCACTAAAGAAAGGAAATCCTATCCAAGAAGGTGCATTTCTGTGCCAGAGCTGTGGCATAACCAACCTTTGGGCCCTCTGCTGGAAAAGTAGAATCAAGACTCAAATGATGCCTTTTAAATTGTATCCTCCGGTATTAAAGATGTAGGACAGTACTGTATCCTACCCCTGTGAATTACCTTGTACCTGCTTTATGATGTGTAGTAGTGACTGTGCTTTATCAGAGCTGTTTTCAATGAGGCTATTCTAGACTGTTTTCTTTTCAGATGATGATTGAGAAGCCAATAAAAAAGATAGGTACCACAGGTACCTATCCAGGTACCACAACAGTAACAGAACTTTGCTGTTTCCTGGGGTTTTGTTTTTTATCTTTTTTTTTTTTTTTAATGGATGTCTCTGTATGACTGCAGAATCTGGAAAAGCTGTCGCTGCTGTCAACGCATAACATATGCTATTGGTCTCTCTCCCTCTCTTCATATATATACTCATTGTTATATACATAAAATTTGAATTTTTAGAAACATTAGTGGTGCCCTCAACTTTGGAAGAAGTATCCCAGTTGTACCATGTTTGGTTGGCATTGTACAGAAATTAACAAGCATTTGGTCTAAACACATCAAACATTTTTTTCCATTTGTACAGGGGTAGCACACTATATTAAATATGTAAGGTCTTATCTACATGGGTTTGATTACAGAAACTAATAAAGTATACTCTAAATAAAAAAAAAGAGAGGCTTCCCTGGTGGCGCAGTGGTTGAGAATCTGCCTGCCAATGCAGGGGACACGGGTTCGGGCCCTGGTCTGGGAAGATCCCACATGCCGCAGAGCAACTAAGCCAGTGAGCTGCAACTACTGAGCCTGCACGTCTGGAGCTTGTGCTCCGCATCAAGAGAGGCTGCGACAGTGAGAGACCCGCACATCGTGATGAAGAGTGGCCCCCGCTTGCCTCAACTAGAGAAAGCCTGTGCACAGAAACGAAGACCCAACACAGCCAAAAATAAATAAATAAAAATTAAAAAAAAAAAGAAAGATAAGGAGTGACAACTGATACAAACAGGTTCCAAAGGTGGAGAACACAGAGGTAGGGACTGGCCTGGGGTAGGAAGAAGGACACTCACTCTGGGGAAGAAGGAGAAGAAGGAGTGCACATGGGTAAGTGTATAGGTGGGGGCTGGAAAGTTAGGGAGACTCTCATCTTAGGGCTTCAGTTTTCTCACTAAGATAGGAAGAGTTGTGGTCTGCTGAGATGGAGGGCTTGGGGTTGGGTGGGTGGGTGGGGTCTTGAAGAGGGCTGTGGAGGTTGGAGCGGTTCCTGAGGAGAATGGGAGAGGTGGCCGACAAAGCACAAGGAAGATCCTTGGTCTGAAGCGCTCAGCACACAGTTGAGTTTGGAGCCCCTGGTGCCATGATAGAACTGTGTGCTTTTCTTCAACAGAAGAGGAGGGTTGAGGCGGATGATGGGATGCATTGGGTTCTCTCAGAAGAAGGAGATAGAAGGTAGATGCTTTCAGGTCAACTGTGTGGTCTAGGCTGAGGGACAGAACATGAAGGACTCGGGCCAGGAGCCTCAGGCTGAGGAACAGGTGTAGAGGGAGTGAGCGCAGGAGACTTACTGTTGGGTGCTGGGCTACTGGAGTTTGAGATTTCTGATGCGGGACAATTCTGACAAGGTTCCTGGATTTGGGGGAGTCTGAAGGAAATGAAACCAAGCCCACTGGGCTGAGGAGGTCTGTGAGCTGTGACTCAGTGCTGGACGAGCCAGGCTTCCCAGCAAGATGGCGGATGTGGAAGAGTGAGAAGGGCTGTCGGTCTTCAGTGTGAGGTTGGTGGTCGATGGTCACGAGGAACGTTGGAGGCTCATACAACCTCGTGGCAGAGGCTTTTGCAGGAAGGGGAAGAGTGAAGGTTTGGAAGCGGGGGGTGAAGAGGAGAGCACCCCCCTTCTTGACCTTGGGTCCGGTGGGGGGTGGGGATGTTGAGCCGTCTCCATGAAGGGCTTCAGGGAAGTGGTCAGACTGGGATCTGTCAGTTAGTACGTCGTCCGAGGAGGGGAGGGACTGAAATCTGAGCTTTGATCACATTTTGGGTCCTCAGAAGCTGGACTGCCTAGGGGGGCGCTTTTAATCAATGTGACCTTCTAACCAGAGGGGCCACCTTCTTCTAATTTACCAAAGGCACCATAAGGCTAGTGGTGGCCTTGGGGAGTGATGTCCTGAGCAGAGAGCTGGGTTTCATCTAAGATCACAGGGTGTAGGAAACGGGTCCGAGATGTAGGGGCGTTTACCAGTTAGCGGGGGCTTCAAGTGGCCCAGAGGGAAGGTTGGTGAGAGAGCAAAACAGAGAGGTGGGGGTGGGGAGGGAGGAGCAGCCCTGAAGTGTCCTGTGGAGCAGGGGTAACTGGAGGGGCTTTCACTGGTACGGTGACCGGGGATGGCAGGCTCTGAGGCATTAACAGACTGGCTGATTCCAAGGGTCCAAAGGGAAGCCACTAGCCTCCCAGGGCCAGTCTGGAGCTCCAGAAGGATCCCATTTGGATAGACTACTGTGGTCCTTGGACATCTACATCAGTGTCAGTACGCCTATTAAAAATGCATGTTCCTGGACCCCACCCCAGATCTAAGGGTGTGACACCCCTGTGTGCCATTGTGCTCAGCTCCAATGTGATTCTTAAGCACCCCAAAGTCTGAGAACCCCTGACTGGGAGTCTTGGTGGTCTTGGGTGCACAGCGCATGGTGGTATTCAGTGAGGTAACGTCGATACAGCACCTGTGCAGGGCGTATCTGGGCAATGACAGTTTTTACACACAACTCCTTGGTTGTATCGGTGACACGGTAGGTGTGTAGGCACCAGAAAGAGACTTTACTATTAGCTGATACACATGCCATCCAGAGGGTGGGACAGAATATTGCTTCACTTTTCCCTTCACAGCATCTCTCAGTCATACCTCTGGGGATCCCCTTCTTGCTCTGGTCTCCCCCTTTTTCTCTTCCACAGGCCTCTTAGTCTTTTCTATTCGCAGCCTCTCTCACGGCTGTGCTGCAAGTCCGGGGCCCGGGTCATTTCTGAGGCTGGTGTATGGACCGTGAACAAGGCAGGGGTACCAACGGCCTACCCTCACTTCCTTCAAAATATGGTACTTTGCTAATAATTTACCTCTTGTCTCTGTCTTACTGAAGGCTCCTCAGAAGGGGGTGGAAGGGAAAAGGAAAGAATGAGCCTAGGGGAAAAAGACCTGCTCACCTTGTCACCTAAATCTTACACTTTACCTGGGTTCCAGTCCCACCTTGGCAACCAGTTCTTCCCAGACCCTTCAGCCTGCACTGATCTGAAACTCTCTTGAAATTCTAAGCAGAATTTGAATTAATTCAATTTCAATACAAATCAGAATTTGAGTGAAGCGAATGTTTCTTTAGTTGTACTGGCCCTAGATGCTTTGGGCCATACAGATGATATACATCAGTCAACAGTAAAGGGAAAACTCTTGTGCCTTAGAGAAAAGAGAAAGGAGACCTTGCAAGGCTGGGTTTGAAACTGTCAGGAGTGGGGCTGAGAGACGGGCTGGAGAAAGTGCAGCAGGTGAAAGGGGGAAAAACAAGCCGAGAGGGCTTGTGAAATGAGCCTTGTTTGGCCTACGTGCAGAGGGGCTGGTTTCTTGAGTCAGATACTCAGAAGAGGGGCAGGAGATGATCACGAGGTCTGTGGGGCCTGGGAGGACAGGAACATCAGTAAGGTATGAGAAGGTGAAAAACAAGCAAGCAAGCTTGCAAACAAACCCCAGACCCTGAATCCCCCTGCACGTTCAGCCATGTAAATGAACGGATAGAGGAAAATCCTAGAATCTGACGGCAGAAGGGAGTGTGGTGGTTACTTAATCAAACCAATCACTTCATGCTCTTCATGTTAATTTACTGAATATTCCCATACCCCTGTAGACGAGTGCCTGCCTGTGCTTCTGATGCTCCCAGGCATACAGTGGACTAATGGGGGGCAGGGGTGGGCAGGGCAGTAGGCAGAGGACATGGCACACTGCCACTATTTTACAAAAAGGAATAATTAATTGTGTAGGAATTATGAAATCATTCCCTGACATGATGTGATGGGAGTGTGAGTAAGACACCGTCCCTGCCCTCTGGGGCTCTCAGGTGATCCAGGAAGAGAGGCATGTGGACACGTAACAGTAGTTCAAGATTAACTCCCCAAAGCCGTGTTGGACATGGAAAGGCAGTTCTCTGAAAGAACAGGAAAGTGGGGAATTAAGTTCAGAACACCTTCTTGTGTGTTGTTTCTTTTCTCCTCCCCAAAAAGATTGCAAGTTCTTGGAGGATAAATCTTGTATCTCCCTTTGTGTCTCCCACGATACTCTACATGCCTGGGGTTAAGCACAGAGTAGGTGCTCAATATTTGCTCCCTCCTATCCATTTCAATGCCTACAGGGCTTAAAACATGCTCTTCATGTGTTAGGTACTTGGTTTTCTTAAATGAATAAAATTAATTTTCCCTCTCTTTCATCCCATCCCTTCATTTCTCTCCTGTCTTCCAAGGATTTGTACAATAAACGATTATTAAGATGAATCATGAAATGGTCAATGATGTTAGAAGTTCAGCTTCATTGATAAGAAATTTCACCTATAACATCAGCAAAGATGAATAAAAATAATTCCCAACATTAATGAGGCTGCAGGTAAATGGAGCTTTTATAAATCGTTAAAGGGAGAAAAATTGTTCAGTTTTTTGGGGGAAGGCAAACCGATACTCTTTGTCAATAGCCTTAAGCATGCACGTATCCCTTTGCCTAGATTTCAGTCTCTACGAATTTACCCTAAGGCAAAAATTACTGCTGAGAGGAAAGAATTATATGGAAGGAAGATAATCAGCGTTCGTCATGGTAGTGAAAGTCAAAAACATCTTAAGGGACTGTATGATTAGTATCTTGAAGGAACCTATAATAATGTGGTAGAAAAGTATTTGAAAAATGGGAGCATATTAAAGATAGATTAAATTTTAAAATATCACAAAAAACCAGCTCAGAAAGCTAGAACAATAGGCATTCTGGAATTCTGGTTTGTTCCTTACTGGCCGTGTGGCCTCAGGAAGGTTACTTGGCCTTTTTTGCCCTTCGGTTTTCTTTTCTGTAAATTTGAGCCGTGGCTGTTTTCTTTGCAGGGTTGCTGTAAGGACTGTTGATGTGTACATAGAGCACTTGGTTCTGAGCCTGATGCGTAGCAGATGCTCAGTTAGTAGTGGCTTTTATTACCCAATTTCTGCTTTAAAAAAAGACAAGACGTATACTTGCACGGTGAAAGAAAGACCAGTAGAAATTACAGCAAAGTGTTAGCAGTGTTGTCTCTGACTGGTGATATTGTAGTGATTTTTCTTTCCTTCTTTGGGTTTTTCTCTTTTACCAAATTTTCTACAGTGAACATTATGGAAATGATATTAATATAATCAGAAACAAAGTGCTTAGAAAAGAAATGGCCCTGGGCTTGTATTAAAAAATAAAAGAATTAAAGAGATGAACTACTGATTCATCTATGGTAGGATTATAAGAGCCCTTAGGGATCATTTGTTTAACTTCATTTTACAGCTGAGGAAACTGAGGCACCGACAGGGAAATATATAAGATAAAACATAAATTAGTAGCGGGTGTCACATTTCCTGAGCCAGTGCTTTTCCAACTGCACTCGTCTGTCTTTGAGGACTGGGGCTCAAGAGAGGGGTGCCTTTAGCCCTGGATATCCCCCAAACCTCTGGAGTCACCAGTAGAATCTGGAATCTCTAGAATCTTCTGAATCTCCTGGGGAGAGACCTCTGTGTCCTCTCCTCTCCCCACGCAGAGTAGTGTCAGATAGGGTCCACCACTGGGATTTACTTTCCACCGTCCAAGTTTGAACAAATTCCTTCTCCAAATTCTATTTTTTTATTCATTAAATGGAGACAGTGATGTCACTGGAAATGTCTGGCATAATTTCCAGGCCAGCCCTCTCTCCAGGGGGCCAGAGCCGTCTGTTTATTGACACATGTGTGTTCCGCGAGTACGTCCAACCCCTTGTGTCTAAAATGGAATTATTGTCTTTCCTGTTTCTCCTCCCATATTCCACCTTGGAAAATGGCAGCACCAGAATCCAGGGTGTCATTCTCCATGCCTCCTACTTTTTTAAAACAAAAAACAAAACCCAAAAAACTTTATTTATTTATTTAAAAAATTTTTAATTTTATTGGAGTATCGATGATTTACAATGTTGTGTTAGTTTCAGGTGTACAGCAAAGTGATTCAGTTATACCTATACATATATTCATTCATTTTTAGATTCTTTTCTCATATAGGTTATCACAGAATATTGAGTAGAGTTCCCTGTGCTATACAGTAGGTTCTTGTTGGTTATCTATCTTATACATAGTAGTGTGTCTGTATTTTCATCCCAAGCTCCTGATTCCCACCCCGATCCCGCCACATTTACCCTTTGGTAACCATAAGTTTGTTTTCAGTATCTGTAAGTCTACTTCTGTTTTGTAAATAAGTTCACTTGTGTCTTTTTTTAAAGATTAGATTCCACATATGAGTGATATCATATGATATCTGTCTCTCTCTGTCTGACTTACTTCACTTAATATGATAATCTCTAGGTCCATCCATGTTGCTACAAAGGGCAATATTTCATTCTTTTTTATGGCTGAGTAGTAGTCCATTTGTATATGTACTACATCTTCTTTATCCATTCATCTGTTGGTGGACATTTAGGTTGCTTCCATGTTTTGACTACTGTAAACAGTGCTGCAATGAACAGTGGGGTGCATGTATCTTTTTGAATTATAGTTTTCTCCAGATATATGCCCAGGAGTGGGATTACTGGATCATATCTTCTAACCCCTTATTGATTAGTTAAGTCTTGCTGATATAGCCCATGAACAACTCACATTCATGCAGTCAGTACTGATTAGCATAAGGCACTCTCCATCTGCATAGTGGGTAGATAGGAGGAAACAGGAGGATGAACTAAACTGTCCTCGAGGAGCTTATCCTTGGGAGAGGGTTTAAGGTACATAAACAGCTGTAAAATCAGGTAGAGAGGGATGGTCACCATAAGCAAAGGAAGATAGTGGGATGTGGGGCTTGAGATGAAGGGGAGGTCAGTTCTAGTGGGGGCTTGGTGGCAGAGAAGAGGACGCACTTGATCTGGACTGAGGACAGTGTAGGATTTGGATATGTATGAAGGCATGGTGAGGAAAGGACCAGGGGTTGATCAGGGAGGACTAGAGCCTCATGGGAGAAGGAAGGAGGAGGGTGATAGTGGGAAACAGATGAGGAAAGCAAGGCTAGTGTGAGCCTGCAGAAGGCCTTGACTTCATATACAGGCTTCCTAACTGCAGAGCCCTGGACCAGAGGAGCCATAGGTCTGAGTGATGGGGCAGAGAAGATTCCAAGGACATCATTTTCATTCCTTGGGGATGCCGGTGCAATCTATTTAATTCATTCTATGAGACTCATTGAGTCCTACTCTGTGACAAGTACTAGGCTAGATGGTGTGAAAGACACCCCTGCCCCCGTGTACCATACAGTTTATTGGTACAGACAGGCAATTAAGAAGTAAACACATGAATTGCAAACTATGATATGTGTAGGCAGAAGGAAGCAGATTCACCCGAAGCTAATGGTGCTTACCCTTCAATGTCTCTCCCTTGCACGGGGCCCTAGCTGTTTTGAATTTGTGATTTTGTAAACTTCTTCTTCAAGTCAGCCTTCCACGTGGCATGAGCTTCAGTTCCCATAGAACCTGGTTGTGCCTGGTGCTCTGGATAGAGAGTAAGGAGGGAGGGAAGAAGCCTTCTCAGATGGGCATGTCACCAAGAATCTCAGTGCAGGCTGCTCAGCACACGCTGTCCTTTGTCACCTCTTACTCTGCATCCTGCAGGTGTGACACCGAGAGCCTCCCTCCTCCTCCTGTGGCTGCGCTTTGGCGGCACCATCCTTTTCTCTGCTCCTCTAAATTCTTTCGCAGCTCAAGGCCTCCCACAAGCTTCCGCCTGGAAGCCCTTCCCTCAGTTCCTTGAATTGCAGGCTCCTTTTTGGTTTTGTTTCAGGTCTCTGGGTTAATGTCCCTCTGTCAGGGGTGATGGGAAGTGCTCCACAACCTTGCTAATACTTGTAATTGTCGTGCTTTAATTTTGCAAATTTGGTGTGCATCAGTATCTCATTGTTTCAAGGAATATTTCCTTTATATAACATTTATAGTATGGCCATTTTGGCTTTCTCTTCTAGAAACACCTCTTCATAACCTTTGCTCATTGCTCTATTTGGTTGCTTGTCATTTTCTTATTGGTTTGTAGGAGTTCTTTACAGGTGCTGAACATTTGTTGATCGCATGTATTATATTGTTTCTCAAAATGTGACTTGTCGTTCACCTTTCTTTATGGTGTGTTTTGCTACGTATGCGTTTTTAATTTTAACGTAGTCACATCTCTAACCTTTTCTTCTATGGGCAGTGTTTTTGTTTCTTTGAGTCTTTTAAAAGGAATCCTCTCCTTCCATGAAGTATTAAAAAGATATCTTCTGTATCTTCTCCTGAAGTTGGGAAGCTTTACATGTCACCTTTGGGTCTAGAATTTACCAGAGATTTATTTTTGTGACTGTGGGAGATAAGAATCAAATATTTTTCCATATGGATAACCAGTTACATCAAAAGCATTCCATCTCCGTGGACCTGTAATGCCAGTGATGGGCGTGGGGTGGGGTATTTAGATAGAAAGATAGGGAAGCCCTCTCTGATGAGGGTACATTGAGCAGAGAGCTGAATAAATGAGGAATTGAGTGAACCATGCAGTTATCTGGGGGTGCTTCCCTTAGGCAGAGGGCAAAACAAGCACCGATGTCCTGGGGTGAAGCACCCCCAGTGTTGGAGGGAAATCAAGGAGGCAGTGCTGTGGCCAGGAGGCTGGGATGAGAGGCAGCATGGCACGCTCACTGCACGCCAGGCCAGGTCAGGAAGGAGCTTGTAGATCACAGTAAGGGCTTCGAACTTCGGCTGCCACTGGAGGGCTTTGAGCAGGGAGTGACAGGATCAGATTTATGTCTTTTAGTGATCACGTTGGCTGCTACACGAAGACAAAACTGTCACGGGGCTAGAGATCACTTAAGAAGCAAGAGATGACGGCAGCTTGGGTCCTGGTGGGAGGAACAGGGAGGGTGGAAGCGGTCAGATTCAGGGTGTATTGTGAAGGTTGAGTCAAGAGAGCCTGCTGACGGACTGGATGTGGGGTGTGAGCGAAAACTAAGACCTCCACTATTCCCTTCACCCTCTTCTGAAACTCCTACTTGTCTGTTTGTTAGACCCTCATAGAGTCCATCCGCCATCTTACCTAAACTTTCATCCCTTTGATCTCTTTGTGCTCTAGCTGCATTCTGGGTGAATTCTACAGTGCCTTCTTTCAACCTACTAATTCCCTCTCTGACTGCGACCAGTGTAGAGATTTTTGTGGCTGCTGAATTCTAAATTCAATCACCATGTTTTTTATTTCCAAGATGAAAAAATTGTTTTCATATCTACCTGTTTTGGTTTCATAATTTTTTTTGTTCTCCTTGAAGTAGATATTGAGAGGTAAAAATGGGTCTCTCTAGGACTGACCCCCCCCCCCACAGATGGTCCTCCCAGAAACGGAGCTGGCTTCCTGCAGGAATCCATGGGAACTGGCCCAAGGGCTTATGACAGTTGATCCTGATCAACAGCAAGGACTGGGTACCAGCCCCATGCCCTCACTCCCACATCATGCCTGGAGAGGGGGGCTGGTTCTTCCACAGCTAGGAATCCCCAGCACTAGGTCGCTAACGCATTTAGCTGCAACCACTCAGCTTGGACCTCGGTCTCAATGAAAAGGGATTAGGCTGGTGCTTCTTCCCATCAAGAACACTGAGCCCAGGTTCTGCCACGTCCTACTGCTGTTGCATCCCAGCCTCTGATTGCTTTGGAAAGAGGCCCAGCCTTCTCCAGTCAACAGCTGAGAGTCAGGGTGCCTCTCCTACAGTCTCAGGTTTGGCCATGCTGGACCTCTCTGTGCGGCCCTAAGAGAAAAGGGCACGGGGACCTGCTCCTCTCTGTGATCTACTGCAGTGGCTGCCGCTCCAGCAGGCAGACATTACACCTTCCTTTATTTCTGGAACTTCCTCAACATACTTACATATGTCTGTTACGCTGCTCGCTAAAACTGATTTCATCTGGATTGGGTCACGTTTGGATTATTGATGTTTTTGGCTGTTATGCTTAGCATTCCATTTCTTCATGTGTTTTGTAATTTTAGATTTGTAGGTTCATTTGGAATAGGAAGTGTTTGGATTTTTTTTCTTTCTCCTCTGTGTTCAACCCTACCGGTCTAAAGGTGTTGTGGTTGGTTCCTCTTGGCCCCCTGAACCTCTGGTTGGTCCAGAAACAGGCCTCACATGGCTGGCTGGTGGTTGGAGATGGGGATGGCACAGTGGGCCATCTTAACTTGGTTCCTGGAAGAAAGGCTTTGTCCTCCAGTTCCCTGGGCCCACGGCTTCCTAGGAAGTTGTCGCCCCAGGCTGCACTTGGCCACAGTTTTCGTCAGCTTCCTTTCTGGATTAGGGGCGACCTACCCAAAGCTAAGTCTAAGCAGCAGAGCGCTTCCAGGCCTTCCTCTCCACTCCCTCGGCGACCCCACAACATTAAACCTGGAGTTCTGCAGCCTGTCCAGTCCTGCTGCAGCCTCCACAGGGTCACCTGGAGTGGTTGTCAGGGACACCAAGCCAAGAGAGCCGAATTTTCCACGACTTTCTGGTTGAGTGTCGTCCGGAAGTACTTTGTGTAAAACGTTCACCAGCGGAGAGAAAGGGCAGGGGGAGGGGCGCACAGGACGGGCTGGTGAAATACATGGAGAAGGTCCAGAGGGGCCTGTGGTACCCTGCACGGGTGTCCCGACCCTTGTTGTTGTTGTTAGAGCTGAGCCCCCTGACACTCTGCTGGCTTCCAGACCTGGCACCCAGGAGCCTCGAGCTTCAGCTCTGCTCACTTGTCATCCAAAGAGATGTTTTTTCAGTCCAACTATATCTTTTGGCTTTCCCTTTTTATATTTTGCAAAGTGTTTGGAGCAGCAGGGAGGCAACAAAGCTGGACTCGTTGTGCTATCCTGACCCAGTCGGTAGTCTTTTAATCCATGGTGGGCACGGTCTCAGGTGTGGCTCTGAAAACCTCGGTTGGGATGGCTTCTCTCAGAGCAGCCACGCCCACTGGTGGCATGAGTAGTGTAACTGGGAAAGTTAGACTGCTTTGCCAGTAGTATAACGGGGAGGGGGCAGAGGGGACACTCAGACTATTTTCCTCCTTCCCGTGGACTCAGAGACTATGAGACCAACCTCCTACACAGCGCAGGCATCCCCTCTACACTACCTCCAGAGGTGGTCAAGGCCAGCTGGATTAGCTTCCTGTCCAGAATCCACTCCACGTTGGCACAGCTCTGTTTTCAAGGAGTCCTTCTGGTATTGAGCATCTGTTTCTCTCTGTAGCACCCACCCACGAATGCTCTCTGCCATTTGAAGCAGCACTGAGTAGGTATGCCCCCTCTGCATTCCCTCTCAGCTGTTTGAGGGCAGCAGTAGACTTTTCTTCTCCTGGCTCCCTCATTCAACCTCCCTCTACCCCACCTGTCGTGTTCTCTTGCTCTGCGGGAACTCTGGGTTATCACATGGACTTTGTAAAACACCACCTGGCCTTGACCAAAGTGTACAGACAGACATTTAGTCCCTGAGAGGATGCTGCCTCCTGACGTCTCTAAAAGAGGAAGACGGAAAATGGATTCCCTCACATCGTCTGGTCTCAGCTAAGAATCCTCCCTGGTAGGTAGCCGGCTAAGGCATGTTTCACAAGGAAGCATCTCCCTCTAGTGGCCACCAGGGTGTATCGCAAGATGCTGTCCTCCCTTTCCTAGCTCTTTGGTCCATGAGGATTCCCTTATAAGGCTAAGAAGAGCCGCTGAGCGGTGGGTGGATCAGCTGTAGACTGCAAAGCCCCTCATCTGACTTTCTGACTAAAATGAACTGATTTTGCAGTGGTGACTGGTGAGGGTGAGAGAGCTCGGCTTCAGTTTCCATGTTTCTCATAATTTCCTAAGCCAAAATTTGCAAATGGTTATACATATGTTAATATTATTCCCAGAAACTCCAGAATAATTGTTCTTCTTTTAGGTGGCTTCCTTAATAATTGGCTCCTTTCATGATTTTCTCTGCCTGTCCCTACTTGCTAAGTGGTTTAGTCAAATCCTTTTAGTTGCAGTAAACAGACTCCTTTACACCTGCATCTCAGCCACCTTGCATCTACCGGGTCCTCGCAAGGATCCCACATGGCTATGAAATAGGGGTCCTTCCCACTCAGGGGACACATGTGCATAGGTTTGCCATATCGAAAATGTTGGAGGGGGGAGTGGGAGAAAATAAACAGTTATTGAACACTTTTTATACTCTAGGTGCTACGCTGTTTCATATACATTGTTCATATTTTTGCATCAAGTCTGTTGTAACTATTATTATTCCCATTTTACAGGTAAGGAAACTGGGCTGAGAGGTTCCACCAGGGCTGCTGCAAGTTGTATATTTTCGTTCTCTAGGAGATGCTCTTCACTTTGTAGTTAAAGCGGCATGATGGTTAGGGGTGGGGCCAGTAAGTCACTTGCCCAAGCCACACAGCGAGGGAGGGGCAGAGCCGGAATCCAAACCCAGGTCTGAATGACTACACAGCTAATGCTCTTCCTGCTGCATCATTCTCTTGGGGACCCCATAGGAGTAAAAGCAAATGAAGTTAGCTTTTTCCTTCTCCTTAGAGAAAGTTCCGTTTACATATTCTGAAATCAAGTGCAGGAAATATGGAATTTTATCCAAAATGACGGCCACCTCTCAGAAGGAAAAATGAGCATCTACTATGCGGGACACCTACTACTGTCCCAGGTGTTGGGTTATCAGCAAGACTCAGATCCCACTGGAGGCTGTGCTGGGCTGGACTGGGAGTGGAATGATATGCCTCCAGGGTATGATGGAGTCAACCTGAAAACCGAATTTAGTTCCACGTCAGAGGTTCCCCACCCACAGAAATGTGGTTTTAACTGGTCTGGCATGAGACTCAGCATCTCAGTTTTCTAAAGCTCCCTGGGTGATTCTACTGAGCAGCCAGGGCTGAGAAGCACTGATCTAGTCCAGCCCCTCATTGTAGAGAAGGAGGGAAAATGTGCCCAGAGGCCAGTGACTTGCTTGAGACCACTTGCTGATTAGTGTTGCTACTGAGTGTGTGCTGGCTCCTACTGGATCCTCTGCTGTGCCGGGAAGGGACAGGGAAGGGATGGGTCACCTGTTGGAAGAGAGAGGCCATAGTTGGTACAGGAGAGGCACTTACCTGTGCTCAGTACATGCTTTTAACCATCACGTCATATGAAGTTGATCCTTAGAGGGCCTGATCGCTGTTGTGAGCTGGAACTAGATGTGACTCATGCCAGGAAACCACTTGCTCTTATTATTAGTTAGGGCGAAAGGAAAAGCTGTTGTAAGAAAAACACCCAAGAATACCGTGGCTTAAAGAACATTGAGGTTTATTTCTCTCTCATTCAACAGTCTATGGTGAATCAATGAGCTCATTTATTCCACAAGGGCATTCAGGAACCTGGAACCATCCCTAGGGCGTTAGCCAGAACTGCTGCCTAAAGCTGGCATGCAGGCACTAATGGGTTCCAGAAAGAACACGAGGAGCATGTGGATGTATTTGAAGTGGCCCATCACGTTTGCTCATTTTCCAATGGTGAGAATTTAGTCCCATGGAAGCAAGGGGCATTGGGAAAAGTATTCCCTTCCTGTAGCCAGTGCCCAGCTACAGTTCTATTCCTATAATAGAAGGAGAAAGATTTTAGTGACCAATGAGTGTCTCCCTGGTAGCCTTCAAGGGAATTTAATCCTGGTGTCCTCTTTCAATCACTCTTCCAGTCAAGAAGCACTTTCAAGTACCTCTTATGAGTCGCGCAGGCATGGGAGATGGGAGCACAGAGCAGGGGCGACTAGGTTGTATGTTTTAAGTCAGGGAACATTCCCTAGAGGCAGAAATGTTTGGACTGGGTTTTGAAGATGAGTAGGAATTGCAAAGAAGGATATGCCAGGCGGAACACAGCTGTGCAAAGGCCTGGAAGTAGATGGAAGTGGATGGGACGAAGGTTTGAATGCGCCAAAGTGGCTGGAGGAGGGCTGGAGAGAACTCTGCAAAGCCAGACCATGTGGACTCCCATTTTGAAGCCAAAGAGTGTAAAGTAACCTTATTTTCTTTCTTTCTTCCTTCCCTTTCCTTTCTCTTTCTCTCTCCCTCCCCTCCCCCTCCCTTCCCTCCTTCCCTTTTCTTTCTTTCTTTCTTCCTTTCTCTCTCTCTCCCTTCCCCCCTCCCTTCCTCCCTCCCTCCCTCCTTCCCTCCCCCTTCCCTCCCCCCTCCCTCCTTCCCTTCCTTCCTTCCTTCCTTCCTTTTTCTTTCTTTCTTTCTTCCTTTCTCTCTCCCTCCCTCCCTCTCTTCCTTCTGTTGACTGAAATAAAAATGCACAACATGAGAGCTGTGAGATTTGGGTTTATTTGGGGACTTACTGAGGACTATAGCCGGGAGATGGCCTCTCAGATAGCTCTGAGGAACTGCTCTGAAGAGGTAGGGGGAGGTCAGTAGATACGTGATTTTGGCGAGGGGTTATGTGCGATCAAGCACACATCTTGGTAGGTTACTGTTAATCACAAGGAATAGATATCTCAGTTAAAGGTTTTAGTGCTTTTCTACATACAGGAAGACGCAAGAATCTGGGTGCGTGAAATTTTCTCCTGAAAATATCTAACTACCTGAGGGCCTGTTCTACCTGTTTTCCCGGAGCACAGCATGCCTCATTCCCGATCTTTGCCCTTCGTTCCTTTCAGGGTGTATGTAGGTGGAACTGGATGGTGGGCAACATGGTTTGTTTTATCCTTTCCTCCTTCCCTCCCTCCCTCCCTTCCTTTTTACAGTACATCTCCAGGACTTATTTACTTTATAACTGGAAGTGTGTGCCTGTTGGCCACCTTCACCCATTCCAGCCCCCTCCTTCCACAGCTTCAGGCAGCCATCAGTTTGTTCCCTGTATCTACGAGTTAGTTTCGTGTGTATGTCCTTTTTATTTTATTTTATTTTTTTAGATTCCACATATAAGTGAGATTATACAGTATTTGTCTTTCTCTATGTGACTTCTTTTGCTTAGCATAATGCCCTCATGTTTCATCCATATTGTCACAAATGGCAGGGTTTCCTTCTTCTTAGGGCTGAATAATATTCCATTGTATATATATATACCACATTTTCCTTATCCATTCATCTGTCAGTGGACACACAGGTTATTTCCATATCTTGGCTATTGTAAATAATGCTGCAGTGAACACAGGGGTGCAGATATCTTTTTGAAGTAGTGATTTTATTTTCTCTGGATATAATCCAGAAGTGAGATTGCTGGATCATACGGTAGGTAGTTCTAGAACCTCCTCACTATATTTTCCATAGTGGCTGCACCAATTTACATTCCCACCAACAGTGCACAAGGATTTCCTCTTCTCCACATCCTTATAGCACTTATTTCTTGTCTTTTTGCTAATAGTCATTCTAACAAGCATAAGGTGATAAGTCATTGTGGTTTTGATTCGAATTTCCCTGATGATTTGCAAATTTTAAATTGATAGTTTTTTGTTTGTTTGTTTTTTTAATTTTCTTGGCCACCACGTGGCATGTGGGATCTTAGCTCCCCAATCAGGGATCAAATGTACACCCCCTGCATTGGAAGGGGGGAATCTTTTTTTTTTTTTCTTTTTGCAGTATGCAGACCACTGCTGTGGCCGCGCAGGCCCAGCGGCCATGGCTCACGGGCCCAGACGCTCCACGGCATGTGGGATCTTCCCGGACCAGGGCACGAACCCGTGTCCCCTGCATCGGCAGGCAGACTCTCAACCACTGCACCACCAGGGAGGAAGGGGGGAATCTTAACCACTGGACATCAGGGAAGTCCCTCAATTGATAGTTTTGAGGAGTGAATTCACTGGCATCTACATGTGAAAAGGAACTTGTGTGGGATTGGGCCCCTAACTCTTAAGAGACTAAAAGGAAACTGAGCTGAGCTTTATTTATTTTTTTAAATTATTATAGCATTTTATCATCACATCCTTTTCTTTTTTTTTTTAAATAGATTTATTTATTTTGTTTTTGGCTGCGTTGGGTCTTCGTTGCTGCGTGCTGGCTTTCTCTAGTTGCAGAGAGCGGGGGCTACTGTTTGTTGCGTGGGCTTCTCATTGCAGTGGCTTCTCTTGTTGTGGAGCACGGACTCTAGGCACATGGGCTTCAGTAGTTGTGGCTTGCGGGCTCTAGAGTGCAGGCTTAGTTGTTGTGGTGCACGGGCTTAATTGCTCCGGCATGTGGGATCCTCCCTGAACAGAGATCGAACCCGTGTCCCCTGTATTGGCAGGCGGATTCTTAACCACTGCGCCACCAGGGAAGCCCCCTGAGCTGGGCTTTTGACACTCCCCACCCGAGGTTATTTAAGGATCAGCCAGCCTTTGGGAAATGTACTATTTTCTGATATCATGAGATGGTCTTGCCCGCACACTTCTGGACTACAGGGTGGGTGGGAGTGGTGCCCCCTGGAAGGGGTGGGGTGTGAAAGGGGGCAATCCCGGGCACACATTGGTTTCAGGAGGAGGCCTTAGACTGGGGTGAGGCAATATCTCTCGGACTCAGACTCCAGAGCGTGGAGGTGCCTGGCATGTTTCTGGTCATGGGAGGTGGGCGACAGCTGGCCCTATGAAGGTGGGTGGGCAGAAGGTGGGAGGCAGGTGGGTAAGGGGCCTATGTAGGTCCTTCTGTACCTCCAGTCCTCTGGGGAATTCAGGGTAAATGTAGCTGGTCTCAGGCATGCTGTGTGGTGGATCCCACGGTAAGGACTGAGAAGCAGGGGCAGAGCAAGGCCCTTTCTCTAGTGGCCCGCGTGGCAGTTGTGGCGGCACCCCCTGGCAGAAGCCCGCTGTTCCCCGCAGAGCCGTAAGCTCATGGGCTCCATGGGGGTGGCCTCCCGGGGAGGCTGGAGCTGCAGACAGGCCGACAGGTCGGTTGGCGGGGGCGTGGAACCTAAGCCTCAGGTGATCACAGTTTGGGAATTGAAAGGAAATGTGCTCTGGCTTTGCAGTTGCCGGGGATGAGGTCCGGAACATTCTGGTTATGCTTTCATATTCCCCTCCCAACCCTCAGGAGGGCCCCTCCTGCTCTCAGGATCACATTGCTTGTGAAAACTCATTCTTTTTAGCAATTCTTTCTGAAGTTTTGGACTTCTGTTTCTCAGTTTGTGTTCGTGTCTGTGTCGCCTCCCCACTGTTCTGTCTCTGTCTCTCATTTCTCCCCACGAGCTTGCCAGTCAGCAGTCGGTCACCTGATGTTTCCTAAATGTTTCTTCTCTTTCCTGCCTCTCCGAGTCCGGCTGCAGAGAAGCTGCTGTTTCTCCACGGGCAACGGGGAGCCTGTCTTCTGTTCTCCTGAGCTGCTGCCTTTTCCTCTCGTCACTGGCCACAGGGGGTCCCTGCAGGCTCCCAGGCCAGCCAAGCAGCAAGCTCATGATGAAAGGGGGGGGGCTCTGTTGTCCTGAGATGAAGCATCAGGGGCAGATCCTGATGACTGAAGCCCTGACCCCCAGGTCTCCTGGTGCTGGCAGCCCAAGGCAAACTTTGCTATTAGGAGCCATCTCCTTTGTTCTTACATGTTTCTACTTTCTTGTTACCCAGTCTCAGGTTAATTGTTTTCTGACAATTTGTCTGGCAGGCTATCTGTGCGTCAGGGAGGCTAGAGTGGCTGCTGTGTGTGGAGGTGATGTCACAGACCCGAGAGGGAGCAATCGCAGTGTCACACAGTGTGGGGGGCCCGGTCCCGGACCCAGTCACCTACAGCTTGTTCTAAACAGTCAGCGATGCAGGCTCAGAGCCTTAGGAGCTCTCAGCAGCCTGTGGCCAAGCCTTTCCCAGGGTACCATTCTCTTGCTGTTTGTGGTTTTCAAGGGCCACCCTTCCAGTGCAGGGACCTCAGGGTACAGGTGCCTGTGTGCTGGGCTAGATGATCTTTGAGGTCTTGTCTAAGATCCTACGAATGCTGATAGCACAGAGACTAGAACAGGGGTGACAGATCTTCCCAACTATGTTAGAACATGTGGTCTGGGAATTCAGTAACTCACCCATCACAAATATTTACCGCTAAACTCTTTCTCTGTGCCAGGCATGGTGCTAAGGGCTGGAGATTCAATAGTGAATAAGCGTCCAGTTTGGTGGGGGAGACAGAGCCGCACACGCATGTAATTACAGTGCAATGTGGTCAGGACCAGGATCCAGTCATTCGTGGGGTGTTTTTTTTTTTTTTTTGCGGTACGCGGGCGTCTCAATGCTGTGGCCTCTCCGTTGCGGAGCACAGGCTCCGGACGCGCAGGCTCAGCGGCCATGGCTTACGGGCCCAGCCGCTCCATGGCATGTGGGATCTTCCCAGACCGGGGCACGAACCCGTGTCCCCTGCATCGGCACGCGGACTCTCAACCATTGCGCCACCAGGGAAGCCCTCGTGGGGTGTTTTGAGCCCAGAGGAGGGGTACCTGGCCCAGTGGGGTCTCAGGAAGGCTTTGCTGGAAGAGGAATCAAGGAGACTGAGTTTGAAAGAAGAAGCAGGAGCTGGCTAGGCCAGGCAAAGGGGAGCGTAGAGGGGAGGAGAGGAAAGGTGAACTGTTTTCCTGTCTGAACCACCCAGTTTAATAGTGGTAAAAGCAAAGCATATGAGGAAGGGACAGGTCCCTTGATTTTAGAGACCAAATTTTAATCTCCTCTCCTTTGTACGAGCGTCTCAAACTCAATGGCCAGCCACCCAGTGTCTGACCTGTGAGTCCCTTCACAGTTCCTGGGGGCGTGTCACGCAACCTAAAATTCCCTGCAGGGACTGCAGATGAGTGTGTCCTCATAATCCTTGCTTCACTCAGGGACTGTCCGAAAGGCAGGGCCCCTCAGCACCCAGTGCAGTGCAGAGAGCACGGTGTGTGCCCATCAGATCCACAGATCGCATCTGTGTGTGTTGGGCCCCCTACCCGTCAGGGTGATCAACAGGAACTTGGCAGTTAGAGGCAGCCACCAGTTACACAAGTCGTTAAGTTTACAATGGAACATGGGGCAGGCCAAAGATACGGCTGCCAGAGGCATCCCTCAGCCTGGCACTGGCAGAAGGAGGATTGCAGAGGCAAGACCTCCCCAGGGAGGGCCACCTTTGCTGGTCTCTACTGGAGGTGGGCGCCGGGCCCTCTACACGGTGAACTCCAACCTGGGCCAGTTTCTCTTTTAAGGACTCTGGGGATTAACTCCATGTTCCATTTCCTGGCGTTGCCACGGCCTTAGCTCTTCTGGGCAGGTAATGGGAAATCCACGGGAGGCAATGTGATTTTAGGAAAAGCGGCCTTGAAGTCAGCTGGCCCTGAATTTGACTCTTAGTTCTGACAGCCTTGAACACTTAACTTCTCTGAACCTTGATTCACTCATCTATAAAGTGGGGTTCATCATATCTGTTGTTTAGTAGCTGTTGTGAAGATCAAAAGAATTAGCACATGTAAAGCACATTCTTCATACCTTTACCTCTCGAGCGGGGCAAGGTGGCTGCATTCACTCAGTAAACAATTACCGATTGTCTGTTTATTGCTAAGCATTGTTCTGGGTTCTGTGAAAACTAATGAACAAAATTCTCATAAAGCTCACATTCTGATGGGGAAGCCAGAAAATAAGTAAACCAACAAATAAATAAACAGGATAATTTCAGATAGTGATAAGAGCTACAAATACAAGGAGAGAGGCTGATAGAGGGTGATGTAGTAGGAGGCCCAAGGAGGCTTCGGGGTGTGCAGTGATATTTGAACTGAGACCTGAAGGCCGAGGGGGCGTCTGCCTTGCCGGGACCTGCGGAAGGAAGAACATTCAAGGCAGAGAAAACAGCAAGGATGCAGGAAACGTGCCAAGGAGGGCAAGCGCCTGGCTCATGCAAGGGAAGAAAGAAGGTCCTAGTAGTTCAAGCACTGTGAACCCTGGGGAGTGTGGTGTGAGATGAGATGGAGAGCAAGAGCTAAGCATGTTCCCAAACTCTGCTCCGGGGTGTCCTGGAGCCCTGCGATTAATTCACAGCGCTCCACGGGATGCTAAACGTTTAAGAGAACACTCAACGTCTGTTGGACTCCATGCAAGCTACTAACTAGCTCAGGATAGCTTGCAGTTTCACCATGAGATTGCCCTACATGCTTTTCGATGACATATCTTTGTGAAGCTGGCTTTTCAGTGGTTGCTGTGATAAAAAGCAAGCACCATGGGCAAATCAGTGCAGAACAGGAAATGAGGGTGGCAGTGTCTAACGTGATTCCGAGTTTTGAGAGGTTGTGCACTGCCCAACCGGCACACCACACATCCCGTTAGTAAGTAGTTGTGGTTATTTAAGAATGAATTATTCCCTAATTTATATGTATTATTTTTTCGAACGGCTACTCAGCTATTAGGACATAAATACTTATTACATGGTTTGGGCCTAACTAAATGAACAGAACCCTTAGGTATTTCTTTCGGCCTCAGAGGACTGTGAAAAAAACTTCTGAGCCTCTAAGAGCACTTTGAACAGAGAAGGTTGGAAAGCCACCCCTGGGCTAGGTGACAGTGCTGTCAGTCACACACTTCTCCTTCCAAGCCCTGGGCCTGATACTGGATGTCTCTTGATAGCCGCGGAGTGCTTGTTTGTGCATGAGAGCAGGTGATGGGAAAAGGTCATGTAGATTTTCTAACTGGGTGGGTCCCCAGTCTGCCTGCCATTTGGATCACCTGGGGAACTTTGTAAAAACAGTTTCCTGTCCTCTGCCCTGGAGATTCGAATTCAGGGGTGTCTGACGGAGGAATCTGAGTTTAAAAGCCTCTGCTCCAACCCGCATTCCTTTAGGCAGCCAGGAAGGCCCAGATTTGCGGGGTCCTGGTTGTTTTCGGGTGTACTGGGGTCCAGGCTGTGGCCCGGGGAAACGAGGTGGCATTTCCGGATCTCCAGGCGGGGAAGGGGCACGGGCAGCTGCGTCACAGAACGCGGGGGTAGGTGGGTGCTAGCCGCGTTCATCCCCACATCCATTGCGGGTGCGCAGCGGGAGTGGCCCGAAAGGAAGACGCCTCTGCGGGGTGGGTCCTCACCCTCCCAGGTCCAGGGATCACGTACTTCCCCGCCCCCGCCGCGGACGGCCGGACGCCTAGGGAGGGTTCCTGGGGCGGGGTGGGAGAGGGAGAGGGCTGAGTGCAGCTGGGAGGGAGGCGGCCGAGAGGTGGCAGCAGCCGCCCGCCCGCAGCCTCCGAGCCTGCAGTCAGGCCGGGCGGGGGTCGCGGAGACGCGGGCTGCTCGGGGACGCGCGAGTGGCTCGGGGATGCGGGCGCCAAGGCCGGCCGGGCTGACCCCGGTGGCGGGGGCAGGCGGGGGAGGAACCGCGGAAACGGACGCGGGGTGCCCCCAGCGACGGCCCGATGTCTCCCGGAGTCTGAGAGCTGGGGTTGGACCAGTCTGGTTACACCCTGGTTGAGTCTCTTTACACAGGATTTGTAGGGGTGCAAGACACTGAGTTAGGAACAGCGAGATGAGCAACCACTGGCTCAATATGGTGTGATGCGAAGAATTTTTTGGGGGGTGGGGGAGGGGTGGCAGGGATTAAAAATAACTCCCTTGCTGGTGTCTAAAATTCCACTGTTAGAGATGCATTCTCTTGTCCGCTCCTCAAGGCCCTGGGAAGGATCAATGCATTAGATAGAACTTGAACTCTTTAGAATAAATCAATGACTTAATCTAATCTTTCTTCCTGGCAAGAGAAAAGCCCAGAATACTGAAGAAACAAAGAGGCGTGAAGGCACATTAATTGGTACTTGCTAATCACGCCCCAGAGACCAGGGCACTCCCTGGGAATGTTTCAGAACCATTTATGTTAGAGAAAAAGCAGCCCCATATCCACTGTGTGAATGCTTTAGAGAGGATTAATGTGGTCCCAGCACAGGGTGATTAGTTCAGTGCGTTGCATTATTATTATTATTTTGTAGAAGAGGAAGCACCTGTACTAAGGTTTTAATAAATTATAAAATTAATCTCTTCTTCTCTTTCCTTCTACCTTCTCTCTTTGAATTAGGGAAGTGGTATGGTATGGTGTGATGAAACTTTTACTCCAGAAATTCCTGGCTTGGAGATCTGCCTCTGCCACCCGCTTACTGGCTGTGTAATTCTGGAAAACAATCTCTCTGAGCCTCAGTTTTCGCTTCTGTAAAGCTGGAAAAATGGTACCTACTTGGATGGTTGTTGTGAGCATTAAATTAGATAGCACATGGAAAACATCTGGTGTATGTACTGATTCAGGCTCAAGTGATGTGTGTGTCACAATAGTCACCATGGAACACCTCCCTGTGGTCTGAAGTTTTGTATTTTTCTTTCTCTGTGACACCAGTGATGCTGTTGAACAAGGCTGTCCAGTTTGAGGACTGTCACAGTTTACACAGACATGGGCTGTGGTGTGTGTGTGTGTGTATCTGTGTGTGTGTGGTGCTCTCAGGTATAGATGCACCAATGTGAACAAGAACTGTAAAGAACTCTGCATCCTTACATACCAGATTTTTAGGAATCTTTTACCAGAAGGAATGGAAAATACTGGTAAGCAGTAAAGTCTAATCACCATTTGAAGACTGGTTCTCCATAGGTTTCTTCCAGGAATTTAACATTTGTTTAGTCTTGTAACAAATTAAAATCTATCCTCTGTCCTCAGACTAAAGACCTTGAGTCAGGGGTGAAGTTTAATCTTTTTAAGGACAGCCCCCTACTCTCATATGTAATGTGTTTCTAAAAATGTATGTGAACACCAATCAATATTTCTCCCAGTGGTAAAGTCAAGAGTAAAACAGTATTTTTAGGCTCACAACTGTGTAGGATAATGACTTTTGTATCTTTTCATTTCCCTCTGTTCCTCCTTCTTACCTGAAAGATTATGAGTTAATTATGGGTTTACAACCTGGGTTATTATTAAATTATTTTTTGATGTTGTGTGTCCTGGATCTAGATTTTTGACACTTATGTTCTTGACACATATTTTTGACACTTACATTCTGTCTTGTAACTGTATTTAAAGAACTATCTTAGACCTATCTTTATGTGTGATTGGCTTCAATGCTCACTGCTAGTCCTTTTATATTTTGATTTTCCCATTCTTGAGCTCCTAATTTTGTCATGACTTGAGCAGTTGGAATATATTTTAAAGTGATTTAAACAGTATATGAGTGGCAGACATTTTGAGCTCTTATGAATGTCTTTTTCGTTAACTCCTCTCAAAAACTAAAACTTATCTGTGAGTAAAATACCTGAATCTAAATTTTTTCTATGTCAAAACTCTATAGACATCACTCTATCATAGATGAGAAGACCAAGGTCAGCATGATTTTTATTCCTTTATAGATATTTTTATCTTCTTTTATTGGTCTGGAGATAGATACATAGAAAACATGTTTTCTATTTTAATTTAAAAAGTTGTCAGAATATTTTTAGGTGTGAGTCTCTGTTAGTTACTTTTTCCTGGAACCTGGTGAACCCGTTTCTTTCTCTCAGCTTTCCCTCTTCCCCTCCCTTTTTGGAAAGTTTTCTTTTACTATATCTTCAGTGATGGCTTCTTCTTTGATTGTTCTGGATTCTTCTTCAGAAACATAATTCTTGGGCTGAATCTCTGTTCCTGGTCTTCCATAGCTATTATCTTCTTTTTTAATTTCTGTATTTTATTGATTGTAAGAAGCACTTATATTTTATGTACAACTAAGGAAGAAAAAATGTTGCCAATTAAATTATGACGTAATGCCATAATTATAGCCCTGTGAAATTGGTAAGTTGATCCACCAGCTTCCTTCTTGTTTTGAAGTATTTCATCTATTTTGAGAGATTTGGAAGTTTCTCCTGCCTTCAATTGCATTGTTTGGCATGTGACAGGCAATATCTTTTGCGTGTATCTCAGTTACGAAACATAACACAGCTTCTAAGCTTCTACTTAAGGATAACTTCTTTTACCTTTCTTTGATCCCTTAAAGAACTTGGCTTAAAAAAAAAGGAATTGCAGTCATTGCTCCAATAACAGATATTTACTTCAGTAATATCAAATTACATCCCGCTGCTCTAATTCCACGCCTTTCTGCATACACAATAACTTCTTGTTTCAATGCCAAATCATAGTGTAATCTTATAAAAGACATTTTAAATGGCAATTAAACTCACATGTAATCACAACAATGTACATAAATCAATTAAAGTGCTTACAACATGAACAACTGAGACCACGTTTGGCCATACCCAGGACTTGACAACCTCACCAGGACAGACCCCTGGTCCACTATGATTGTAAGATGCCACCAATTGTAAGATGCCACCGATTGTAAGACGTAACCTGATTTCTGAATTGTAAACATGTGCAAAAATGGACATCTTAGAATCAGTGAAATATGATAGTTTCAATTCTTTGTTCTCTTTCTCTGCATTTTGGAAGTGTTTCTCAAGTTTGCCATCCATAATACTTATTCGATTTTCTGCCATGTCAATTCCACTCATTTACTGCTTCCTATTAATTATTGTTGAATAATTTTATTTTCTTGCGGATAGTTTTCTTATCAAAACTAGCTTCCTTTCTATCTGTTCTTGGAAACCACTGGTCAGATTCTCTTTTATAGGCCTGAAGCCCCTGGATGTTTACCATACAACTGAGTTCTAGTGAATTCGAGTGATGTGTGTGACTTACAGAACTTCCCCATAAGAGCATTCATTGAGCTCTTCTCCGTGCTCTTTTTTCCTTATTCCAGCTAAGTGCCAGCAGATGACAATGACAGCCTTGGAGGCCACATGATGAAGTTGGCAGAACTTTTGTTATCCTGTGTGCCCAAGGTTGGAGAGCTGCTCTTGGCAACTTGGAACATTTGTCTTAGGCTGTTTTCTAAGTGACAAATCAACTTTCATTATATTTCATCCAATATATAAATATTGGGTGTATTTGTACAGCAGCTGAATTTACTGTAATAATACATATTCTGAAGTCACCATGTACCTTTTCTAAAAGATTTTTACAAAATTCTTATAAAATTTCTATGAGAACTGCCTTAAATTTTGCTTTCTTAATTACTGTTGCTGCTAAGAAAAGAGAGTAACTTAGACACTGAAACTATCTCAAATGAGGTAATGAAGTAATTAATGGATTTTTAAAAATAAATTTATTTATTTTTGGCTGCATTGGGTCTTAGTTGCTGTGCGTTGGCTTTCTCTAGTTGCGGCGAATGGGGGCTACTCTTTGTTGCAGTGCGCAGGCTTCTTGTTGCTGTGGCTTCTCTTGTTGCGGAGCACGGGCTCTAGGCTTGTGGGCTTCAGTAGTTGTGGCACGTGGGCTCAGTAGTTGTGGCTCACAGGCTGTAGAGCACAGGCTCAGTAGTTGTGGTGCACGGGCTTGCTCCGTGGCATGTGGGATCTTCCTGGACCAGGGCTTGAACCCGTGTCTCCTGCATTGGGAGGCAGATTCTTAACCACTGTGCCACCAGGGAAGTCCTAATTATTGGATTTTAACACTCCTGTCACTTCTGCCAAAAAAAAAAGTTTCAGAATACCACCTTTCCCCAATGGGTATATGGAGTTCTGATTTGCTCAGACATTTGATAAAAGAAGAAAAGAAGAACTCTCACAAGCAAGTGACTGAAACCTGCATGGATAATAACTGAACATTGTCTAATGTTGTTTTGGATGACATTTTAAAACACTCCACTCTTTTAACTAACTGTTGTCTCTTTTATTATTAAAAGTTATATCTTATTGTTTATTTTAAAAGATTCACAATTAGGCTTTGCATAAACAAAGGAGCTTCCCCCCATCACATTTTTGTAGGACCTATAATGTCATTTCAAGGTGGCAGTCTTTGAAGTTTATCCTGCTATCAGTTTTATCTCAGCTTGTTTTCAGTTTCAACCTCATAACATAAAAACCTCATGTTATGTTTTTCATATTATAGATGCCAATTTCCTAAACTTTTCTTCTGGTTTCTGTAGTAAATCATCTTCAGAGATGTGTTCTTTTTCTTAGTCTTCTGGGTGATTCTCTTTTTCTTGTTTATGACATTGTTTTTGTATAGGTCCCATTGCCCCTACCCCACTACCCTCTTCACTTTATTTACCTTAAAGCATGTAGAGCTCTGTGGAGACTTGGTGCTTGCTAACAGAGGAAGTGTGGCTTGTCTTTGGTTTTCCTCACTGCCCTGTTCCTTAGGTGTGCAGCTGGAGGGCCAGCTGAGGTGCATAGCTCCTCAGCAGTTCCCAGAATTGATGGGATTCATTTTGTGCAGCCCTGCTGAACTGATGTGGGATCTCCTCCTACTTCTGCCTGTCCTCTAACAGTCAGAACTGATGAGTATGTTAAAATCTTACTCTCCAGCACAAACTGCCTTTGTCCTGCCTATGAAGCATCATGTGTGGGAAAGATACCTTCCAAAATGTGCTATTGCTGGTCCTCTGCTAATTCCTGTTCCATGGTTTCCCAGGAATTGTCTGTGAATGGATGTAGATAGATTGGGGGAGACAGAATAGTTCTCTGGCCTATCCAGAGAGTAGCACCCATAGTAGAGAGCCAGTTGTTTGTTGGGTTAGGTCCTGGATCTCTGAACTGCAGGTAGAAAGTAGGAGAAAGGCAACATATTCTTATCATTTTTCAGGTGGGTGGGGTTACTCTGTTTTACAAGGTGAAACATGGGTTGTTTGTCTCAATGCAGCTTAGCTTCATTAGCTTTATTGAGGTAATAGAAATTCCTTTTAGATTCAGGTAACAGTTTGTTGGTTCATCTTCACTTTTGATGTTGTTGTGAATTTTTGCCTTTTTCTTTTTCTGTTTTGTAAGTAATTTAGGGAAAAGTTTGGAGACACTTCATCAGGAGCATCTAGCCAGATGCCATTTTAAACCTTAAGTGATTTGATTTGATTTTTTTAAAAAGTAGGTCTGGGAATTTGTTCAGTTTACTTATGTTCTGTTTACCTTAAATCACTTCATGAAGCATCCACTGGGTCCAAAGTTGTCTTCAGATACTTTTCTAAATTTCATTGCATGGGCCTTTGGAGGAGGCAGGGGTGAGACTTCTTTTGATAGCAGGTAACCATGTCAAACCGTCATCAAGTCGAGAGTAATTCTTATTGGGGTCTTATTCAAGGTATTTTTGATTGTTAATGATAGAAACTAATTACAGGCAGTGGGGAAGGGGGAGAAAGAGAGAAAGAAAAGAAAAAAAACCCCGTATATTGGGATGCTGGAGTACCTTAGAGAATACAAGGACAGTTGGACTAGAAGCTCCAAAGCTGTTAGGAACCCAGACCTTCCATTCACTCTCTAACTCCTGCTTTCCTGTGAAAGAAACATTATTCGTAAACACGGGCCTTTTCAGGATGTAATGTGACTTTGTCTGCTTCTCAAGGGTGTGGAGTAAAATGCATGCCTCAGAGCTTCTGCATTTTCTCTGTTCAAGTAATCCACCTCAGGCTGACTGACGGCTCTTCCTGGAGTCTGTCCTAATTCCAGACTCCAGGGAGAGAGGGAACTTGACGGGCCTGGCTTGGGTCAGGTGACCAGTCTGGCCCAATCAGCTGTGGTTGGGTATGTATATGTATGTGAAGGTACTACCGTAATTGCTGGCTCCAACTCAGGGCTTGGAGGGGGTGGCAGGGGGCCAGCAGTTCTCACAGAAAGAGGCTCATTGTGCCTTGGGCAGGCTCCCCAAAGGTGCCTATCACTCTTGGCTTTGGGAAGAAAGCCCACTAGGTCCTGTCCTGAGGGGAGCTGGAGTGCCAGGCCATGACCCTCCTCTCAGGCCTATGTGTTACTTGGGTGGAAGAGAGCACCATTCATCCCACTGAGTTGTGGGTCTTGGGGAGCTCTCCTGAAGAGTTGCAGAGTAATTTATAAGTCTGCACACCTGCATCTCCAGCTGTCTCCCATTAGATTTTCCTTGGCATTGTTCCCGCTTCCCTCTAATCAGAAAAACTCTTTCGTATGAAATCCAGATTTTGCAAACTTTCTTTCTAGCAGTGACTTTATTTGGAAAGTAAACACTCCCTTCAGCTCTAAAGCAGGACCAGTCACAACTGGACATGGGACACCTGCACCATTGCTTTTCTCTATGGGGGTAGAAATGGAAATATGTTTCTCATGGCTACATTTAGTAGAATGCAGCTGGAGTTAGCAGTGTGGGAGAGCACTGGCCTAGGAGTCAGAAGTCCTGGGTTTTATTCTCCACATTGCCTTTCACATAAAACTTTAAGACTTTGAGCAATTTTATCAGTGGACCCAAATTCCAGTTTTTAAATTTATAAAATGGGGATAATAATACTTACTTTGCTTACCATCTATCAAGTGCTTTAAATAGGATCAAAGATCTATAAATATAAGCCATTCTTGATTAATTGACACTGGATGGACTGTTTGTAACTTTCTAACAATATTTCAGGGGTTAATAGAGATTTATGCAGGAGGGCAACACCAGGAGGAGAGGTAGGAACTGAGAGTGGTTAAACAATTCATCCAGTGGCACAGGTAAGTCAGAGGCAGAGCTGGGGATAAGCAGGAAATTCTGGACCTCCCCCACCTGAAGACTCTCTCACGTGATCACAGGTCTTCTCCATGTATCTGCTCTTTCTAGCAGGACCTCCTGTCTTAGTCTATAGTTGACCCATCCTGATCTGACCAAGAGGAAGAGGCTGTGTTGAGATCGAAGTAGCGCTGTTGACCCCCAGCCCACGTGTTGAGTACATCCGTGTACATCCTGGACAAGACTTCAGAGCTAAAAGTTCTGACTGGTTTGTCAGACTCTAAGGCCTGGGAGCTCAGACCTGCCTGCTCTTTCTCCCCTTGCTTCAGTGTATCATGTACCTTGGGGTGTTGAGAGGGAGATGAGAAGGATTGGGGTAGGTGGGAAACTCAGGACTAAGTGAGGCAAATCCAGAGGATGGTTTTCTTCTCCTGTGCCTTCTAGGGACTGTGTGTGTGTGTGTGTGTGTGTGTGTGTGTGTGTGTGTGTGTGTGGAGGGGGGGTGTGAATTAAGGTTAAGTTAAATGATAAAAGCCAAAGCAACAAGGTCTCACTTCCTTTGGTTTTGAGCTGCAGAGGAAATGTGATGTGAAAAGCAAAAAGAGTAGGCCCCACCCTTCTAGCACTTTAGAATTTGCCAGGGCAATTCCTGATTCTTGGGTCACAGATCCTTACAAACAACCCTGTGGACCGCTTAATGTCATTGTCACTGCTATCCAGATGAGGATCCTGGACGTGAGCTGACATGCCCAAGGTGAGGCCATCAGTAAATAGAATCAGAATCTGAACCTAAATCCAGAATTTTTCCACTTAGCAACCATACTCTCATGCCTATCGGAGGGTTTTAAAACACTGATATCCGATTCTGATTTAAGTGATCTGGGGTTGGCCCTGGACATTGAGATTTTAAAAAGTTCCCCAGGTGATTCAATATCTAGTCCAGCTTGAGAACCGCTTCTCTATGCTTTCCCAAGTTTAGTGGCTGAGGACCAGCCACCTTCTGACCCAGTGCCTATCAAACTTGAATGTACATAAGAAACACCTGTGAATATTGTTCAGCATGGGATTCTGACTCAGGTGGTCTGGGAGGGCCTGAGGTTCTGTATTTCTAACAACCTCCCAGGTGGTGCTGCTGGTCCTGGAACCACACTTTGAATGGAAGGGTGATCTGACCAGCACACCTCCCATGCAGTGCTCTGAGTGTCCTCCCACCCAGGCTCCCCAGCTGTGCTCAGTCGGCCAGGTGGACCTGCTGGCTCCCCGCCCCCGACCAAGCTGGTGTGCGACTCTCAGTTTGTGTGATTGTACTTTGAGCTGAGGTGCGCCTTCCCTTCCTTCCACCACTGGGTCTGCTGCTGTGGATCCTGGTCTGGCTTTCTTTCCTGTCCCTGCTTCTGGTTCCAGGATCTGGTGCCTCCCAGTCACCCAATTTGTTGATGTCAGCCTAGTCCTGATGTGTGAAAAAGCAGGAGGGAGCCCATGCATTGAAGACCAGAAAGCCTCATGTCTGGGATGAGAAGGACGTGTCACTGCTCTGCCACTTCCTGCCTGTATGGCCTTAGGCAAGTTACTTGGCCTCTGTAAGGGGATAAAGATCGCTGCCTCATAAGGTTACAGTGAGATTACACGAGATGATTTAGGTAAAGTGTCCACATCAGAGACTGGTATGCTCCATGAACAATCATTGTATTATTAAGGAAGTTGGAGCTAAACATTTACTGACTGTCCAGTATGTGCCATTTCCTGCATTAGGTGATTAGTAGACATTATCTTGTTTGAGCCTCAGAACAACCCTGCAAGGTAGGTCTTTTTTCTGTTGTTCATGTGAGGTCATTGCAATCAGAAAGGTAGTGACTCAGACAAGGATGCCCAGCTAGCAAGCTCTAGGGCCGGGACTTGCATCCCGATTTGTCTGACTTTGAAGGCTTTTGCAGATCCCCTTTGACAGTTGTGCCTTATTTGACAGACAGGAGGGCTGCATAAACACTTGTCGACTTAGCCATTTGGGGAGAGGGAGACCAGCTCCCAGAGGCTGGGAAGCAGCTTCACTGCTCTCCATTTGCCTTTGGAGGACAGGCAGGTGGATAGGAGCAGGGGCTAAATGATTGATGGGCTGGGTCAGAAAGTGACTTTGACACTAACAAGCACAGCCTGCCTGGCCCCTGCCCTGTGAACCAGTCAGTGCAGGACTTGGAGGAACGGTAGGCTTCTATGCCCTCCACAAGAGCAGCAATTTGTGTGTGTGTGTGTGTGTCTGTGTGTGTGTGTGTCTGTGTGTGTGTGTGTGTGTGTGTGTGTGTGCGCGCGCTCTAGGGGCTGAGAATGAGCCGGTGGCAGCAGGAGTGAGTGCTGTGGATGGGGAATGAATGAGATCTCCTTGTGGCTGGGGTGGAATGGGGCACCCTGACAGCCTCCCACCCCAGTCTCCGTGAAAAATAGCTCGGTGGGACCCAAGCCTGTGAGTCTCCCGTCTCCTGCCAGACCCCGGCACCTGCCTGCCACCAGGTTGTTGATGTAAAATGTAAACTGTGCCTCTAACACAGCAGCCTGGCAGCGGGGAATGTGCTGATGAGAGAGAGAGAGCACGGAAGGGGAGTGGGGGTGCTGCAGGGAGCTGGCAGCTCAAATCCCAAATGGCCTGACTCTGGTGGTGAGTGTGGGGCTTGTGCTGTCCCTTGCAGAGGACCCTCGCCTGCCCCTGGCCTGGAGGCATGGAGGCTGAGGCCAGGGCCTTCACACCTGGCTGTCCTGGAGTGAAGGCGGCCCTCTCCTCCAGCCAGGCAAGCTGCAGTGGCCCGGGCTGCTCCTCTGGCAGCACAGCCCTGCCCCGCTCTGCAGGGGGACAGGGATACTCAGCCTGCACTGCCCTTTCATACCTCTTAGCACAGGAACCAAGATGGATCTGTTTAATGGAGGAGGAGACAGAGCTGCGAGGAACTCAGCCAGGGTGCCTGGGCCTCCAGGCAGTGGTGGCGGCTGCCTCTATTTTGCTCACTGGGGACAGCGCCGCTCGGCCTCACTTCACACTGGGGTCTTCTAGCCTCAAAGCTCAGGTTGTCCATCTTGATGAAAAATGCACAGATTTTACACAATTACAGGGAAAAAGAAACCCATGCCGTATGCTTCATTGTTTATATAGCTGGTTTTGTATATTTTTGATTGTACTATTATGTTATCAACCGTTATCCAAACTCTTTTTCTCTGAGACTGGGGAGGAGGGACTTTGCAGGACAAGGGTCCCCTCCGCCTATCCTTACAACTGCTAAATTGAGATCTTTTAACTCACTTAACATTTTATTTATTTTTAACTTTTCATTTCGAATTCATTTCAGACTTAAGAAAAAAGTTGCAAAAATAGTACCAAAAATTCCCCTCACCCAGATTCCCCCAAACGTTAACATCTTGTATAACCTAGAGGTCAATGATCAAAGCTATTAGCATTGATACATACTATTATCTAGTCTGTAGACTTAATTTAGATTTTGCCAGTTGTCCCACTATGCCCTTTCTCAGGTCCAGGATCCAATCCAGGATCCAATTTAGGATCACACGTTACATATGATTGTCCTGCCTCCTTAGTGCCCTTTCATCTGAAACAGTTCTTTGGTTTTAATTTGTCTCTGATGACCTTTTCATGTTTGAAAAGTGCTGGCCAGTTATCTTCTAGAATGTTCTTAATTTGGGTTTATGTGATGTCTCATTGTGATTTAAATCCAGGCTATGCATTTTTGGCAAAAACACCACAGAAGTGACGTTGTGTCCTTCTCAGAGCATCATATCAGGAGGCACATGACCTCTCTTTGTTCTGGTACCTGTGATGTTCACTTTGGTCTCTTGTTTAAGGTGGGGACTGCCAGGTTTCTCCCCTGTAAACTTACTGCTTTTACTTTTGTAATAAGTATTTGGTGGGGAGTTACGTTATAAATATCCTGTTTCTTCTCAGGTTTTGCCCACTGATTTTAGGATTCATTAATGGTTCTGCCTGAAACAATTATTACTCGGGAGTTTAATTCACTTACAAACGCAAAGACAAGAGAATTATAAAGCAAAAATAAAAGAACCTTCTGGGCCTATGAGCATGATTGTATCTCTTCTTACACCTCTAATATGTTTGCTAGGTTGTCTTCATAGTTTTGTCTCTAGTACAGCATAGTCAGTGGTTAAGTACATAAAACGTTGAATGTCACATCCACTCTGCTCTCGCTATGTTTGCTTTCAGGTGTAACAATATTTCATTGATGCTTCATCCTTCTAGCTGATTCATTCTGGTCTCACAGAGCGCACAGTATCTTTGGAGTTCAGAGCTACCTTCTAAATTTACTCTGAACTTAAGCTCCATCTCCCTCTATTTAGACTGAAGATGTGTGGTCTTACTCTGCATATCCCAGTGATTCTAATTTTAACTCAGGACCAGTCTTTTCTTGGTGAATGATTCAGCATTTTACCATCTGACATTTTAAGAGAACCACTTTGCTATTAAACTGAAGCCATATATTAAAGTGAAACCCTGAAGCAAGCATGGGTCCAACAAAGGTTAGACGAAGATAAGGCAATTTGTCACACCTACCAGCCTGCGAAGTACATAGCAGAAATGAAATGAGATTCCGGAACCAGGGCAGACTGGGGCCTTTGACAGATTCTAATGCAGAGACACCCTTCTCAGAGGTGGCTGCAGCCCTGGCTTCCCAAGGACCCTCTCTTGGCTGTGTTTATGGACTATGTGGAGGGATTCTGTGCTCTGGAACTGAGGCCCCAGTTAGGACTGCATGTTTAAAGGAGGCTTAAAAGTTGAACTTCCAAATTGCGAAAGTTGTAAATTTGAAGTGAGCTGTTATTGATTTTTGTTCTGTACCAAAGAAGAATTGATGGAATGGAAAGAAAGCCTTCCTGCATTTGCATCTCACAGGTGCTGTCAGCCCAGTGATTGTACTTCCCTCATCCTTTATTTCAGACTGCACAGAAGTGCTCAGGCTTTCTCTACCCAGAGGATTGCTGGTCAGGAAGCTGGCTGAATAAAGCAGCATAACTATTTTGGTAGAGCCTTTTCTGTCTGTGATCTACCTACAAAACTGAAGCTGAATCCGGCCTCTGTACGCTGACACCGAATTAATTCTCAGAGACAGGGTTTTGGGTGAAGTAGAAAAGAATAGCTTTATTGCTTTGCCAGGCAAAGGGGGGCCACAGCAGGCTAATGCCCTCAAAACTGTGTGAATCCCAACCTAGAGGGGGTAGTGAGAAGTTTTACAGTAATGGTTCAAAGAGGAGGACGTGGTCAGCTTCGTGGACATTCTTCTGATCAGTCGGTGGTGACGTAAGTGGGAGTCGGCATCATCAGCCTTCTGGTTCCAACTGGTCTGGAGTCTACCTGCTTGTGGGCAGCATACTGTTAATTTCTCCCACCTGGTGGGGGAATATCTGCAAAATAGCTCAAAGATATTGTTATGTATATTCCTTGAGGGGGAACCAGGACCCTGCCCCAAGCCTGCACTATTGTTTCTTTTGACTTTTCCTCCCTTATCTTGCATCTCCTCAATCCCTAATTAGCAGCGTTTGAACCTGCCCATTGGAGCTCAGGGAAGGTCATGGAGGCTGAGTGAAGCCTATTTCCTGTACTCAAGAAGTGGGGGACCCAGAAAGGCTTCTGTGCCCAGGAGCCCTACAGGGTCCTGCTCGGTATCAATAGCAGTGACCCAAGGCTTTCCTTTTAGCCTTTCTATATCATGCTCTTCCTGAGTGTAGGAGGGGAGAAAGGAGGAACTAGATGGAGAAAAGGGAAAGAGCGAAGGGGACATGAATGCAAAATGGGAGGAAAATGAAACTGAGTCCCCCTAAAACCGAGTTCCCCTGCTGAGTTTATGAGTAACCTTTCTACCCAAAACTTTATTCCCTTTCTTGTCCCATCCCTGCTGCCCTCAGGATTGATGAGTATCAAAGAAAAGGGGGGACTGAAACCGAGCAGGACACTGTGGGGCCTTCCCGGGTACAAGACCCTCCACGTCCCCACTTCCTGTTTCGCCCTCCCCTGAATTCCAAAGCACAGACTCAAGCAGGGTGTGTGTGTGTGTGTGTGTGTGTGTGTGTGTAGTGTGTGTGCCACAAAAGGCTCCTAAAAATGACTAACCAACTGTATAATCCCCCCAGGGGACTGGTGCTGTCCTGTTCTGGATCCAAGGTCCTAACTGGATCATGTGCCTGGTGGGGCATTGGATCTCATAAGCACACAGCCTGATGCTCGTCCCACTTCACTTTGGCTTTTAATCCAAGCAAAGTAAGACCAGGGAAGGGAGAGAGTAGTCCATGTCCCATGGGATAGGTGGGTAGCAAAAACCAGTCAGAGTGATGACAAAATTAATTTTGTACCCTTGTCCTTGGGAAATGAAAAAGAACAGGCCTTAGAAGACTCTTATGCCCAGGTTCCTTAGCATGACTGAGGGAGCAGTTAGCCCAAAGGTTTTTCATTTCTCCCTGATCCCAGCCAGATCCAGTTTCAAGGACTCAGAGCTTCCTGTCTGAGCCAGAAAGATGCCCCACTCCCTCTAGTCCTCAAGTGATTCCAAAGCCAGAGGGACTGTCAGCAGCTCTAGCGTCAGAAAACCCAGAGCCAGGTAATGAGATGAGAGGGGAAAATGCCCAGCCATGACATTAAGTGGGATTTATTTCCATCATCTTAGGCTCCCCATTGTACGGCACACTCCTTCCCCACCTGCAAATACGGCCACATTTTAGGATACAACTCTGAGGGTTGCAGGGCTGTGTGAGAGATAATGGCTCTGCGTGCTGTCACCGCATAGATGTGCCCTTTCCAAATACACAAACAGGAAGGTGACTTGCCAATCCAGGGGAAGGCAATAAACCACACATTCAATTAGAATGACATACATTTAATCACAATTGTCTAATAGTATTTGAGGTTTCTTATTTAATCAGTAATGAGACGACCCAGCAATTAATGTTTCTGTAATTGCAGCCGCCCTTACCAGTGCAGTGTTGATTTTAAACTAATCTTTCTATTTTATATCCTCTTTTTATTTCTGGAGTTAATAAAGTTGCTCTAATGAGTTGTATTAAAACATCAATTTCTTCTTTTGTTGCACCCACAAATTTATCATGGTTTTTAATCAAAATACTGAGTGAATGTGCAGGAAGGAGCTTTGGACATCAGGGTTTGCCTGGATGGAGAAACCAGGGTGGGAGATGGCTTATTTCCATCAGGCTCTCCCAGCCCCATTTTGCCCCTTGTGAAGAGGTTTGAGGACAGGGACAGCTTCATGGGCATGTGACCTGTGCGGTCACTCGGACCCCATGCTCAGAAGGGCCTGTGCTTGGTTTCACACTCTGCTGTCACTGTTTTGAGTGACACCTTGAGTGATACCTTTTGAAAACATGTACCCCACATTTTCCTTATGGGCCCTGCAAATTGTGTAGCCAGTCCTGTTTGAGGATCTGTCAGAATTAGCCCCTCCTTGAGTTAGTGCTAGTGTGGAGTCGGCAAGAAGTGGGTGGGGAGGGGGAGGGGGCAGGTGAAATGAACTCTGTTCTTGGGTTTCTCATGGCTTTTTATGTTCCCTTCTTGCAGCTCTAAAACTCAGGCTATAGGAATACCAAATAAAAGCAGATGCCAGTGAAAGGAGCATTAATAGGAATTCCTTTCTGGTGGAGGGGAAAAAGTCTTTTTTCTGAAATGCATTTAAAAAAATTGTAACAATGGCTAACGTTTATTGAGTACCTACCGTGGCCCAGGAACTGTTCTATGCACTTCACATATGTCATTTAATACTCAGAACAGCCCTATGAGATAGGTACTATCTGTGATTAAGCCCAAGTTGGAAACAAGGGCAAGAGAGGTTAAGCAAACTGCCCAATAAAAGGCAGAGCCAGGCTGGCATCCACATTTACATTCTGGCATGGTAGAAACGGGTTTCGGAGAGAGGCAGATCTGGGTCTGTTGTAATTTCTGCCATTTGTTAGCTCCATGAACTCTAGCAAATCACTTCACCTCTCTGAGCCCCTGTTTCCTCTCTAGTAAAGTGAGGATAATAGAACCTACCATGCAGGGCTGATTTGAAGGTTAAAGAAAATCATACATTTACAGCATTTAGCCTGGTGCCTGGCACAGTACCCATTGGATATGAGGTCATGTCTCTGCCACCTTAAAAATTCGTACCCAGGCTCTCCTGCAGAAAGCCTTTCTTGTCTGCTCTCAACCCATATTCTGCACTCATTTGCTCTATTATTTCCTTAAGAATTGTATTCACTCCATTATATTGATACATGCTTATTCTATATGAATGTATTCCCCAATACTTTGTTGAGTTTGTGGTATATTATTAATTTAGCAGTTACTGGCCCCAACCATGAGCAAGGCACTGTGCTATGTTTAAGGCATCCTATGTTATGAATGCAAGGTGTGCTGGCCAAGTGAAATGGCATCCCATTATTTTTGCCTTATTCTATTTGTTAGAAGCAAGTCCTTAGGTCCAGCCCACACTCAAGGAGAGGAGACAATATGAGTGTGTAAACATCAGGAGGCGAGGATTCTTTCAATCCATTTTGGAAGGTGCCTACCACAAGCTCTTAACACATCCACATTCCATCCATGCTCATGACCACCCCTAGCTTTAGAAAAGGCAGGGAAATACAGTCTGACCACGTGCCTGGAAGAAGGGATATTTGTGAACATCTCTAACGACTAACAGATATGATCCCAGAGTGTAGTGACAAATTTACTAGTGAGAGGGTCTGCAGAGGGTATCCATCAGGGAATGATTAGAAAGTTAGGTTGGGGTTTACGAGATTAACTGACTTATAGAAAGTAGGTAGTCAATGGATGTTTTTGAGCAGGAGGGTAATTTAACCAGTGATTCTTAAAATTATTATTAACTGGCTTTTTAAATTGAAAAAGAAATACACGCAATGAAGGTAAAAATTCAGGGAACAGAGGGATATGTAAGAAAAAAGCAAGGTTATTTTGTATCCCCAGATCCCAGTTCCCCCTTCCCAGAGTCATCCTTTTTTTTTTTTTCATTTGCTTATATATCTTGGAAATATTTAGGAATATATAAACCATATATATACACATCCCTCCTCTTCTTTTAAATCAATTGTACATGCATTATACATGCACTGTTCCTAATCCTCCTTTTTCACCTCATCCTATATCTTGGAGATAATTTCATAACAACTATAGGTCTGTTTTACTGAAGGTTTTGGAAGGATTTAAATGGGTGTCCATGCGGAATAGAGCAAAGAGAATGGAGGAAGCTAGACCAACTGAGAGGCTCTTTCAATAATTCCGATTATTGGGACTTCCCTGGTGGTCCAGTAGTTAAGACTTCGCCTTCCAAAGCAGGGGGTGCAGGTTTGATACCTGGTTGGGGAGCTAAGTTCCCACATGCCTTAGGGCCAAAAACCCAAAACATAAAACAGAAGCAATATTGTAATAAGTTCAATAAAGATTTTTTAAAAATTCTGATTATTTTTATTCATTCATCAAACATTTATTTAAGTCTTTGCTGGGATCAGTGATACCAGATAAGTGATACCAGATATCTTATCCTGATACCAGGATAAGAAATTATCCTTGCCTTCAAAGAGCTTAAGGGAGCTAAGACAAGTAAACAAATAAATCATAACGCAATATGCCCAAATATTGTAACTGGAGTGAAGTGACAAGTGTCTGGACTGGGAAGTCTCCAAGAGATAAAAAACAGGAGGTGGCTGGAACACCTTTTCTTTGAAAAAATGTCAACAGGTGCAATTTGATAAAGGGTATCTTTATCACTCCTGAAAGGGTAGACTGACACATCTTTCATTTATTTTATACCCTCTTGTCTCCCCCACCCTGCCCCCATGCACACACTGACATGGTGTCTGATGCAGACTAGTGTTACCTGACAGATGAGGACAGGCCTAAGGAGAGGCTCGAGATGGGATCAATGTTTCTCAGCCTTTGCTGATGGCATCTCCATCCCCCGCCTGGCTGTGGTAGAGACAGTGAGGAAATTCTTGATTATGCAGGAAGATGAGCCTCTGATTCATTTTTGATGTTCAACATTATGAGGCAAGCTCCCCGGCCATCTGTTCAAGGGAGAAATGTGTTACATATTTTGATTAATTTATTTTTATCTTAATCAAGTGGCAACTTTCCATCTTGGTGTATCTTAACCTGAGCAGTTGTGGCTGGAAGGCAATGGGCTTGAACAGACTGATGAGGGAGGGGGAGAAGGATGGGCCACCTGGTGTTATGCTGGTGTCAGATGCAGGAGCAGAGTCTCCCCTGCACCGTCCTTTCACCTCCCTAATTAGTGAAGAAATTGCAAGCCCTTCAGTGGGCACTGAAATGCTTAGAGTGCCAGCCTCCTGGGGCTCGTTACACAAATGGGGGCAGAAAACCCAAACGGTCAGGATCTGCTGCTTACAGTCAGGGGGCCACAGGGAACCCAGGCTGGGGGTGAGAGGCATGAACAGCTTCCTGAAATGGTTAAAGGCGACTGAGATGAAGGGGAGGAGGCTGCATTTTCCTCATTAGAAAGAAATGGCCAAAAACTCTTAGTGCCTTTACTGACACTAGGAGATTCATGTTTTTCCAGCCATTGGCATTGGATGGCCATGCACAATTATGTTTCAGGTGCTGGCTCTAGGACCTCACAGAATGAGTGAGATGGAGTAGAGAGTAATAATCTAGCCATTGGTCTTAGTTTGGGGCTCCCCAAACTAAGGAGCCTGAAAAAAGGACTGGGGAGCAGTTTGTTTGGCAGAGATCCAAGGAAAAGGGGCAAGGGAGACAGAGAAGGAGGAAGAGTCATAGTGAGCTGCTTACCACATGGGCAAGTGGGCTCAATTCTGCTGAGTACCTGTCAGGATTCTCCCTCTGGAGGGGAGGCTGGTGGTTTTATTCACTGACTTCCAACCCCATTGGTTGAGGGTTGCCCTTGTGGGTGTTAATGCCTTCAGACTGCTGTTAACAATTGGGATTTAGGGAAAAAAAATCCCTGAGGCAGACAAGCGGAGACAAGGAGGATGCTTGAGTTGGTTCCCTGGACCACGCATGGGAATCAGCTGTCCCAGCTGCAGCTGAAGTCACTGTGTGTGGCACAGAGACCATCCCTGTGACTCCTGGGGAAATGGAGTGGGAGGGGAAGAAGAAATACCACTTAGTCATCAGCGGTGATCAGGGTGTGAGTTTTGTTGGCATGGCAGGCACCAATCTCAGATGGGTAGGAAATCTCAAATTCTATCCCTGCCCATAAATTAACCCAAGTTTTATTCTGCGTTCCCATCGTACTGTGCTGATGGAAGATTTTATCTCATTTTGGGGCTTTTCTGCCTGTGTGCCAGCCTCCTTCCCAGCTGCATGGTTGCTTCTGGGTTTCTGTGAGTCATTGGATGTCTCCAGGCAGCAAGTTTTGTGCTTGTGCTGGTATCTGTAGAGAATGGACTGTGCTGTTTACATTGTAAGCATGGGTTTTTTTTTGTTTTTGGTGATGACTTTTCTGGTTAACTAATCAGGTAGAGGAGCGTTTTCTTTTTCATGTTTGCAAGCTGCTTTATTTTGCACACTTTGGAGATCCCCTGAGAGTCACTGTGCATGGAGAATGCCTTTCTGTAAAAAGATGTACTAGCTTCTGTGAATAGTTACTGCCCCGCTGTCCTCATCCCTGAGGCCATCTCCAAGTGACACTGGGGCCTCTGTGTGAAGAAATGCACAAGATTGGCACCCGGATGCTGGCTGTCCAGACACTTCCAATGATACTTTCTTCATGAACTAGCCTATGGGTTTGTTTATTTCTTGACTGCTTAGAAAAGACCTTCTAAATTTTAATTTGATTTAATTTAATTAATTAAAAAGCTATTCAGTAAACTTGAAATTTTTTTTATGTGTGGTTCTTATATGAGTTTTAACACATATGTAAATCTGTGGGACCACCACCAGCACAAATCAGGATACAGAACTTCCCATCACCCCAAGAAGCTGTGTTATGCTGACCCTTAGTAATCATCCCAACTCGTAACCCCTGGCAACCACTGATCTGTTCTCTACCACTATATTTTTGTCTTTTTGAAAATAAGATCTTTGTATTTAAAACATTGGAATAAAATTCAACGTCTAAAGTCGTTATGGTTTTGTATTAACTCACATTTACTAGTCTGTCTGTTGAAACAAGGATTAGACAACACTTGCAAAGTCACGTATGTCAAAGTAGCTCGCCTTGAAGATGCCACCAGAAGACACTCCTGGAGAGGGTGACCAACGTTGCCAATCTCATCAACCTTAGGGTATTTCAGGGAAATCAGTTCCACCTTCTTTCTCTTATGCTTCTTCTACTCGGTAGTATGTAGGATGACTTCTTTTTCTTAACACCACCATGAAGTCTTAACAACCAAAGAGGTTTCTTTTTTAACGTTGTAACCAGACGTTGCTGGTGCATCCATCTTCTGGTTGCTTTCCAGCAAAATCAGTCCTTGCTGATTGGTTGGAATCTTGGCTTTCCATTTTTAATTTTAACCATGGGTTCAACCTTGAGAATAATGGTCTTTCCTGTTAGGGTTTAAAAAAATCTGCAGTAGGTCTACCTGAGATAAATGAATTTGAAAGGAAGAGTCATTTCTGATGAAACGTTGCTTAAATTTGTCTTAATCTGGGTTAAATCTGGGTTATGGGAGGATAAGAGAATAAGGAGTCCAGTGTCACAATTGGGGTTCTTTCCTAAGGACTCAGGGGAACACTGGTTACTGTAATTAGACCATCCTGACGTAGTCATTTGGACTGTTAAAGGAACTAACTGGAACTGCTCTGAAATAAAGCAGGAGAGAGCCTCCTTCTTACCTACTGCCCACAGATTCTGCAGCCTGGCTGGTGATCCCAGGATGGGCTGGAGGGAACGGGAATGGTGTTTCTAGGACACCTGCAGGAATGAGATTTTTCCATGGAAATAGAGGAGGAGGCACACGACCCATCTCTTGAACCCTCTTTGGTAATCTTATTCTCAGTTCTATATGGCATGAACAAGACTGCTGGGCTATTTCAGGACTCTGAAAAGATTCACACACACACATCAGATAAAAGTCTTGGACTCTTTTAAGGCAGAAGACCTTACGTGGTTTTCTATCTCTGTTAGCCAGGTTTAAGCTTGGCTATGAGAGAGAATCCAATACAATCCAATTGAACTAAATTGTAGTTTATTTCAGGCTCCCCTGAACTGGTATGGCAGTTCTAAAATTGGGAACCCAGGCTCCTTGTGTCTGGTTGCCCTCCGTCTTCAACATGAATCTTCCACCTAGCGGTCCAAAATGGCTGCTCAATCTCCAGCCATATGTTCACTTTCCAACCAGCAGGAAAAAGAAAGGAAAAGCCAGTCTTCCTCTCTTTAAGGGCCCTTTCCAGAAATCACACTTACCATTGCACTTGCCATATCCTCTTACTTTTCTCTGGCCAGGACTTAGTCAATTGGCCACAACTGGCAAGGGAGTTTGGCAAATGTAGTTTTTGTTCCACACAGTCATTTGCCTAGCAAAAGATCAGAGGATAGACATGAAAATATCCACATCAGAGTGTGAACGGAAAGAGCTTGACCCCCTGAGGTTTACCTCCCGTCTGGTGTAGTCACCCTACTAGAGGGCACGGAATTACCTCTTTGAAATTTAGAGCCAAGAAGCACAACACTTCCTTTTCTTCTTTGTCCCTAGCATGGATGGTATCCCTTGGCATTTTCAAAGATCTTTATTTAATACTCAGGTGTGAAAAGAAGAAAAACAAAGAGAATGTTGGATGCTCAGAAACTTACATCTTATAGGTTTGGATCTTAAGTTTACTGCTTTCCATCCCCCAAAGGCTGGCATAAGTATACAAAAATCGTGCCTGACTTTGATCCTTTCAGCTGCTGTCAGATCTCTGTGTAGAGGAGAGTAGCATTGCTTTTTCCTGGAACAAGGCACAAGACCATTTTCAAACTCTGCCATCCCACCGTGCTCAACCATTTAGATCTGGCTTTCCACTGAGCCACAGGCTTTGTCAGTGATCGCTTCTGGTGATTAACAGGTAAGACACTTCCTCTCTCGGCGGGGAATGAATTTGTCCCTTCAGCCCCATAGGGCAACAGGATTTTCACCGCACTCTAAATAGTATATCTTGGAGATCTTTTCATGTCAGTCCCTATGGATCTAATGCATCCTTTTTAACAGTTGCATAGATATCCCATGGTGTGGATAACTCCAATTTATTTAACCAGACTCCAATTGCTGAATGCTTTAAGAATTGATGTTTCTATAGAAGAATTCTTTTTTATTGATTGTTTTTTAAATAGGGGAACAGCCTGAGTTTAGAAGGGGACATAATGGCAAGAGGAGTCATTGGGGTGGTGGGTGGGGAAGACCAACTTCTTCTACTTCATAATATTTTGAATGGTGGTCTCACTTGAGAAACTTGAATAAGAATGGTTCAATAAATTATGCACAAGAAGTGAAATCTTCTAAATCTGCTGGAGGCTGAGACCAGATCCACAGGTGTCCTTGGGATCAGAGAAATGAAGAGTCATGAACCTGAAACAGCAGGTAGGCTGGCCCACAAACTTTTAAAGTTCATACCTCAAAGCAAAACTTTGGCCTCTAACACTCAACTGGCTGATGCAAAAAGCAGAGGTGGATAACAAGGAAGATGAACACTTCAGAAATCAACAAGGCCAAGAACAAACGTCTGTTCAATTTCTGCACCAAACTTCCCAATCCTAATATGATTGTTCTGAAATAGTCCCAGCCTCAACATTTGTAAAGCAAGCATCCTTCCAAATGTTTTTAGGTACCCCAGCCTCCCAGATATATCTGCCTATATATATCTATATAATAATATATATCTATTATATATCTATATAATAGATATATATTATATCTATATAATAATATCTATATAATAATATATATATCTGCCTATATATATCTGCCTCCTCCCTCCCGCAACTGATAACCTTCTTCTGCCTGCTGAGAATTCAGCTATCTTTCTAATTTTTACTGTCAAAATCTACTTTCAAAAAAGAGGCAAAAAATAAAACTTGTTCACATTACAATTTAAATTGCCAATAACTGTTTAAAATGATATCAAGTTCAGAGGGAAACTAGAAAGGTATGTTTGTGTGTGTGTATATGCACACATCTTTTATTTGTTTGTTTGTTTATTTTCCCTCTTTTTTTAAAATTGAAGTATAGTTGATGTACAATATTATATAAGTTACAGGTGTACAATATACTGATTCACAATTTTTAAAGGTTATACTTTATTTATAGTTGTTATAAAATTGTCTATATTCCCCGTGTTGTACAATATATCCCTGTAGCTTATTTTATACCTTACTGTAATATTTGAGGCACTTGCAGATGGTGGGAGAGAATGTTTGGGAGGGAAGAGGACTTTCATGCCCCAGTTGGCGGCTGCCTATTCTTCCACCTTCCGCTGTGTATCACTTTGCAGCTCCTTGATGTGGTTTGAGCAGAGTGGGGTGTGAATGTCAGGCAAGACACAGGCCTTGAGGCCAGCAAGTGTCGTGGAGGGAACAAAGCCAGGCAAGACTTCAGGTGGCAGCCTGCATGCCACCGAGGGGGAGGAGGGAGCAAAAGGACTTGCCATTTGGAGGGACTGGGGGCTTCAGGCCTCCTACCGAAGCATCAGCAGCTGTCAGTGTTATCCAAACTCCACTTTCTGTTCAAAATGAAGATGTCATGGAGACAGAAGAGAATGCCAGTCATCCCCTTTGATCTGCTAGTTTTTCCCAGAAGTAGCAGTTTTGTCTCCAAAACTCTTTTCTGGCATGCCAGTCTGTCCAAGGACAGTGGTTTTTGCATGTGCTAGAAGCCAAGAGGTAGCTCCGTGTGTGACTGGCATGTGCGACGTGGCAGGGGGGTGGGGCACAGGGGAAGGTGGCTGAAGGCACGTGGGACTGGGCGTATCCAGTGTCACCTTTGGAAGTGCTGCCATGCACATTCCTGTGTGATAGGCTCTAGAAACATGGACAGCATCAGTCAGCCGGCTATTTGAGGAACAGATGTTCTTGGGGCGAATTTTCCAGCACCGGTTAGACTGAAGGGCGTGGTGGTTCAGAATAAACCTGACATGATGGCAGGAGCCCAGAGGGGACTGTTCCTGTTTCTGCTGCCCCCTCAGTAGGGCTCACAGGCTGCACATATCGGCTCTGAGCTCAGATGGATTCTGCCGCCGCTCACGTGCCACCTACAGAGTGTTAAGGGCTTTTAGGAGAGAACCTGTTTGGTCATGGTGAGGTCAGCAGTTGGCCACATGGCTTTGCTCAAGTCTGGTGAATATTTTTAGTGCAAGGGAGCCATGAAGACTGTTAACTCTAGCTTGATCTAAACAGAATCCACAAGCTCTCTAATTCAGCATTTTCTAAAGTGTGTTCTGCTGAGCACTAGCTCAGAAGAATTGTGAGGATGGGGGATGTTCAGGTGGGACAGGGCCAAGAGTGAGTGGAAGATTCCATGATGAAGTGAGTTGGGAAACTGTGGGTTGAACAGGTCTTCTTGCAGAGGACTTCTTAGGGCACTCGTCACACTATCATGCATTGTGACTTTCTAAGAGAGAGATGTAATGTGCTGTGTTCCTACTATTTGTTTGGCTATAGGCCCCTTGTTGCAAGTGTTTTCCCATACACATTTTAGGAACTGAAGTCTTTCTTGAATGAAGGCTCGTTCTACTGACTTTCAAAGTTGTTGACACCATAATGCTCAAAGTCTAAAATATCTCTCAAGTATCTTTTATTTTTCCTTTCAAGTATCTTTTAATCTGGAATTTTTTCTTCCCTTTTTTGTCTCATACTAAAGAGAAGTAGTTTGACATTTATACTGTTATAAGCTCCTCCTATTGGGTTTTTGAAATTTTGATTGACTTTGTATTTCCTTTCTGGATTATCAAAAAAGAAAAAAAAAACCCACTTTGCATCTGTGTAACTCCCCTTGGGAGCCTGGATACATTCTTTCTCTTCCAACAACCCTGAGAGGTAGCATCCCCATTTTATAGATGGCGACACTGAGGCTCAGAGAGGTTTAGTTTTTGTCTCAAAGTCTCATAACGGGTAACAAAGATGTGGACTTAGGTTTGTCTAAGTCTGAAGCCTGTGTTCTTTTCTTTCAGGTGAAAGAGGGGCTGGTTTTTCTTGTTTGCTGTCTGTCTTACCCACAAGAATATAAATACTTTCCCCAAGTGTGGGGCTTTTGCCTGTTTTGTTCACTCCAAAATCCCAGAGCCTAGCACATACTAGGTGCTCTGTAAATATTTATTTATTTATTTATTTATTTATTTATTTATTTGGCTGCATCGGCTCTTCATTGCAGCACACGGGATCTTTGTTGCGGTATGTGGGATCTTTCATTGCCGCGCACGGGCTTCTCTCTAGTTGTGGTGTGCAGGCTCCAGGGTGCATGGGCTCTGTAGTTTGCAGCATGCAGGCTCTCTAGTTGAGGTGTGTGAGCTCAGTAGTTGTGGTGCGGGCTTAGTTGCCCCGTGGCATGTGGGATCTTAATTCCCCAACCAGGGATTGAACCCGCGTCCCCTGCACTGGAAGGTGGATTCTTTATCACTGGACCACCAGGGAAGTCCCTGTAAATATTTATTGAAGGAAGGAAATCACTATCTTCTCATCTAGGCAATAACTATGTCTTAAATGTCTCTTCTGGGTCCCTAAGGAGGTAAGTTTGAGAAAGTCAGCGGAAATCACAGTCTTGGTGAGGCCGAGTCCAGTAATGAGGCCAGGGTTGTTTGGGGGACCGAGAGAAAGTAGTTTGCCCTGTGGGAGTGTTCCAGGGTTGCCTCTGAATCCTGACTTCTTTTCAATTTAAAAGAGAGGGCTTCCCTGGTGGCGCAGTGGTTGAGAGTCCGCCTGCCGATGCAGGGGACACGGGTTCGTGCCCCGGTCCGGGAAGATCCCACGTGCCGCGGAGCGGCTGGGCCCGTGAGCCATGGCCGCTGAGACTGCGTGTCCAGAGCCTGTGCTCCTCAACGGGAGAGGCCACAACAGTGAGAGGCTCGCTACTGAAAAAAAAAAGAGAGAGAAAGAACTATTAACCACACATGCCCAGGGGAAATAACGATGAAAATAATACAGAAGGGTGTGACCCGAAAGGGAAGTCTCCCCTTACCCCTCCATGGTTGGTCTCGTTTTTCACTTGACTTTTTTTTTGGGTGGGGGGTGTTTTTGTCCATAACTCAAATAATAAGCTTACATTTCTATTTCTTGATTCATCAATTTGAAGCAGTAGCTATTGACTCCCCATTATGATAGATGAGGCATGTATGCTCCCCTAACTTCTTTCTGTCAATTTTTATTACATTTTTATTCTTCTATTTACTTCCTCTATGATTTAAAATAAGGTGCTTAAACCTTCATTCCTTGGTTCATTAACATGTATCTCTTGTTTCTCCACCATGTAACATGAGGACATTTCTTCGACATTGCCCCCTTTCTCTTCCTCCCAATCTCAGTCAGTGCTAACTTGACTTTGTCAAAGTTTAGAACATTTATATTTCATAATGCAACCATAATTAATCTTTGTGTTTTGTTTATATACATGTTGATGCTGAAAATTGAAAATCAATACATAGCTTTAACAGTACTGTGATTTTGTAGGTATTATTCACTGTAGAATCAGTTGAGTACTTGGATCTATAGAGGAGATGTAATCCTATGTCACCAAATCTGGGCTGCTCAAAGAAGGTTGTTCCAAGCATCAAGGTCAAATGGATTACTGCTGTACTCAATATCAAGTCTTCAAAAAAAAATATTTTTATCTATTTCATATCTGGAGCATACATGACTGATCTTGGAATTGCTAATTGCAATTCTCTCTTTTCTTGCTGACTGAAGTAACAAAGACCTCCATATTACTAAGAATGTCCAACTTAAAAAAAAAATTATTTATTTATTTTGGCTGTGCTGGGTCTTCATTGCGGCATGCGGACTCTTCCTCGTGGCACATGGGTTTCTTTAGTTGCGGCGCAGGCTTCTCCAGTTGCAGTGTGCGGACTCTAGAGCACACAGGCTCAGTAGTTGCGGCGTATGGGCTTAGTTGCAGTATGTGGGATCTTAGCTCCCCAACCAGGGGTCGAACCCGGGCCCCCTGCATTGGGAGCGCAGAATCTTAACCACTGGACCACCAGGGAAGTCCCTAAGAATGTCCAGCTTCCTAGTTATTCTACTTGTAGAAGGGCCAATTTGGAACAGATTTCTTTCTGTGTCATTCTGAGCTTTTTCAGTGCACTCCTGACTTAGTTCCACTGTTTGCTGGATCTCATACAGTCTCTTAGGTTTGAGAGACTCGGTATGCAAATGGACACTGTTTAGACGATATGAAAAAATAGAACTCTGACCCACAATCTGCAGCAACCAACCCAGGACACCAACCCATTATTTATGGTCACTAGTCCAGGAAGCCAGCCTGCTATCTATAAGTCAGACTTGTAGGAAGTCAGATCACTATCCTAGCAACCAACCCATGAAGCTAAACAATAATCTCTGTAACAATAGGACCAACATGGCCAGGGCTTGATTAATATCTGACCGTTTCCATCATTTTTTTCCTGATTCCAACTTAGGACCAACCAGAGTGTCCACCCCTAACCAATGACATAGGAGTCCCCACTTCTAGTTAGCCCACCCACGGCTTCCCCATGCCAACAGCTCCAATCAAGGCACTTTTGAAACCTTCCCATTTTCCAGTATAAAGCTTTCCCACTCTTCTGCCCGACTTCGAGTCTCTGCCAAAACACAAGTGATGGTGACAGACTCCCTTGCAAGCTCTGAATAAATAACCTTTGCTTGTTCTTATTTTCTTGGTCTTTGTTTATTTCTACAGGTTCATTTTTGTTTGTTTGCTTTTCTGAAGTATATCCTCAGGTAATTTTTATCAATAAGACGTCTGGGTCTTAGCAGGTGTGAAAATATCCTTATTTTGTCCTCTCACTTGGCTGACTTCTGGGTTCAAAATAACTTTAGTCAAAACTTTAGAGGAATTGCCCCACTGTCTTCTATTATCCAGAGTTGTTACTGAGGGGATTATCAATCCTTTGTAGATAAACTCTTTCCCCAAGTAGTTTTAGAACTTCTCTTAATTCATGTCCTGAAAGGGCATGAGGATATATGTAGGGATTCTCTTTTTAGAATCATTCTGCTCAGGACTTGGTGGGCCTTTTAGCAATAAAGACCTCAGAAATATTTATTTGATTCTTTTCTCCATTCCTTTTTCCTGGTTCTCTCTCTCTGGACTCCTGTGAGATGGATATTGGCTCTGATTAACCTTCTGTGTCTTTTAATTTTTCTTTCATGCTATGTCTCTTTGTCTTTTTGCTTTCCACGTTGAAGTACTTTCTTAAATTTCTGTTTCAACAATTATATTTTCATAGCACCCTATTCTTTATGAATGCAGTTTCTTCTCAAATATCTTTGGGGTTACTGAACTGAATTCTTTGAGTTCTGTACATTTCCTTTAGTCTCTTCCTTCAGAAGCCTGTTTCTTTGACCTGTTTCTTCCTTTGTGTTCTCCTTGAAGGTCTGCTGACCCTGGACTGTCTGTGAATATTTACAAGGGGAGGACCAGACTGATTACTGCAGGTAGCCTATATGTAGATTTCTTGGCTATTGCCCTTCCCCTGAAGGAGAAGGCTGAATGGGTGGGCCAGTTTTACAGGCAGGCTTCATTTTAGCCTGTGTGAGTGGGGGCAAAATTGAGATGACCCTACTTTGGGATGCCAATTCCACTGTGAAATCCTACGTGTTTCCAGGAAGAACTCCCAATTTCTTCTGATTTTTCAGATTCAGCCTGGGGGCAAAATGCTGGGCAGGCAACCCTTGAAGACCTCACTTCAGTCAGTGTTCTCCCTGGCAGCTCATCCTCCCACCCTAGGGCTCTAGCTGCTGATTTTGGGGTGGGGGATGGTGAGGAGGGGTCTCTGCAGCCCTCTGTCATTGTCGTTTGCAATCAGTCTGATTGCATTCACCTTGTGACTTCTTTGGTTCTTTCTTACCCAGTCTTCTGCTCTGAGCATTTTGTTGAATTGATTCCCTTTCGTACTTCTTAAACTGTCATTTTGGTTGAATTTTGGAGTGGTCTGCTTTTTCTACAACATTTTAATGGACTCAAGTGCTTTTTTGTTAGACTTAGGACTGAGGAAGTTAGAACAAAGATTCTATGACCTAAGGCAAATCAATATAATCTTACACTTTATTGCCGTCACCCAAAGCACCCTCCAAGCCACAAAGAGACAGAGAACTTGGGATAAAGAGGCAATGACAAACAAGTGGGAGTGCATTTGCTCTTTACTGTTTACCAGAGGTAAATGCAGACTCCATGGGAGCACACCCATGGCCCAGGAAGATTTGCTGAGCTCTGTCGTCTTCTCACTGCTCTGAGGATAGTCAAATATTACTGTGCAGAACTGGCAGAATTTTCTGGAAAAGGCATGTAGAGTCTATTTCACTCTCTCCTAGATTCTTCCCCCTGGCAGAAGTCAGAGTTATGGTAACCTAACTACGGAATAACAAGATAGATATGTTTACCAGAACAATTCAAAAATACATTCATAAACAACTTTGCAGAGCAGGGAGAAAAAGAACTGCAAAAAATCTGGCTCAACCATTTCATGAACTGATTAGGAAAAGAAGACCTTGATGCTATTTCTCTTATATTGTGCACAAATTGTGGGGAGAGAGTAGAAGTGGTGTCCAGTCTAGAGAATGGCACCTGCCTAGGACATTCCTCAGATTCCACCCTGACGGAAGTTGAGGGACAGTGATCCTAGGATGTCAGACGGCGTCGGAAGCTTGTTCCTGCAGAAACCAGCAGTCCTCACACCGTGACAGAGCCTTCATTCTGCCTGTTACCACATCTTCTCTTGTAGCGAGTTTACGTACATACCCAGGATCACACTGCCAGCAAGAGGCAGAGCTTGGATTCGAACCCAGGACTGTTGAATGTCAGAGCCTGTGTTTTTTCTTCCATGGCATTGCCTTGCACCACTTCTCTAAAGAAGTTAGCATCAAAGGGCAAGCATGGCATACAGCTCAGCAGTGCACACGGGTGGTGACACGCCGTGAAACGCAGTTGTGGTTTGGGGAAGGGGTGATTGGAGGGCTGACTGTAGTGTGGGGAGGGCAGGGACCATTCTTTCTGTCCAAGGTCCTTCTGGCCTCTGTGGGGCACAGGGCCCAGCCTTGCGCTGATGCTTCGTCGGTATCTGCTGCTGAATGAATGACTTGGAGCAGCCTGAGAGGTTTTGTGGAGAAGGCAGAGTTTGAGCTTTGAAGGAGCCTTGGGTCTGGGATGGTGGGGAAGGCAGAAAGAGCTTTCCGGGGCCTGAGAGACAGGATAGAGCATGTCATGCAGGTGGGGGCAAAGGATGAGGGCTGGAAACCCGTGGCAGGCCAACTTGAAGGAGCAGCAAAGTCTGGATGATACCAGGCCCTGAACATCAGAGAGACTGGAGGGAAAAGGATGGAGGACTCAATGAATGGGAATGTTGTGCTGTGTTCCAACATGAGCTAGGATGAAGATACTTTGATTTCTCAGATTCCTGAAGATGAATAAAATTGTCTAATCTAATAAATTAGTAATAATAGTTATTTTATTGAGTCTCACCATGAGCCATAGATTTTGCTAAGTGCTTTGCATCAGCGGTCCCCAACCTTTTTGGCACTAGGGACCGGTTTCGTGGAAGACAATTTTCCCACGGACTGGGGGGGTGGGGTGGGGGGAATGGTTCAAGTGGTGATGGCTGGCGGCAGATGAAGGCTCGCTCACTTGCCCGCCGCTCACCTCCTGCTGTGCGGCCAGCTCCTAACAGGCATGGACCAGTAGGTTGGGGACCCCTGCTTTACATACATCAGCTGAGCTAATCCTTACCACACTTTGTGAGGTAGCTGCCATCTCTTTTTCTAGAGAGGAGGAAATAGAGGCTCCGAGAAGCTCAGAGAGGTTAAGAAACTTGCCTCAGGTCACATAGCCGGCCAGGGCAGAGCAGGGGCTTGAAGCGAGGTGTGCCTGCCTCTGAGCTTCTTAATGACTGGGTTTTACTGCCTCTCAGAGCAGGTGCACTTGGCTCCTGCTGCAACAGCGGGAAGTGTGCTGGTAGGAACAGCGGGAAGTGTGCTGGTAGGAACAGCGGGAAGTGTGCTGGTAGGAACAGCGGGAAGTGTGCTGGTAGGAACAGCGGGAAGTGTGCTGGTAGGAACAGCGGGAAGTGTGCTGGTAGGAACAGCGGGAAGTGTGCTGGTAGGAACAGCGGGAAGTGTGCTGGTAGGAACAGCGGGAAGTGTGCTGGTAGGAACAGCGGGAAGTGTGCTGGTAGGAACAGCGGGAAGTGTGCTGGTAGGAACAGCGGGAAGTGTGCTGGTAGGAACAGCGGGAAGTGTGCTGGTAGGAACAGCGGGAAGTGTGCTGGTAGGAACAGCGGGAAGTGTGCTGGTAGGAACAGCGGGAAGTGTGCTGGTAGGAACAGCGGGAAGTGTGCTGGTAGGAACAGCGGGAAGTGTGCTGGTAGGAACAGCGGGAAGTGTGCTGGTAGGAACAGCGGGAAGTGTGCTGGTAGGAACAGCGGGAAGTGTGCTGGTAGGAACAGCGGGAAGTGTGCTGGTAGGAACAGCGGGAAGTGTGCTGGTAGGAACAGCGGGAAGTGTGCTGGTAGGAACAGCGGGAAGTGTGCTGGTAGGAACAGCGGGAAGTGTGCTGGTAGGAACAGCGGGAAGTGTGCTGGTAGGAACAGCGGGAAGTGTGCTGGTAGGAACAGCGGGAAGTGTGCTGGTAGGAACAGCGGGAAGTGTGCTGGTAGGAACAGCGGGAAGTGTGCTGGTAGGAACAGCGGGAAGTGTGCTGGTAGGAACAGCGGGAAGTGTGCTGGTAGGAACAGCGGGAAGTGTGCTGGTAGGAACAGCGGGAAGTGTGCTGGTAGGAACAGCGGGAAGTGTGCTGGTAGGAACAGCGGGAAGTGTGCTGGTAGGAACAGCGGGAAGTGTGCTGGTAGGAACAGCGGGAAGTGTGCTGGTAGGAACAGCGGGAAGTGTGCTGGTAGGAACAGCGGGAAGTGTGCTGGTAGGAACAGCGGGAAGTGTGCTGGTAGGAAGTGTGCGCTGGCTTTTCCTGGGGCCAGGCTGGCACAGCTGGACTCCGCTGTGCTACTGCAAGACGTGGCGCCAATTCCCTCAAGGTCAATTGCAGCCACATTCCTCTACACGTCTATTGCTCAAAGACTTGAAAAGAGCCTCAAAGGAATAAATAAACGAGGGAACAAAGTATTTGCTCTTCCCTGCGAAGCTTGGCTGGGAGTCTCTCTCCCAAACTTCTCACATGCAAAATGCAGTTCCAGGGAGCAGACTGACATTTCAAACTGGTTCGTGCAATTAGACCGGAACACCTGGTTTTGCAATAACTCTCATTTTCCTTGTGTGCGGAGGGGTTCTTGAAATTCCTGTGCTGCGTGGATTACCCTGATGACTGGTCACCAGCTGTTACGCTGGCATGTCGTGCGACAGTTGATGGCAGCTCCCGGCTGGCATTTGGCGGGGGCCCCAGCAGAAGCAGGTTGATGCTGACACCTTCCCTTCCTCCTGTCCCGTGGGCCCAGGCTCCTCTTCGGCGATATGTGGCTCAGGCTGAGGGGAAGAGTGTTGGGAGCTGCAGACCGTGGAGGCCGGCAAGCACCCTTCTCGCCTCAACATCTGGGCTGATTAGTCAAAGCTGAAGGCATGGGCAGGGGGCGGGTGACAGAAGGACACTGGGAGATGTGTTGTGCTAGAATCCAGACCTGCTCTGCACAGCCCTGAGGCAGACATCTTCATCTGGGGGCTCTATACCAACTTTACTGATGGATAGAGCAAGTTTTAGAATTTCACTTAACAGTAGCAATAAACTCCAAATCCACAAAAAATAAAAACAAAAAACTCTGGAGTCTGGAAAGAAAGAAAAGATATTTATCATTTTTTCCCAATTGCCTAATGGTAAGCTCTCTTGCCCATTGTGTGTGATATTGATGGGATGCAGGGCCCTGCCTCTCTCCCTCAGAATCCAGCCAGGGAGCTTCTCCCCTCTTCAGCCCTGACCACAGGGCACCAGCGTGCGGCTGGGGCTGGACCAGTCAGATGCTCCCACCCAGGCTGCCTTTGAATCTGGTGCCAAGGCCTCAAGGATGAGGTGAAGTATTTTATGTAGCGTCAGGGTGGAGGTCAAAACAGGCTCTGTTTTGGTCCCGAGAAAGCCTATCTCTGAGAAGACTCTGTTCACACATGGCAGCAACTGTTCAAGGGGAGTCTTCCTGCTGGAAGATGGGAAGAGCAGCTTTTAAGGCTCATGAAACCAGGATGCTGCAGACTTGAGGTGAAAGGACCCCAGGATTCTGTCCTCAGGGGAGTGATTGCTTTTCAGATGCCTCCAGGTAGGGGTTAGTGCCTGTTTTCTTCCTGCCACCTCTGCTCCCCCTGGGCTGCCAGGGCTGATAGCTGACCGCTCCTATTCACATGGGGCCCCATTCTTCTAGCTGCCTTAGGGGGCTGCCACGCAGTTCCTCCATTGTGTGTCCACATCTCAACATCCTGGGCCTCTATGGGACCTCAGAGCCCAAACCCAGTATCTCCCAGGGTGATGGCCAGCAAAGCCTCTGCTGGTCTGGCTCTGGGCTCGGGTTCTAGAAGTAGACAGTCCTGGATTTCCTTCAGGCACTTCCACTGACTTGCTGTGCACCTTGGGTAAAGGGATGCGGCCCTCTCTGCCTTAGTCTCCTCCTCCGCTGATGAGGTGGTAATAATACTCGTCTCAGCGGGGTTGTTGGGAGGGTTAAATGAGATAATGCAATCAATTAAGTGGCATAAAAGAAGCACTTAATGAATGTTAGCTAATAATTATGAGGATGATAAAACAAAGGTATTAATCAGTGGGGTACTGGGAAAGGAGAAGAGATTAGCTGGACTCCTCTCCTTTCCTATGGGAGACAGATGGTCACTTTCAAAGCTCATTTCTGGAGCTTTGTCATCTTACCCACTGTCCTCCATGAATGTTCTCTTTGGGTGGGACACAGGGTTTCATAATGGTCAGCAAGACCTTACTCTCCCTCAATGTGACCTTTAGTTTGACCTTTAATGTGACATGCTTCTCCCTGCTGACCTCCCTGACCCACACTTGGCCAGGAAATGCCCAATTTACAGTTTGGCTAAGCTTTCCTTGTCATGGGGTCTGGCTGCCTTATCTCAGGAGAGGGCAACAAAGCTCAAAGCACAGGTGGATTCAAGTCCTAGCTCTGTCACTTCCTGTCTGTATGGCTTCAGGCATACAGATTAGGCAAAATACTTAATCTCTCCAAGCCTCAGTTTTTCCTTCTGTAAAATAGGAATAATTGTAATTTACCAATAGAGTTATTGTGAGGATTGAATGAGAGATGAGGTATACAATGGCTGGCATATAGTAGGCACTCAGTCAGTGAAGATATTTTTGAACGGATTATACTAAAAAACCACTTAGATTTTTCTTGTTGCTCTATCTGCAAAAAATAGTTAAGAGTGATGGATGGGACGTAGGAGGTGAAATGGGGAAAAGCCCTGAATGAAACCATTACTGATGCTAACATTGAGCTTTGGAAGAGGAAGGCTGTGGGGAGAGGTTTTGGGGGGTCGGTCCCCAGTCCCACGTGTGCTCCTGGGCCAATGGTGAGGGAGCTCCCGTCCTGGGTTGGGGATTTGGTCATGCACATTCACACCTGAGTCCCCTGACAGGTCTCACTTTCCAAAATCCTGCCCTGCAACCTTCAGCTCAGACCTTTCCGAAGGGCCTAGAGTTATTCACACAGCAGCACATCTTAATTTGGGGTTGGAAGTGAGTGAGGGCCCGGAGCTCTGATGCCTGCCACTTGGGGAAGGAAGTTAGAGGCCCGTGGGGAGCAGGTTTGGACGCCGGCTCATTACTTTCCTGTTTCGGTCAGGCAGGCGGTTGCACTTATTCAGTGCCTACAGGGTGGAAAGTAATGCACCAGATGCTGGAGGGAGGAGTTGGGGAATAGAAAACGTGCCCAGTCTCCCTTGCAGAAGAGCTTACAGACCATCAGGAAGTTAGGACACACAGCGGAAAAGATACAATAGAGAAGTCACGTCGCTGTGTGTATTTTTACGAGCTAGGTCTCTGCGGGGGACGGGGGTGAGCTGAGCTGGGGTGGCAGCTGGAGGTGTAGTTTAGATCTGCATGAGGCTCCCTAGCAAAGGCTTTCCAGGGAAAATGAACTTGAGCAGGGTTTGGCGCCACCCAGGGAGAGGAGGTGGCTAGGGCACTGCACAAGGGATGATGGCATTTGCAAAAGTGCAGAAGCAAGATCTGGATGACAGTTGATAAGCCCACTGATGTGGCTGGAGCAGATCATCTTTGAGGGAATGACATGAGGTCTGTGAGGTCATCTTGGGGAAGAGTAGTGGGCGGCGAGGGGGAGCTGTGAGAGCAAGTCTCATGACAGGTGAACAGAACATTCATGTACACCTTCTGGCAGAGGCACACCTTTCCAGGGAGCTGAGATAAAGTAAGCTCCACCCTGTGTAGGTTTGTGTGTGTGTGTGTGTGTGTGTGTGTGTGTGTGTGTGTGTGTGTTTGGTTGAGGTGGGTGGTGAATTACTTAGGACTCTTTGACTGCAAGCAACAGAAACCAAAGTGAGGTAGCTTAAAGCAAAATCTTGTAGAAATAGGAGACTTTAGAAGCTGTTTGCATGGCAAGCCCAGTTTTTACTCAGGTTATATGTTCATTTGGGGGTAGATTAGGGACACTGTGGGGATAATGGCAGAGATAAAGCCACCAGTTCCCCCCTACCCAACCTCCCGCTAAAGAAAAGCCATCCTTTGACCCCCAGCAGGGGCTGGAACCAGTAACAGAAGCCATTAGGCCTCTTTTTCTCCCTCTGTCATCTCTGCTCCTTTTGTGTGTCTGTGTCACTCTGCAGCCTTCTTTCCTTTTCACCTTAGACCACGGGGTAGGTGGCAGGTCACCTTAAAGAGACTAATTCAGACTGAATTAGAATTTCCTTATTCCTGACTCCAAATATTGGGAGAAAAAACATCTGGTTGGCCTGATGAGTCAGATGGCTACCCCTGATCCAGTGAACTCCAGCTGGGGGAGTGTGGTCACAGATGCAACGTGACTGCTGGCCCACCCTGGGGGTGAGATGGGCAAACACCCCAAAGAGGGTCTTGGCAAGTGGCTGTAAGGGCACGTGAAGGGAGCTGAGATGCTGTTGCAGAGCTTGTCTGTGGGGTAGTGGAAAGGCCAGGAGACCTGGGTTCCAGGCTTGACTATAAACAGCTTGTGACCTTGGGCACACGTCCCTCCTTTCTGAGCCTCTGTTTCCTCATCTGTCACATGAAGTGTTGGGTTAACTGATTCCTCCCAGCTCAGGAAGTGTGTTTCTCTTGCCCATGGATGGGATGATGAGGGCCTGGCTTGGGCTGAGGGTCGTGGAAGTGAAGTGGATATGAGAAAAGCGTCATAGGAATAATTGGAAGATGGTGGTGAAGAACTGGTTGTGGGGTGTAAAATAAAGAGGATTCAAGGGACTTAGAAGCTGGAGGATGGTGGCACTACTCATGGCGATAATGCCAGTAAGAACGATGACCCGTTTGCAGAGAGAAAGATGAAGAGCGCAGTTTTAGGTGGTGGCGTATCCAATTTGAGAGACCTGACCATCCCCAGGGATGGTCGCTTGTCAAAAGCCATGCGGTCAGAGAAATGTAGATTTGAGAGTCATTTTCATAGGAGTGATGTTTGAAGCCAGAGGAGATACTGATCTTGAGGGGGAAAAAGGAGAAGGAATTGAAAGATGCCCGGGAGATAAAGAGAGCCACAGGAGAGGGTGTGGCTGGGAGGAGGGGTTTCAGCTGGGCAGGGGCTTGGGTGATGCGCAAATGTGCGAGAAACTAGAGCAGGAGGGAGGAGGGCCCTTTTCAAGGAGCTGTGGGCGCGGATGTCCAGCAGTAAGGAGTTTAGAAATGAGAGGCAGCTGAGGCAGGAAATGCAGTCCATTTTCGAATAAATGAATTGGGCAATGAAGGTGAGAAGGAAAAAACAGGGTAGTAGCTTCAGGGACCAGCAGAGTCAGTGGATTCAAGAGAAACCTGTCTGCCGTCCTCCCTCCCTCCGTTCCTTTTTCACGTGAAGACATAGTGGGAAGGCGCCATCTATGATCCAGGAGGAGGGCTCTCACCAGACGCTGAATCTATGGGTGCCTTGACCTTGGACTCCAGCCTCCAGAACCTTGAGAAATGCATTTCTGTTGTTTGAGCCACTCGGTCTGTGATATTTTTGTCATAGACTCAGACAGCCTCCTGCCCTCTCACCTTTCAGAATGGGACGACCTCAGTTGTGACCCTAAAGGGGATCTTGGGAGCACAGAACCAGCCGGTCCCCTTGGTCACGCACCCTTGGCGATCTTGATAGTTCAGTGGGGAAATTTGTTTCACGGTGGGCTGTCCAGGTGAGAGATTTCTTTCCCCTAGAGCTCTTGGCCTCAGATCATGAAGACTGGGAGTTTGAACACTGTCTGAGGGACTCAAAGAATGTCCCCACAGTCAGTGGCTCATGCTCTTGTTTCTTAGGCATCGGCCACCAAAGCCTCCCAGTGAAGAGTTATGGACAGTGTCACCTGTGAGTGTTTGGGGAACAGCAACTCAGGAGCAGAAGACAAGAAGGGCCTGGACCAATGTCCCTAAGCTCTGCACCAGGCAAGCATGTGGGCTTCATGGGCCCTCCTCCGACCGCCACCCCATCAGGAACAAAGAGCCACCCTTGACTCCGGGACCCACTGCACCTCAGGGTGTGCAAGCCGAGAGATCAGGGTGCTCAGGCGTTCGGGGTTCAGTCTTTAAACGCACACCCTTAGGATGACTAAATAGCACTGGTTCCCCCGTGGCCTGTCACCTCATGACTCTCTTAGCTTCCCATGTAGCCGAATTCCCCAAAAGGTCCTGGGGAGCCTCCCGGGCCTGTCACGTGTCCTGGAGAGCTTGTCAGAGCATTTTGTTCATCTTCCATCTGGCTTAACCTCATCTAGCTGAGCGTCCTCAAGCAGTGGTTTTAAAAATAGAGGACCTCCTCTCACCTGAAATTCCCTTCTCCTAAAACATCTCTGCCATTGGCAGAGCCGCCTCCAGGCCCTTCCTGCCCTAATTGGCAGCGCTGCCACAGGCGGCTGGTAATGACGTTCCTCTCTGTGCTGGGAGGGAGGTCCCGGGCGGGCGTTCCTGGTCCTTCACACCCCTGTCCCGGGGTTGGGGGTGCTGGGCGGGGCCTGGAGGGGTTAAGTTGCCCCAGTTGGACTTGCCTCCTGGATCAGGCCACCCTTTCTGTCCTCTCAAGGATGGGCGCCTGATGGAAGCCAGAACGAACTCTGCACGGGAGGCCGGCGGAAGCATCAGCGCTCAGGCAGCGGCATCAGACAGACAGCTGCCTGCTGCAGGGTGAACGCTCCTGCCAGCCAGACGCTGGGGCTCGTCTTCTGGCCTGCGTTCAAGCTCGGGCCGGCTTGTGCTTGGCAGGAGCGCCCGTGGGTTCCTTCACTCAGAAGACGCCCAGCCTTTCCTTTCATCCTGGCTCTGCTACGGAGACGGGAGCAGGCCAGCTGGCTTTGAGGTGGGCTGAGTCCCTGCACTGTGCTAACGCCCCGCTGGAAGAGCCCGGGAACGCGGAGGGGGAGGCAGGTCTTCTTTCTAGAGAACAAGGGCCAGGCCCCGGCTTCCCGGGCGCCCGCAGGCTGAGTGGAAAGCCGGGTGAAGTGTCCTCCGGCCGTGAGGGTCACACATGTTTGGCCACAGACGCTGGGACTTTTCAACCACAGGCCTGTTCCTGTCAGCCCTTTGTGTTTATCCACTCACAGGATTGATTTTCTAGTGAAAGCCTCCTACTGCATGATTTAGGTTCATTTATATAAATTATACAGTGATTTATTTAATGACCTACTTGGAGCACTATAAATTCTACAGCATCCGTGCAATTTATTATTTAAACCCCATATAAATCATGCAAGACGAGGAGATGGAATAGTGTGTAAGGATCTGGGGCTTGGCTCAAATTGCCTTACGGAAGCTCAAAATGCGCCTTGTTTTAAGTATGGAAAACAGACAGCGGACATGTCAGCTATTTTGGGGGGGGCGGTGTCCCAGCAACTTTTGTCTCTTGGCTCAAACAGTGCAGCCCCTGTGGGACTCACTGCGGCCCGCCCTCAGGTGGTGGGGTGACCCACGTGCAGGCTGAGCTGCTGTGAGAAGGAGCCTGCTGGCTCCATGTGGTTAGGTACTCTGTACCCGGCACTCTGACATTTCTGAACTTTGAGAAGTGAGCCATGCTTCATGTGAAGTGGACACAATAGGCCCTTAGGCTCTTGTCTAAGCCCCAGGGCCTTTGCTTAAAAATTATCCTCTCTTGTGTGAAACTACCCATCTCTTCGTCTTCCTTAGTTGGTCAATTCCTTCTCCAGATTTCTCTCCAGGCAGCAGTGGCCAAAGGAAACCCATGACTATATATAAGGAGGCCCACACCTCTCTGCCCCTCCCCAGAGCTGGGAACAGGATGCATGTGACCTAGAAGTACAGTGTGCAGGATACTGGGAATGTGACAGGTACATCATTCATTCATTCAATCACTCATTCATTCATCCATTCAACAAGCATTTCCTGAGCTCTTCCTCAATTCCGAGGAATAGGAAGAATGAGGTACCATGAATAGTAGGTAAGGGAGTCTTGAAGCCAGGACTGGCGCAGAACAGTCTTTGACAGCAACCCCTGCACTGAACTAGGCGGCCTTAGGAAAGTTTTAAACCTCCTGCTGGACTCTTAGCTTCCTCAGCTGTAAAATGAGGATGAAAACAGTACCCATCATCAGAGGTCATTAATAAGTGAAGAGAAATAAGTGAGATGATGCATAAGTCATTGAGAATGGGACTTGGAAGATAATAAATGCTCAAAAATGTTAATTATTATTTGACATGAATTCTGCCTTCTCAGACTGTAAAATATTGAAGATCTGCAAAATCTGTACATAAATAATGATGACATAAGGTAGAAAAATATATGTACTATTAAGAAAGGTACAGATGGAGTGCTGAGCTAAGCTTTTCTTTTTTGTCATTTGAATATTTTGTAATAAGTAAATCATACACATGGTGCAAATTCAAAAGGCACAAAAAGAAATACAAGAAAGAGTAATTCTCCTTCCCACAGTTGCCTCCAGCCATACAGATTCCCCACCTGGATGCAGCCACTATTAAGTCTCTTGCGTATCTTTCTAGAAAATCTTTGCACATGGAACGTTAAGTGTATACACGCTCTTTCTTTTCACACAAAGAGCAGCACACAACCACTGGCCCGGGAAGCTTTCTTTTTTCACTTAGCAATGTGTGTGCTGGAGTACCTTCCTGCAGCTCTGCGCCGTACCATTCTGTGCTGTGCGAAGACATTGCTGAGTTAACTGGCTCTGCATTGCTTCACTTTTACGTTGCTTCCAATATTTTGCTATTACAAAAAATTGCTGCAATAAATATCATTTCTTGTTAAAGTATTTCGTAAGGTTAAGAATGAGATGCATAATTGCTGAAACAAAGAGTATATGCATCTGTAATTTTTATAGCTGTTGCCAAATTGTGCTTCACAGAGCTTTAACCACCTTCACTCCCACTAGCAATGGTTGTACTGCTTTGCACACCCAGCCGACAAAATGAACCACTAAACTCTTGACCTTTGAGACTGAGTATCTTTTTGTCTTTAGGAGCAATTCATAGCCTTTTAAATGAACTGTCTATTCAGTTTTCTATTGAGGAGTTATTATTTTTCTCATTGATTTGGAGCAGCTCTTTGTATATCAAGGAAATTAGCCCAGTGTCAGTGATACATCATTTGCACCACTGCTACGACTGCCCTTGGGCCCAAGAGGGGTCCTTGCCTTGGCTCCACTCTGGCCTCCTGTGGATGTGCACTACTCCATGGTGAGGAGTCTGTAGCACTAAGGGTGTGCTCATTCTTCTAGACCATTCCATGGGTACAGAGGACTCTGGGATTTCCTGCTCAAACAGCACCAAGTCCATTACCAGGTTTCTTTCCCAGGTCCATCCTCCAGAGAGTGGACTGTGCTGCTGGTGTGCATAGCCCTGGATCCACTGTATTGTGTGTGTGTGTCTGTGTGTCTGTGTGTGTACAGAGTGTGGACATGCAGGCTGGACTGCTCTCAGTGAGTGCAAGACCCCCCTTGCAGTATGAGATGGAGCCAGGAGTGGGAAGAGAAGGTGGGGGGTGGTGGGGCTGGGTTAATTCCTCCTACTGCCACATGTGGTATGGAACTCTGAGAAGTTTAAGAATTCTAAGTCCAATCTGGCCTTCCAGGTAGTTTTGAAGGCATATTTGTCAAGGTAGGAGATCAAAACATATTTTATTTAAATTAAGTTTATTACCTTGATTTATAACTTTTAAGTGTTATGACATATGCTGTGTGGGCCTCTGTTTATAATCTTTCCCTGGCCGCTTGCCCTGGGCCCTGCAAATGTCAGGGCAGGCCTGACCACATCCTCTAGATTCAGTAGGAACCACAGGGCACACTGGCATGTATGTGCATTTTCCTTTGGCCTGAAATCAAGGTCTCCAATTTATCATGGATTTCAGAGCTTGAAGGAAGTACAGGAAAGTCATCCTCACTTTGGACAGTTGCTGCCTTACCCCTATTTTATACCCCTCAGACGGGGCAACTGAGGCCCGGGGAGGTTCAGTGACTTACCTGAAGTCAGTCTGCTTCTTTCCTTTTCCAGGCCCGCTGATATCTTTGCTAAGGCTTTCTGTGAAAACTGCTTCAACATCCAGCTTTTCATTTTGTAATCAAATCAGATAGTGATAAAGTCTCAAGCAAGAGAGAATAAATATAGCTTCACATGCAGGGATCGGACTGGATTTCACACCAGACTGGAACTGTCTTCAGCTGCATCCTCCTGATGACGACGTTTCATAACAGAGGATCCCTCTCTTTGATTTTCTTCTGTGTGGTCATCTGGAAGCATGTGCACCAGATAGTTGGAACAACTGCTCTAACAGCACAGTGGCAAACATGACATCTTCCCTGAGTAATTACAGAAGCCAGCAGACATTTAGAGGAAGTTGGCTGTTTATTGACACCAGAAGGACAGCCTCACAGACCGGGGCTTCTGGAATCATGGCCGTGTGACTTTATAACCCAAGTTGTGCTCCTTCCTGGTAAAGAGTAGAGACTCTGCAGAGAGCCGGACACTTACCTCAGGCCTGAGAAGCACCCGCAGGTGAGAGAGGCCGCCTCACTGCAGGAGTCAGGAGCCCTGTGCTGCCCCCTCCGCTGCCCCGCCTCCTCACCTGTGCTGAGTGGCATCTTGAGGCCTGTGTGTGAGGGGGGCCTCAGCAGGTGTTGCCTTCCTCCCCAGGGACATCAGTCTCCTGCCATAGCCATAGGTGGAGCCTGCTGCAGCCTCTGAAGGTCTCTGCTGCCCAGAGAGGCCAAGGGGACAGGGACACTGGAGGCTGGGTGGGGCATGGGGAAGACAGGTTCAGGTCCAGGGCTGACCAGGTCGTTCCGCATCTCGGCCCCTCCATGCCTGTCTCTGCTCTACCTCTTCCACTGTCACTTAGGAGACCCGTCTCTGCTAAGGAGCTTCCCTTACCTAGTAGGGTTGCTAACGTTAGATTGCTCTCAACCCATTCACAGTCTTGCTCCTAAGAGGAGAAACCGTGTCGCCCTGGAATCCAGTTTGTTTTCAGCGGGGTGTAGGGGAAGACACCGAGTCTGCAGCCAGACACACCCAGATTGAGCCTGCCCTCCCTCCAGCCAATCCCTTAACTTCTCTGAGTCTCAGTTTTCTCCTCTGTTGAAAGGAATGGTAACACCGCTCTCCAATGTTAGGGGTTTAAAAGGAGGTGATGCAGGGATGTGCTGATCACAGCTGGCATTGCTTAGTAGTTACTATTTTTAGAACTCTACATAGCTAATATGTTTTTAACTTTACAAATACTATCACTTAGCTTCCCATTAGTCATTGGAGAGACGTTATAAGGGAAGAAGGATGAGTATTAGTCCATGTAAGCAGAGGAGTCGAGTAAGGCACAGAGAGGTTTTTACAACTTAATCTATACAGATATTCTTGATCATCTGTTGTGTTCAGAGCCCTGCACAACAGATGATCAATCTGCAAATCCTATCCTGCAAATCCTATCCTTGAGAAGTGTATAAGCTCATGAGCCGTGTAGTAAAATATAAACTCAATGAGGGGAGGAACTTCGGCTATTTTGTTTATGGCTGTATCCTCAATGCTCCATAAATGTTTGTTGACTGAATGAATGACATGGTTCTAACTCAAGACATAGGGAAGGGTAATAGATTTACAAGGCCCTCTGGAAATTCAAAAGTGAGGAAAGGAGTTCTGGCCAGGAAATGTGAGGAATCCTTCAAGGAGGCAATCACGTTTGGCCTGGGCTTTGAAGGGGGGGTTGAATCTTAGGCTGAGACAAGAAGAAAGAATAGTCCCAGGAGCAGGGGCAACAGGGGCAAAAGCATCGATGTGCACTGGGGCCACACTAAGGTAACATGAGCAATGTGTGTTGCCTGGAGATTGGCGTGTGTGATGCCCAAATTCGAGTCAATACTCTGGACAACCATACATCCAGCTTTGCCAGAAAAAGTCCCAGTTAATGCCTGTTGTGGGTCAATGAATACCCGGTACTTATTTTTAGTGTTGCTTTTTACTTTCAAAAGTGTCCTGGTTTGGAATATACATCATATGCTCACTGCATCTATAGTGAGAATGAAGCTACAAGGAAAGGTTAGGGTGGAATTAAGGAAAGAAGGTCAAAGAATTGGGACTTCAGTCTCTTGGCCATGGGGCCATGGTGTAAGTGAATGTGTTCGACAGGCAACTGTGACGACCCAGCTCCAGCCGATGGCTGCCATGTAAATAAAGACCCGGGTCATCAGTCAACGTTCTCCAGAGAGACAGAAGCAGTAGGATCTATAGATATATACATAAGAGAAGATTTATTGTAGGAATTGGCTTATGTGGTTTTGGAGACCAGGAAGTCCCACGATTTGCAGTTCACAAGCTGGAAAACCAGGCGAGCTGGTGGTGTAGGTCAGACTGAGCCTGACGAGCTGATAATGGGGGAGGAAGCAGAGGAGGGGGGGAAGGTGATGGCGTAGGTCCCAGTCTGAGTCCATAAAACCAGGAAAGCTGATGTCCGGGGGCAGGAGAAGATGGATATCTCAGCTCAAGCAGAGACAATGAACTCCCCCTTCCTCTACCTTTTTATTCCACTCAGGCCCTCGATGGATTGGATGACGCCCACCCATACTGGGGAGAAAGATCTTCTTCTCTCAGTTCACTAACTAAAATGCTAATCTCTTCTGGAAACACTTTCACAGACAGACATAGCATTAATGTTTAATCAGCTGTCTGGGCATTTCGTAGCACATAAAATTAATCATCACATGGGGCTTGACAGACCTCCTGGTGTTTGAGACAAGTCAGAGATCTGAATTTTTATATGTAACTTCTGATTTTAAAGTATTGGTTCAAAAATTTTGAAAACACCACGTAGGTCAAACAAAAGCTGTCTGCATACTGTAACTGGCATGAGGCCACCAGTCTGTCTCTCTGCTGGGCAGTGGGGAACTGGGAGGATTTCTGCGGATGGGGGCAGTGGCCTGGTTAGAGCTGAGAATCACTGCGACCTGGGTGCTGAGGGGGAGTCAGGTGGGATGAGGACAGAGGTGGGGCTTGCATGTGGCCACAGACCAGGGACGAGGCAACTCTGAACGGGGCTGGAGGCAGCGGGGGTGCAGACGGAGACAAGATGCTGGACATGCCGCAGAGGCCTGGAGGGCAGAGGCTGGCCGCGCCTGGGCCCAGGGGGTTGTGAGGGAGGGCGCAGTGGGGTGAAGCAGAGACCCCAGCAGGTCTGTGGGTTTCACCCTGTGGAGGTTACAGTCTCCACAGGGGGGTCCTGTGAGACTCTGCTTCTTCCTCAGTGGGTCCTGAAAGAATTAGCTATCAACTATCTAGCTATATTGCCTTTGGCTTTGCTGTCCTACACCCCGGTTAACGCCCCAGGAAAAGACATCCACCTCCGACCTCAACAGCTGCCCCTCTCACTTGGCTCCCAGAATCACCAAGTCGCGTTGCTGGAGCAGGAAGCCGCACAGTGAGGAAATGGCTGTTTGTGGCTATCTGAAACACCTGCTCTCAAAAAAAAATCCCTTATGAGCCACAAATGCTACTGGTGATGACTCAGTTAGCATATGTCCCCCAAAGGAGTTAACCAAGCTGATAATGGGTTTCTCACGCACCACCAGAGGCGGGCTGAGAAGTCAGTGCAGCTCCCGTGATTGACCACCTTCCACCCGTGGAACAGGCTCCGCCACTGATTCGACCCTCAGGGGGCTGGGTTTTCCCGCCCCGAAGGAGCTGGAGCCAGTGTTTGCACCACCAGAGCTCCTGGACAGCAAAGCCAAAGGCAGTATGGCTAGACAGGTGACAGCTAATTCTCGCAATGGCCATGTGAGGCGGGCCGGATATTATTCCCATATCAGAAACTGAGGGGAAAGGAGAGATAAGGCAGCAAAACAGAGAAAAAAGACCAAGTCAAGTACCCATCAAACTGAGGCCTATCGTAGGCGGGATGCACTGACCTCCTAGACGATACTGTCTGAGTACAGGAAGGACACTGAGTTGTCTTAGCTCAGCCAAGCGCTTTCCTGAGGGAGAAAAAAAATAACTCTGCGCGGCTGCCGTCCTCCTTCCTTCCTGTAGCGCTGTTGTTCTGTATAATGTGGAGGGGTGAAGACAAGATATTTTGGGTCCAATCTCAGCCCCACTACGTAATAGCTGTGTGACATTGAACAAATTACTTAACCTTTCCGTCCTCAGTTTCCCCACCTGTCAAATGGGGATAATAAGGACACCTACCTTCAAGGTTGTTGTGAAACTTCAGTGAGTAAATACATAAGTAACAGGGTGTTTAAAAGGTTTCCATTGTGGCACCAGGATACAGGAGGGGCGGAAATCCAGTGCTGGGGGGCTGCATCCTGTGCAGAACGAGAGGAGATAAACGACACCTGGTCATGCATTTCTGAACCTCGTCACCACAGCAGGGTACGAAAGGGGTGAGAGAGATTGAGAGCTCTTCCTGAGAGACTTGTTGGTGAGCTGGGGTTCCTTCCCCCAACCTTCCCCATCCCACGGGGGAGTGGTGGGGAGATGAGGACCACTCAGAGAGCCAGAAAAGACCCCCATCACTAGTGACACATGGGGACTGGTGCAGGGCTCACACCTGTGGCTATCTATCTATCTATCCATCCACATCTTATTAGTTCTGCTTCTCTGGAAGTAAACACTGAGGTTGAAGGGCAGGACGGGGAAGGCTAGCAGAAGAAGACACACTGCCCACATTGTAGAATCCATGAAAGTGCCACCTGAGAAAAACTGTCAGCTTTTGAGCCCTGCCAAGTCCAGAGAGTGAAAGACCATCTTATGTTAGGGCCAGTCAAGTAATTACCTTCCTGCCTCCTTACTCACTCCCTCCCCTGCTTCCACGGGGGCTGAAGGTAAGGCCGGGGGGCAAAAGAGCAGCCAAGGAAGATGGAGGACGTGGGAGAGACAGGAGAACCTGACTGCACCTGCTTCCCAGGTTTCCATTGGTCCCATGGGCTGGGGAGTAATGGAAACTGCCAGGCAGCAAGGAAGCATCAGTTCAGGTTCCTGAGAAGCAGAGATTGTTGGAATTCCTATGAAGAATAAAGGGGAAGAAAGCAAGATTACGCAGAGGGGGAGGCTTTGGGCCATGATGCAGAAGAGAAAAGGCAGGAGAATTGGGTAGGAAGAATCCCAGACCATAGTGCAATGCTGAGTGAGTCTGGGTGGGGCTAGCTAGCCCCCCACTCGTCCCCCGCTAGTCCCCTAGCAAAAGTTGCCATCAGAAGAGTGCCCTCGCTGGCGGAAATGGCCTGGTTCTGGCCGTGCTTGGCCTTCAGCTGGGAGCAGCCCTGGGAAGTACAGCCTTGGTGCAAGTGTGGTAGTGGGTCCCCAGGGTGGGCTGGACCGTCAGCTCTGCTCCCCACAGCAGGTTCCCCTGAAGGAGAATTAAGCAGTCACCTCCATGGCCACCATAGACCCCACCCACACCTCCCCATACCCTCTTGCTTGCTCCCCAATAGTCATACATGTTGCAGAGCCCACATGCATGCAGCAGAGCCCGGCTGCAGAGGAGAACGTTCTAACTCCAAGTCAAGTTTTGGTTATTGCCTGAGAGCTGACCAGTGTTGACTGCTGAATTGAGACTGTTTGCGTTTGAAAGTGACATCTTTATTACCTATGAGACTGTAGACTATTTAAGTTTTCATCCAAGAAGGGCCACTTCCACTGAGGAGGTAAAAATGAACCATGGGTCTCCAAGTAAAAATACCTTGATGACACTATTTCTTTAGTCCTGCTCATTCAATGCAGTGGTTATAGCTATAAAGTGCTTAGAATAATGGCCGGCCTACAGTAACCACTAAATAATAGAGGTTAGCTTCAGGCAACCCTGAGGTCCTAGAAAGAGGAGAGAGAGGAGACCGGGTACAGAAAAGGACAGGAGAAAGCAGAAAGAACAGATATGTGTCAGTGTGCGTGTCCAGCCGTCTTGCTAGCAGCTGAGCTCTGGGGGTGCCCTCCCCACGCATGGGGTCTGCAAGGAGCTGGGGCGGAAGGGGGACGGCTCAACATCCATCTCTGGCATTAATTAGATCATTAAGCCACTGTATTTGGAGGAAGAGAAAGATGTCCATCTGTCCTGCTGGCTGGACCCCAACTCTCTGGGGAATGTGTGTACTTCCCTGGAGGAGTGGGTGTGTCTTTTTGGTTATTCAGAGAATACCCGCCCCCAACCTGGCCCTAAAGCAACATCAGTCGTCTCTATTGAACCTTGCCAGCAGCTATGAAGGACTCTGTAAAAGTGAAAAATCCATTCTTCTTTCTTAGGATGCTGAAAATATAGTTGGAGAGAAAAGACATGTGAATAGAAAATTGATAATACTTAATGAAAGCTCAAAGTAAATGCTCAGGTGATAATGAAGAGCTGGCATCAGGGCATTGCAGGTTTAACTGCCAGATGAATGCTTCCAGCCAGAATTGCTATAGGAGTTCAGGACTGGGAGACAACTGGGTTTGGAATTGGACAGGATCACATTCCTGCCTTCACTTGCTGAGTGACCTTGAACATAGGATTTAACCCCTCTGAGCTTCAATTTCCTAACCTGTGAGAGGTTACAGGAATATGGGAGAATAGAATGATATGGTGCTGGTGAAAACATACTGTGTTTTATAAGAGTTAATTTTCTTTCTTTTTTTCAGATGGTTGGAGTAGCAAGAATGGCCACGGGCTAGTGGAACTTGAGCTGAGCCTTACACTAAGTGGAGGATTTGGTGGGTGTGCTGTCACAGGTAGATTATGGTACAGGACAAGCTTAGAGGAGGGAAAGTTCAAAGTGTTTTGGTTAATATGACTGCAAGAGTTTGATTGATATGGGGGTGGGAGACATAAAGGTGACGGAAAGGTGAGTTGGGGGTTGAGACTAGGGGTCCTTGAATTCCAGAATCACAGTACAGTATGTTCCCTACATACAAACGAGTTCCATTCCAAGAGCGTGTTTGTAAGTCCAGTTTGTTTGTAAGTCCAACAAAGTTAGCCTAGGTACCCAACTAACACAATCGGCTATATAGTACTGTACTGTAATAGGCTTATAATACTTTTTACACAAATAATACACACACAAAAAGAAAACATTTTTAATATTACAGTACAGTACCATGAAAAGTACAGTAGTATAGTACAACAGCCCACATACAGAGGCTTCCATGGAGTGAACAGGCAAGAAGAGTTACTGACTGGAGGAGGGAGAGGAGGTGGGAGATGGTAGAGCAGAAGGATGGTCAGCAATAGGAGACAGAGGGCAAGCTGCAATTTCACTCACACCTGATGCTGATGGAACGCACGTTCACATCTTTGAAAGTTCGCAACTTGAAGGTTTGTATGTAGGAGACTTACTGTAATAGCTACAACCATTTAGCTAATGTTATGGGCTGAATTGTGTGTCCCCTCCCCAAATTCATATGTCGAAGTCCTAACCCCCAGTACTTCAGACTGTGACCACATTTGGAGACAATGTCTTTACATAGGTAATTAAGGTAAAATGAACCCTTTAGGGTGGGCCCTAATCCAATATGACTGGTGTCCTTGTAAGGAGAGGAGATTTGGATACACACAGAGGGAAGACGATGTGAAGACATAGGGAGAAGACAGCCACCTACAAGCCAAGCAGAGAAGCCTACACAGATCTTTTTCTCACAGCCCTCAGAAGGAAACAACCCTGCGGATACCTTGATCTCAGACTTCTAGCTTCCAGAGCTATGAGAAAGTAGATTTCTGTGGTGTAAGCCACCCTGTGAATTGTATCCTTTTATAGCAGCCCTAGCAAACAAATACAGCCAAGGTAATCACTTTCCATGTTTTCTCTTGTCAACAGGCAATGGGAGTAATGTTTTTATGGTGGAATGATTACAACCTTGGGGTGAGAGCTTGGAGTCAAATCCTGGATCCACAATTTATAGCTTGGACATCAAATGCAGATGATAGTAATAGTGGAAGTGGGTTTGGAAGAGAATGTAATAAATGGTGGGGAGATTTACTTAGGACCTAAGCAGGATGAAACCATACACAGTCTGAAGTGCTGTCCCCTGAGCTTGGTCTCAGGAGGACATCTATGAGCCCTATAATTGCTGACAAACTCTTTGCCAGTCTTACCTGGATCTTGACCCAGAGCTCTCCTATAATGTGCCACAGAAATGTTTTTGTTTCTGGCTAGATCCTTCCTGTGATGGCTACACCTTGACAGGCCCTGGATTTAGTCTGTTTTCTCTGTTCTGCTGCCCTCAGCTCCCTTCCCTGGCTGCTCTGACCAACTTCCTTGTACATAACAAGGTCTTGGTCATTGTTATGGACTGAATGTTTTTGTCCCCTTCAAATACATATTTTGAAATTCTAACCCCCAATGTGATGGTATTAGGAGATGGTCCTTTGGGGGGTGGTTTGGTCATGAGGGTGGAGCCCTCATGAATGGGTTTAGTATCCTTATATAAGGGACCCCAGAGAAATCTCTCGCCCTTTTTTTGTCATGTGAGGACACAGTGAGAAGTTGGCCGTCTGCAGTCTAGAAGAGGGCTCTCACCAGAACCTGACCATGGGGGCACCTTGATCTCAGACTCCCAGCCTCCAGACTGTGAGAAATAGACACTTATTGTTTAAGTCACCCAGTCTATGGTAATTTGTTATAGCAGGCCAAACTGACTAAGTCATCAACTAAGTATTCTGGTGAATATAGTTTTTGAAGCAGAAGGTGCTAGTAGTTGGTAAAGAACTGACTGTAAACAGAATAGGAAGATTGGGTAACATCACTGGCTTTAAAAAAAGTATGTTTTATATTTTCTCCACTGAAAAGTAACACATTATGAGAAATTAAGAAAATATCTCTCATCATTAAAAGGAGAGAGAAGAAAATTACTCATTCTGATCACAGAAAGATAACAAAGTAATCAGTACACTGAGCAAGTGATAATCCCTAAAATATATGTAAACAATTTCCAAACTTGTTCAAACTGTTGTTCAGGCCTGTTCAAACCTGCTCTCGGGCTAGTACTTTTTTGTTCCTTTGATAATATCTAGGGCAGATGACTCATGACTCTTTCTACCACCTCAAATAATAAAATTCTCTTGTAACTTTTAATCACAAAACAGACCCTTTTAGTAATTTAAATGTCTATTCTGTGTAATAGCAAAATTCAGGATTTAATTTAAAGTTTCTCTGTAATAGAGACTGGCAACGGCCTACCAAAATCCTTTTTTTCCCATTTTCCATTATATTCAATAATAAGGTTTCTGATCACCTGGCTGGTGAATTGGACTACATTTCCCAGTCTCCTTTGCAGTTAGGAGTGATCATGTGGCTGAATTCTAGCCAATGGAATATGAGTAGAAGGGATATGTTTCACTTCTAATCCTGTCCCTTAAAAACTTCCCATATGTGGTCCTCCATACTATTTCCTCTTTCTGGTTGATTGAGATGGAAGTGACCCCAGAGTGCTTTTGGAAGCTGTGTGTTAAGGATCGTCAGCCAGGATCCCTGAATAGCTGTGTGCAGCAAAGCTTCCTGCCTTCCTCTCTACCCCAACCTAGAACTTTCCTGTATAGTTTTATGAGCAAGAAATAAACCTCTATTGTGTTGAGTCACTAAATGTTTGGGTTTGTTTGTTACTGCAGCCTAGCTTACTTTAATACATTCTCCAGTCAGGTCTGCATCAGGCTAAAAGCCTGCAGTGGGAAAGGGGTACAACTAGTACTCTCTCTCCTTGCTTTGTGCCCCCTTTCCCTGCCCTCAACTCTGCTGACTCTCTGTAGTTTCAGAGTCCCCTGGGGTTGGCAGGAGCACAGGGGAGAAGTCAGAGACAGGAGCGATCTTGCTTGACTGGGACCATCATGAACTTGCTGTTTTTGTCCTCATTGTTTTGGTACATATTCTAAGTCTACTCTCTCTTGTGGGTTGCTTTTGTGGAGTGTGCTAGAAAGCTTCTGTTTCTCCCTCCAGATTTAATCTCTCACCCTCTTCAACCTGCTTTTGCCCCAGATGGCTGACCAGAATAGACTGTGTCAAAGGGCTTCTTCAACTTTTGGCTTCTGCTTGAGTTTGGCCAATGGGGAGCACTGGAAGGAGACTGGAGACGCAGGAGAGAGAGGTTGGGACCTTTATTTCCCTGATTCTCTCCCTGTAAGGTAGCATTGTGTGGTTGCATCCCTCTGTTGAAGGTCACATCTCCTGCTGGGAAGTTCTCTCCATACACTGCTCTCTGCATCTGGGCTCCGGTAACCACTCTTGCCCTCACCCCTTCAGGATGGTAAGCATGCCAGGCTGTTAATAGCTCCACAGCACAAGGTCTCTCTCTACCCTGCCCACACCTTCATACACACTCTCTTTATTAAACTCTCCTCAAATTATCTAATTTGAGTGCTACCTATTCTCCTGCTACCATGGGATCTTTGGAGATGCCCCCAGCAGAAGCATCCAGCAGGGTGCACTTCTGGCGAAGTAGCCAGTACATCTACTATGCTGCTGGCTTAGGATTCGACCCTCAGCTCCTGAGCGTTCCATGGCCTGTCCCCTCCATTGGAGGTCACATTGTCCCTCCATGTGCTCTACTGGAAGAGGAAATTGAGGCTCAGAGACGTCCTGTGACTTGCCCTGGGCCCAAGAGCTAGTTACTATCACAGCTGGTGCTCTGCCCTCTGCCATGTTTCCACACACATTACCAACCATGTTCCCAAAGCCTCTTCAAGCTTGTACTCCCACCAGTTAAAAAATGAAATCATCCTTGTTTTCAGCCTGACTAGAATTCTGCATGGATTAGAATGAGTTGATGGAGCTGGTCTTGGGAGAGCTGCTTCTTCTGGCATGAAGACAAATGCCTGATTGATAAGATGATTCTATCAGGAAGTTATGGGAAGGAGATATAACAACAAGTAATTTAGGCGTGGATTCTGCTGTGCTTCTGCTGAACAAGACTGCCAGTGGCTCAGTGAAAATCAGACTGCCAGTAACAGGGCCCCCTCGGCAGGTAGATGTGGGCCAAGTGGCTGTGTTTGCAAACACTTTAGTTTGATTTGGGGCTTCTTTGCTCCCATAACAATTTCCCTCCCCAGCCCCACACTGCTCTCAGGCCTGAAAACATCTTACAGACTCCTGGGCATCTCTTGGCAAATGCAGTATTGACACAACAGCACCTCAGCTACTGCTGGAAGCAGGGTGGGAACGGATTCATTGTTCTCTTGTCTCACACCCCCAAAGGGTAGCTCTCCTGCCAGCCCTTCAGCCTGAGTTTCCCTCCAAAGTGATGCAATAACAGGTATCGGGAGTTGCTTCCTCAGGATGCTTTCCTTGACCCAACCCATGGGCTGGGTACCACTCCTAGGTGCTTTCACAATGCCCTGTTCTTAAGACCTCTGTTAGTTCAACAAGTGTTTATTCAGTACCAGCTATGTGCCTAGCCCTGTTCTAGGACCTTGCTCTAAAATCTAGACTCTATCATAGCACTTGTATCACTGTTTTGTAATTGTTTGTCTACTCCAAAAGACTTCAGGAAAATCACTGACTTTAAATAAGAAATATTCATATTTCAATTTTTTAAATCAAGAACGTTGAAAACATTCATACCACTTAATGTAATCTTGCGGCATTTTAGGAGTATAGTCAAGATAAATAGAAATGAAGAGATTTACAGACAAAATTGGTTATTACAGCATTGTTTATGGAACAAAAACATCAGGAAATAATGAAATATAAAATATAGGAAACATAGGTTACATATATTAATGCACATCATATAGGAGAATACTACTAAGTTTTAACATTATGGAAATATTCATATTTTTAGCTTGGCTAGAATTCTGCATGAATTCTGAGAGGCCATGTCTTATTATTATTTACAAAATATTTTATTAAAAATTCTTTGCAGCCTAGTGCATTGCACATTGCCAGCAAATTGTAGATACTCAATATGTATTTAGTGAATGAACAGATACAGCATTTGGGTTGACTACTGGATAAGCTGGAGTTTGGGGTTTCCTTGACAGTCTTTTTTCTTGGCAGGGGCAGAAACCAAGACAGTGAAATGCTGTTCAATGTCACATCCAAAGCAGTGGGCAGAGTTCATATTGGAACACAGACTCCTGGAGTGCTCACCCCTCTTTCCTTCACTCTCCTTCCTGTTTCTTCTCTCTCTTTTTTTTTTAAAAAAATGCTTATTTATTAATTTTGGATGCATCGGGTCTTAGTTGCAGCATACGTGATCTTTGTTGAGGCATATGGGATCATTCGTTGTGGTGCACAGGCTTCTCTCTAGTTGTGGTGTGAGGGTTTTTTCTTTCTTTTTTGCATATATCTTAAAAAATTATTTAATTAATTTTTTTATACTGCAGGTTCTTATTAGTCATCCATTTTATATATATCAGTGTATACATGTCAATCCCAATCACCCAATTCATCATACCACCATCCCCCACCCCCGCTGCTTTCCCCCCTTGGTGTCCATACATTTTTCTCTACTTCTGTGTCTCAATTACTGCTCTGCAAACCTGTTCATCTGTACCATTTTCTAGGTTCCACATATAAGCGTTAATATACGACATTTGTTTTTCTCTTTCTGACTTACTTCACTCTGTATGACAGTCTCTAGGTGCATCCACGTCTCTACAAATGACCCAATTTTGTTCCTTTGTATGGCTGAGGAATATTCTATTGTATATATGTACCACATCTTCTTTATCCATTCATCTGTCGATGGGCATTTAGGTTGCTTCCATGACCTGGCTATTGTAAATAGTGCTGCAATGAACGTTGGGGTGCATGTGTCTTTTTGAATTATGGTTTTCTCTGGGTATATGCCCAGTAGTGGGATTTCTGGGTCATATGGTAATTTTATTTTTGTTTTTTAAGGAACCTCCATACTGTTCACCATAGTGGCTGTATCAATTTATATTTCCACCAACAGTGCAAGAGGGTTCCCTTTTCTCCACACCCTCTCCAGCATTTGTTGTTTGTAGATTTTCTGATGATACCCATTCTAACCGGTGTGAGGTGATACCTCATTGTAGTTTTGATTTACATTTCTCTAACAATTAGTGATGTTGAGCAGCTTTTCATGGACCTCTTGGCCATCTGTATGTCTTCTTTGGAGAAATGTCTATTTAGGTCTTCTGCCCATTTTTGGATTGGGTTGTTTGTTTTTTTAATATTGAGCTGCATGAGCTGTTTATATATTTTGGAGATTAATCCTTTGTCCATTGATTTGTTTTGCAAATATTTTCTCCCATTCTGAGGGTTGTCTTTTCATCTTGTTTATGGTTTCCTTTGCTGTGGAAAAGCTTTTAAGTTTCATTAGTCCCATTTGTTTATTTTTATTTCAGTTACTCTAGGAAATGGATCAAAAAATATCTTGCTGTGATTTATGTCAAAGAGTGTTCTCCCTATGTTTTCCTCTAAGAGTTTTATAGTGCCCAGTCTTACATTTAGGTCTCTAATCCATTTTGAGTTTATTTTTGTGTATGGTGTTAGGGAGTGTTCTAATTTCATTCTTTTACATGTAGCTGTCCAGTTTTCCCAGCACCACTTGTTGAAGAGACTGTCTTTTCTTTATTGTATATCCTTGCCTCCTTTTTCATAGATTAGTTGACCATGGGTGTGTGGGTTTATCTCTGGGCTTTCTGTCTTGTTCCATTGATCTATGTTTCTGTTTTTGTGCCAGTACCACATTGTCTTGATTATTGTAGCTTTGTAGTATAGTCTGAAGTTAGGGAGTGTGGTTCCTCCAGCTCCGTCTTCTTCCCTCAAGACTGCTTTGGCTATTTGGGGTCTTTTGTGTCTCCACACAAATTTTAAGATTTTTGGTTCTACTTCTGTAATAAATGCCATTGGTAATTTGATAGGGATTGCATTGAATATGCAGATTGCTTTGGGTAGTATAGTCATTTTCACAATATTGATTCTTCCAATCTAAGAACATGGTATATCTCTCATCTGTTGGTATCATCTTTAATTTCTTTCATCGGTGTCTTCTAGTTTTCTGCATACACGTCTTTTGTCTCTCTAGGTAGGTTTATTCCTAGGTATTTTATTCTTTGTGTTGCAATGGTAAATGGGAGGGTTTCCTTAATTTCTCTTTCAGATTTTTCATCATTAGTGTATAGGAATGCAAGAGATTTCTGTGCATTAATTTTGTATCCTGAAACTTTACCAAATTCATTGATTAGCTCTAGTAGTTTTCTGGTGGCATCTTTAGGATTCTCTATGTATAGTATCATGTCATCTGCAAATGGTGACAGTTTTACTTCTTCTTTACCAATTTGGATTCCTTTTATTTCTTTTTTTTCCTTTTATTTCTTTTTCTACTCTGATTCTCGTGGCTAGGACTTCCAAAACTACGTTGAATAAGAGTGGTGACAGTGAACATCCTTGTCTTGTTCCTGATCTTAGAGGAAATACTTTCAGTTTTTCACCATTGAGAATGATGTTTGCTGTGTGTTTGTCATATATGGCCTTTATTATGTTGAGGTAGGTTCCCTCTATGCCCACTTTCTGGAGAGTTTTTATCATAAATGGGTGTTGAAGTGTGTCAAAAGCTTTTTCTGCATCTATTGAGATGATCATATGGTTTTTATTCTTCAATTTTTTAATATGGTGTATAACATTGATTGATTTGCGTATATTGAAGAATCCTTGCATCCCTGGGATAAATCCCACTTGATCATGGTGTATGATCCTTTTAATGTGTTGTTGGATTCTGTTTGCTAGTATTTTGTTTAGTATTTTTGCATCTATATTCATCAGTGATATTGGTCGGTAATTTTCTTATTTTGTAGAATCTCTGTCTGGTTTTGGTATCAGGGTGACAGTGGCCTCATAGAACGAGTTTGGGAGTGTTCCTTCCTCTGCAGTTTGTTGGAAGAGTTTGAGAAAGATGGGTGTTAGCTCTTCTCTAAATGTTTGATAGAATTCACCTGTGAAGCCTTCTGGTCCTGGAATTTGTTTGTTGGAAGATTTTTCATCACAGTTTCAATTTCATTACTTGTGATTGGTCTGTTCATATTTACTATTTCTTCCTGGTTCAGTCTTGGAAGGTTATATCTTTATAAGAATTTGTCCATTTCTTCCAGGTTGTCCATTTTATTGGCATAGAGTTGCTTGTAGTAGTCTCTTAGGATGCTTTGTATTTCTTAGGTGTCCATTGTAACTTCTGCTTTTTCATTACTAATTTTATTGATTTGAGTCCTCTCCCTGGTTTTCTTGGTCAGTCTGGCTAATGGTTTATCAGTTTTGTTTATCTTCTCAAAGAATCAGCTTTTAGTTTTATTGATCTTTGCTATTGTTTTCTTTGTTTCTATTTCATTTATTTCTGCTCTGATCTTGATGATTTCTTATCCGTTCTTCTGCCTCAGTTATTGTGCTATTGATTCCTTGTAGTGTATTTTTCATTTCAGTTATTGTATTGTCCATCTCTGTTTGTTCTTTAAGTCTTCTAGATCTTTGTTAAACATTTCTTGCATCTCTCGATCTTTGCCTCCATTCTTTTTCCGAGGTCCTGGATCATCTTCACTATCATTATTCTGAATTCTCTTTCTGGAAGATTGCCTATATCCATTTCATTTAGTTGTTTATCTGGGGTTTTATCTTGGTGCTTCATCTGGTACATAGCCCTCTGCCTTTTCATCTTGTCTATCTTTCTGTGAATGTGGTTTTTTTTCCACAGGCTGCAGGATTGTAGTTCTTCTTGCTTCTGCTGTCTGCCCTCTGGTGGGTGAGGCTATCTAAGAGGTTTGTCCTCCTTCTTGTTTCTGTGTCATCTTGCCCTGGTGTGGCCAGTACAGCCGCATGAGTTGGATGTGAAGAGATAGCTTTTGCATCTGAGTTTTGTGAAGAGGCCACAGGGAGTTGAGAAAACTGTGCAGATATCACCATGATCTTTGAATGTTCCAGATGAGGACACTGAGGTCCAGAGGATTGTGGCTCACCAAGGCCACCCAGGTGGAGAGTTGGGGTGAGAAATTAAGTCAACTACATTTCAGCCACACAACACCAATGAAGCAGTGTTGTGGTTTAGTGAGGGGCCTGCCCTGGAAGCATTTATGTTCTGAGCACCTCCTTTGTGGTCTAAGTACTGACGTTCACCAGTTGATGATTGGTGAGCAATCAGGACAGGTGGGCAGGTGTTTGCGGAAGTACTGTGTGTCCTTCTTCCCCCAGTCCTCCCAGCTCCTAGCCCTGCTGTGCCCTGTGCCTGTAACAGAGGATCCGTGAATATGTATAGGCATGAATTGATACTTTGCCTCAGGAATCTTAGAACACTGCAAAACAACATTGACAGTCGTTTGTATAACACTTCACAGTTCTATAAGTGCTTTCACATACATTATCTCATTTCAGGTACCTGCTCTCATTTGAAATTTTTGCAGGTGTAAGCATATAATTAAAATATCAATTAAACCAGGCTCTGAAATAAATCAGTCTGTGCTCGAACAGGAATTAAAAAGTAAAAAAATGACAATTTGTCAATCTAGGACTGATCCCCAGGTCTGACCCACAACCCACCTCCCCTCCCCTGCAACTTTGCTCCAACTTCATAGTGCCCACCTACCTGCATCATCAGTTCTTGATTTTGCTCTTTCTGTGCCCTCTGTCAGGAATTGTCTCCTTCCCTTATCCGTTTGTGGAAGAAAGTCTTCCTTAACCTTCAAAGCCCTGGTTCTATATTTCTAATTTTGTTATAGTTTTCCTAACACCTTCTTTTGCCCCCTCCACTCTTGCAGAATTAGCTTCTCCCCCCGGGTGCTCCCACAGACTGTGTTATAGCACTTCTTATGTTGTATTCTATTAATTAACTTTGTTCACTCTCCTTCATCAGACTGAGCATCTTGACAGCCGAGCTGTTTTATCATCTCTAGTGCCTGCTACCCTATAGATGTGGGATGCATGTCTGTTACATGAATTAAGACATAAGCCTGAGGCATTTGGTGGCCAGATGGGGCATCCCCAGTGGATTAGCATTTATACCCTGCTGTTCCCCATGTGTCCCAGCCTGCTGCCAAACAGAGCAGGTTCCCTGGGGCAGAGGTCAGCACTGAGGAACAAGTCACTCTTTCAGTGCAGCCCTGTTTCCACACGAAGCTGCTTGCCAGGTAAAGAACTTGTTTGCTTTACTTTTTAACCAATAACAAAAGAAAACCCTACAAAAATCCATTTTCCTTTGCAAACAATAAAATACCTAGGAAGCATTATGGAAGATTTGGCTTCTCTGAACACATCTGGCAATGTGTTCTACGTTGCTTTTTCCAAAAAATAATTGCCTCTGTAGACAGCAGATAAGGTGTGTGTGTGTGAGCCTGTGTGTACACTCACACTGAAGACAGGGTGTGGTCGAAGGAGTGTGGATTCTGAAGGTCAGGCAGACGGAGGTTCAAGTATAGCTTAACTCTTCACCATCTGTATGATCCAGGGCATCTATAAAATAGGGATGACAAGGCCTATATTACATTGTGTCGTCATTGCGAGGATTACGAGAAAGCCAAAGAGTCAGCACAGTTCCTGACACTCAGAAACTCTCTCCCCAAAGGGAATTGGAGCACGAAGAAAAGCACAGTCCTGGAAAGTTCTCTCTCCTTGGGAGACTTATGCACACACATTGTCCTATTTTTGTGTCAGTGACAGTACTGCCTATTGTCATTTATCTTTCTCTGGGCACCTCCCTTCCTAAATGAGCTAGAGCCACCAAGGAGGTCAGGGCCAGCTTGAACACTTCCTTCTGTCTTGCAGAGACCTTGCAGAGGAGATGCTCATCAGGCTGGTTTGCCAGATGGGCCATGGCCGCATTGAGAAGACCCCTGAGAGAGTGACGGGTCTGCTCTGCTTCTCTGCTCTGCTTCTAGGTCTTACTTTAGATTCTGACTGCTGGATTGGCAGAAGGTTCTGACACCTAAAGATAACACTAGAAGCTGCTCTTCAACCCTTCTTCCTGGTCACGGCTGTGAGGATGGGTAATGTAATGGGCTACACAGAACATGGGCTTCACAGTGCCAACCTATCACTAGCAAGCTACAATCTCCTGACCTCTGCATTCTATTCATAAAAATGGGAACAATACCACTTCCCTCATTGGACTGCTTCTAGGATGAAATGATAAAGCAGTGGAATGGGGCCTCGCATACCTGGCATCAAGGTACTCAGTTTTCTTGTTAATACCACAACTCTTCAATTTTAAGATGTCATTGATTATGAGATGGACTACAGACAACAGCTTTTCAGGGAAAATTTGAGTGTCAATTACCAATTAAATTCACATATCTCAACCTCAGACACATTAAAAAGTGCACAGACGAGCTGTGAATTGTCTCAACTTTGGTCACAGGGATGCACTGCTGAGGGAGAAGTACATGAGGTAAGAAGCAAAAACCACCAATGCAATTAGATGACAACAACCTCAAGGGTCACCCTGATGATCGCCATAACGCTGGCACGGTAGTTGCTCCCAGGCCTGAGATGGAGAGTGTCGGGGAGTCTTAGCTGGGTCTACTGTGTTCTAAATGTGTGGTTCAGGCTTTCCAGGGCCAAGACTGATGGAGGCTGGGCACACTCCTTGGTGTCTGTCCCACCATCGAGTGGGGCCAGGCTTCAGCTAGCATTTGGCAGACCAGTCCCTGCTGCTGGGCTTCCTCATTATTCTTGGAGCTTCTTTGCTCTTCTCAGAGTCGGGGAGGGTGGAACAGCCTCTGCCAGAGCTCCACCCTTTTCTCTGCATTGGCTTTGTCTATAGGACTGTGAGTGTGCCTTGATTTCCTCTCCCAAGTTCATGAAATCTACCAGGATTTAGTCAGCAAAACAGAAGCCACACTAGGTCTATCAAACAGAGAGGATTTAACACAGGCTCTAGGATGTATAGGTGCTGGAAGCCTATACAAAAGGTGATAGTGAGGCACCCCAGAGCTTATTAACTGCTGGAAGAAGCTACCACAGCTGGGGCTGGGGAACAAAAGGGAGGAAGAGGCATTACCAGGATCTGGGAGTACAGAGGAGGGGTCATAGCCTCAGGAGCCCCAACCATGGACGAGGGGCTGTTTCAGCTACAGTTGGGATGATGGAAATAACACAGGTGCTTTAGATACATCACCAAGAGAAGAAGTAAAGAGGGAAGCAGTGAGAGAGATAGAGGAAGAATAATAGCTTCTCCCTTTCTCTTGCCTTCTGTTCTCCCCCCACATCCTTTATTGAGAAAGCTTCCGAGGAAGTCAACTGGCAAAGGAGCCTAGACCTTACAGAGCAGTATTCAGAGGGTGGGCTTGGGGCAGAGAGACTGTAGGTAAATAATAAGTACATTCAGGCAGTTAACAAATATTTGTTGAGTATTTTCTATATGCCAGACGCTGTTGTGGTGCTGGGGAATCAAAGTGAACATCCTCACCCCCTCAGAGTCCACATTTTAGTTGGGAGAAATAGACAGCAAACATATAAAAAAATAACAGTATTGCAGATGGTGTTAAGAGTTACAGAGAGGGCTTCCCTGGTGGCGCAGTGGTTGAGAGTCCGCCTGCCGATGCAGGGGACACAGGTTCGTGCCCTGGTCCGGGAAGATCCCACATGCCGCGGAGCGGCTGGGCCCGTGAGCCATGGCCGCTGAGCCTGCACGTCCGGAGCCTGTGCTCCACAACGGGAGAGGCCACAGCAGTGAGAGGCCCACGTACCACAAAAAAAAAAAAAAAAAAAAGAGTTACAGAGAAAAATAAAACAGGGAAAGGGGTAGGGAGTGGTGGGAGTGGGTGGGTGGGCAGGAAAGCTTTCACTGAGAAGGGGTGTTTCATTGAGAGAGTCAGGGAGTGAGCCCTGGTGCTCTCTAGGGGAAGAGCATTATAGGCAGAGACACAGCAAATGCAAAGGCCCTGGGGCCTGCCATACTCAAGGAACAATAAAGAGGCCAGAGCAGAGTGTGCCGGAGAGAGGTACAGTAGGCTCCCCATATCCACAGGTGCTGCATACAAGGAGTCAACCACCTGTGGGTTTAGAGCCCATGGATATGGAAGGTAGACTGTACTGCCATTTTGTGGTATAGGAGCCTGGAGCATCCTTGGATTTTGGCATCTGCAGGGGATCCTGGAACCAATCCCCTGCAGATACCGAGGGACTACTGTAACAGGAAATGAAGCCAGGGAGACAGGCTTTTAAGAGCAGTTTGGGTTCCAGAAAAAAAAAAAAAAACCAAAAAAACCCCCCCACCACCAACAAAACGTAAATCCCTTGGAACAAGCAGGGCATCTAAAAATCATTGCATAGGTTTTTATTAGGCCCCGACCCCCTCTTGACTGCAGACTTGCACTCCCTCCCCTCCCACCTCTTGTAGGTGGGGGAAGAGAGGTAAAAAGGGTTGGTCTTAAGGACAGACCCTGTAAGGGCCTGGGAGGACATTGTAATGACTTTATGCTAAATGAGATGGAAAGCCGTGCTCACCTTCTGCACTGCTGGTACCCACTTTCTCCTCCTCAACTCCAAATCAGGAGCAGATGTCCACCTTGAGCCCCAGCTCAATTACATGAATTCTCCTCCCTCTGATCCCAACAGACACACAGTGTCTACGAGACCGTCAGCTTCCTGAAAACGGGACACTGTCTGTGTTATGCATCTCTGTCTGCATAACCAGTGCTTGGCACCCGGTCTGGGCTTAGTAAACACCTACTGAATGAATGAACAGTCAAGCAGATCTTCATAGCTCTCATGTGTCACCAGCATTGTGGTGGGTTGACTCAGATGACTAAATCAAAGCCAGTGTCATTTGGGTGCACAGAATCAGTCCAGCTTGTTAGCTGGAGTCAGCTAAATAATAGAGCAGTTGTTTGATTAAATTTTAAAACTGGTTACGTGAAACTTGTGTGCTTATAATCTGTCTCCATGAAAACTTTGGGGCCAAGGAGTTACTACATCACTGTGTCCACCCCACTGCTTTCTGGTAATGATGGAGCTCTTTTGTTCCCTCCCTTTTATTAATGATGAAGGTTTTGTTGGAGATAATTGTATTTTTAGCAGCATAGTTAATGAATTAGCTAAGCATCAATAGATGGAATCATAAAGCCATTAAACACCAAGAGCAATAATGGGAAACTGTGTCTGGTGGTAATGAAATTGTGTCTTTATGAGATCACTTTATTCCTTTTCTCCTCAGCTCTCTTGCCCTCCTGAGTACATGGTGACTGCTGCTCCTAACTGCTGTTTCACTAAAATGCACAATGCTATCCATTTTGTGTTTTAATTCAATGTATTTCTAGGACCTTCAGGATCATTAAACCCTCCACTAAGAGAGCGCAGTAGAAGTGGTGGTTATGAAAGATTCTGGAAGTGGCCCAGGAGTGTAGGAGAATGAAGACAGCAGACGAGATTGAGAAAGAATAAACAAAGACCTGCTGGACTTAGTACTGGACCCAAACTGATGAGTACCGATGCTCAAGGTTGAGCCCATGGTGGTCTCTGGTACAACCTCTGAAGTCAGGACAGGGCCACTGATAGAGGGATGGGATTTCCATGGTTATACTTGTACGTGAACCATACTTTTTTTTTTTTTTTTTACGGTATGCGGGCCTCTCACTGTTGTGGCCTCTCCCATTGCGGAGCACAGGCTTCGGACGCGCAGGCTCAGCGGCCGTGGCTCACGGGCCCAGCCACTCCGCAGCATGTGGAATCTTCCCGGACCGGGGCACGAACCCGTGTCCCCTGCATTGGTAGGTGGACTCTCAACCACTGCACCACCAGGGAAGCCCTGAACCATACTTTTTAGTTTGGGAGCACATTCATACACATAATTTCCTTTGAGCATTTTGACAACCCCATATGATAAATTTTAATTCCCACTTTTCAGATGAGGAAACTGAGGGTCATGGAGATTGTGACATGACTCCCACTGTTCATCAGAAGCTGGTTTTCTTCCCTTCATGCCAGGATGCTTCATGGGCATTGAACCAAAACACTTGCCAATGGTTTAAAACTTACCCAACCAAAGTCATGGTACCGGCTACTGAATTCAATAATTCAAGAAATAGTTATTGAGTACCTACCATATGCTGGGAATATATGATGACCAAAACAGACTCCTTCCCCATCGTCACAGAAGTTGGATGTAGCTGGGAAGAGTTACATAAACAACAACAGGTGATACGACAGAGAAAGCATCATGTTGGAGAAGCTGGTGGCTGGAGCCCCCAGTCTAATCTATGGGACGGGAAACCTTCTTGTAGGCAGTGAGGTTTAAGCTGAGCCTGAAATGTGGAAGTTAAATAGACAAAGGAGGGAGAAGAGTATACAAAGGTAGGCTGAAGCGTCAGAGGCAACAGTGCCCGAATGATTTTATTTATTTAGGAGGCAACATCAATTAATGGGACTAAAGAACTGATTTTTCTGTGGGGCCTGGAGAGATAAGAGGAATTAGGAATGTCTTTCCTGTTCCTGGCTTGGCCACCTTGTGGGGGGATGAGGGTACCATTTGCTGAGACAGGGCACCCTGTGGGAGGAGCCCAAGGGTGGAGGTGGACTGAGATAAGATGGTAATTTCTGGGCTGTGTCCCATTCTTATAAAAATGAGCTCTAGAAGGCTGCAGCTGGCTAGGTCCAGTGGTATCTGAGGGCTAAGAAGTGAGTTGAAGCCCTAATATAGACATGGTGTTAATTTCTTCATTGAGGTCACCATAAAGCCTGTGTATGCTTTGTTTCCACCCTGCTGAGAAATTGAAAAAATAGAATGAAACGTCAGAGTGATCACTACCAGCTGGAACGATAAGGCTAAACATGATGGAATTTAATAGGGGCAAATATATGTGACACTCCTTGGGTTTACAAAACCAGTTTCATGTAGAGGATGAAAAACCTGATTTAACAGCAGCTCATGTCCACAGAACCTAAGAGAGTCAGTTGGCTGTGAATTCCACCTAAGCCAATAGTGTCATGCGGCTGCTTCTTCTCCCACCTCTAATGCCACCTTAATGTCAGTATTGCAGAGGAACCGGAAAGGTGGTTATTTCGCTGGAACAGAGACAAACCTGTAAGAAAAATGCAGGAGCCAAGTAGGACATAGGCCAGTTCAGAGAGACGTCTGACAGGGTCTCAGTTTCCAGGGGCTACTTGGAGCATGGTCCACGTGTATCTCCAACAAAATACCTGGAAAAACCAGAGGGAAGGGCACGGTTCTCAACTGACTGGAGGACCACAGAGAGAGGGATTTGTTTGGGCTGGGAGTAGAAGCAAGTGCGGACCAAGGAAATGATAAAGGGAAGAGGAGCCCTCAAAAGCGGAGCAGTGTATTAATCTGCTTCCGTCGTGTGTTTGAGTGCTAATTATGTGCTTAGCCCTCTGCTGTGGGAAATGCTATAATACATCAGCTACAGAATAACCAGTGCCAACTGATCTAGCTCAGGCAGCAGGTGCTATTTAGAGGACAGTGAGGTCTGGGAGGACAGGCATCAAAGAAGATGTCATGGGATCGTTGGGGGCCAGGGAAGATGTCACTGGCAAGGCCTGAATTGGGGAAAATGAGAAAATCAGCTGACCGGAGACTTGGGAAATAAGGCAGGAAAGATAAGGACAAAGCCAGAGCTTGGCACGCTCAGTGGGCCAGACAAGGCATGGAAGACGTGATGGAGGTCGTGTGGGATGCAGAATTCACAGAAGAGTCTCCTGACTGGTGAAGCTGAATTGAAGGATGACTCTGAATCTGTGAATTTTCTCCTGATCAGTTTCTCCCTTCATAGGGCCTGCCCCACGTGGCCGATGACCCTTGTGCTGTGCTGATGGTGTACAGCAGACACGAGTGCCCAGACAGCAGTAGGGGAGAAAACTCCAAGGCCGATCTCTGGGGGAGAAGCCCTAGTGCCTTCTGATGGGCAATCAAACTAAAGGAGAGCAGATGTGCTGGCACTTTCTAAATAGCAGTGGAAGAGATTTCCCTTCCTTCCTCTTTTTCTTCCTTCCTTTCTCCCTCATTCCTCCCATCCTCCCTCCCTCCAGCATTTATTGAGCAGTCTTCCAAGCACTCTGTGACCAGTTGGGATCACAAGATGAGCAGAACACAGGTCCTGTTCCTTGTAGTTCATAGTGGAGAAGGGAGGTCAGACACATAAATAAGTGACATTATTTCTTTGATTTTAAAATGCACTCTCAACATAATAACAGCTGTTCAGAAAAAGAAAAAATCAGAAACACTACCACACTAAATGTACACATTGTTGCAAAACATCCTGATTTTAGAAACATTCAAATATGAAAAATATAGTGTGCTTCAGAATTGAGCTATATGAGCAGAAAAATCATTATTATTACAATAGCAGTGGGTACCGTGACCCATCAGAACATAAAAATGTGGGGAAGAATGTGTTTTAGAATTAGTAGTTACAGCAGTGTGGTCATTGTCACAACAGGGGTGGGTACAAGGTACCCCTGGAGCCCACTGGAGGAAGCTCTTAAAGCCGCCTGGGGACAGCAGATTAGGCTTTCAGGAGGGGCTGATGTTGGAAGGCTGCCTTCCAGGCAAACAATGGTGGACAAGGGGGTAAAGAGGCCAGAGGAGGGGGTTCCACGCAGAGGGAGTAGCTTTTGCAGAGGAAGGCGACAAAGGAGAGTGCGGTGCATCCTGGGAGCAGCTGCTTGTTATCACAGAGACTGTCATTATCAGCGAGGAGCAGAGGGGCCTTCAGTCTGGAGGGGTCTGGATGTGTCTCATCACAAAGACAACAGGAAGATGTGGGCAGTGTGTCACAGAATGAGGCATCTCTGCTAAACTTTCCCATCTCTTGAAAGGTTTTTCTGTTTTCTGTTTACATAAGGCATAGGCTGATTGCCTCATGCAAAAGTGATGTGTTCTCAAATAGTAAGAAAACACAACAGATTTCAATCAGTAGAATTGGAATTTTTCCTTAAATCTGCTTGCCTATTTCCTTAAATCTTTTCTCCAGGGGAAGGATGCACTTTAGAAGTCCATGGTCACATGGGCTTCTCATAGGTTTTTCTCTGTCTGTCTCCTACTCTCTCTGTTCTTCCCAGTTGTTGTCAAGCAGCTGCTCAGGCAGGCATCCAGGAACCGATTTTTTGTTCAGGTGTATGTGTGTGCATGTGAGGCTGTTTCTGAATTGCATCCTCACAAAATATCCTTTGGGTATTGGCATGATGAGAATGCTGTTAGCAGGAAATTAATCTCTGTTGGTCCCAGGCAGGGAGAGAATGACCACAGTGTTCAAAGAAAGCCCAATAAATAGCCTGGAATATCCTTCTCAGGAAGACCCAGTAAAAGAGGTCCTGTATTAATTAGGACATTCTCCTGGCCTGTGTCTCTCTATGCTCCTGGGGAAATGAGTATTTTCTTGGGGCAGAGAAGTACCCGTCTGGTCCTTTCTGCATTCACTCCATAGCCCAACCCATCCTGGACCTGGAGGAAAGAAGCCCTTGGCTGTTCCCTCTTCATACTCTTTCTCAGCCCTGGGAGGGCCCTGAGCTGTCCGAGCCAAGAATCAGGGTGCATGAGGCTGTGATGGAAATGGTACTAAGTGGGAGCCACGAGCTTGGCTGCTCACGGTTCTGCCACTGGAGCCTCCTTGGAGTGCATTTCCTCATCTGTGAAATCAGATTGTTTATTTGATCTCTGAGACTCTGTTTCAGCTCTGTGATAGTAAGTCAAACAAAGATAAAGATACCCGTTGTTGAATGTTTTTATACTGTGCTAATGTATGAAAAGCTAAAAGCCTTACATATATATTTTTATTTAATCCTCATGGCAACTCCATGTAGTTTATACTCTTACTATCCCATTTTACAAATGGGGAACTGAGGCTTAGAGATGTTATATATCTGAAACACATCGGTTAGTGGCAGAACTGGAATGAAGGTGTGATTCTGATTCTCCAGCCTACATTTTTTTATGAATTGTCTTAGTCAGTTTAGGCTGCTGTAACAAAATCCCATAGACTGGATGACCTAAACAACCAACATTTATTTCTCAGTTTGGAGGCTGGGAAATCCAAGATCAAGGTGCCAGCAGAACTGCTGTCTGGTGAGGTCTCTCTTCCTGTTTTATAGATGGCTGCCTTCTTGCTGTGCCTCATGTGGCGGCGAGAGAGAGAGAGAGAGAGAGAGAGAGAGAGAGATCGATCTGATCTCTTCCTCTTCTTATAAGGGCACTAATCCCATCCTGAGGGCCCTACTCTCATGAACTCATCTAAACCTAATCACCTCTCAGAAGCCCCACCTCCGAATACCATCACGTTTGGGGGCTTAAGGCTTCAACACATGAATTTTGGGGAGGGGCACAGATATTCGGTCCATAACATGCATTATATAATATTGCCTCCTTCCATGATCTGGGGAGAGAGTGGGTAGAGACTTTGGTCACCCTTAGGAGCACAGTAGGAGAGCGCACAGCTCCCTCACCTTCAGCACTGTGCAGAGAGAGAGTGGGCAAGTGCCAATTTGCTGTGCCTGTGAGCAGGACTCTGGAAGCTGGTGAACAGGGATCTGGTGTAATGTTTATGAAGCCAGATATGCCTTGCTGATAAGCTACTCCCCAAGAGTATCTGTGACCATTTGTGAACATCCATCCATTCATTCCACAAATATTGTTTGAATACTTATACTGTAGTAGAGGCTGGGAATCCAACGGTGAACAAGACACGGAGCTTGCATTCTAGTAGGGAAAGAAGACATCAATGAACTAATCACACAAATAAATATGTAATTGAAAATTGCGTTAAATACTAGGAAGGACTATATAGGATGCTCTGAGCATGTGTATAGGGACCAGTTGTGGTCCTGGTGGAAGATACGGTCACTAAAGTTTTCCCTGAGGAAGTGATTACTGAGATGTGGACCTAAAGGCTTTGACTGGACACAGGAGGGGAAGGGCTGTGTGACTGAAGCTGAGAGGGCAGGGGTGAGGGAGCTAGGCTGGAGGGTGTGGAGGGCCTAGTTCTACTGGCCTTTGTAAGTAATTTAAATAGTTTGCACTTATTCTAAGTGCAATAGGAAACCTTTGCCAGGTTTTAAACAGGAAAGTGATGTGAACTGAGTAGCATGAAAACAGAATCACTCTGGCTGCTGTTTGGAAGAGGTCCCAGTGGGAGCAGGAAACCCAGTTGATGCGTTGTGCCCACCAGTCTTTTTTTTTTTTTGGCCACTTGCAGTAATTTATTAATATTCCATTTCTTTAATCAAATAGCTGACTGATTTGAAATTACTAGGAAAACGTGCAATTTTATTCCCATCACTATATTATGTGCAGAGTATGCTTTTTTATTTGATGCATATAAATTCAATATGTAACCTTTGTGTTCCATAAGTATATTTTTGTCCCTAATTGTGCCCATCAGTCTTGTGGGCTGAACAAGAGCTAGCAGTGGCTGGGCTAGAGTTGGCAGTGGACACAGAAAGAATAGGAAGGATTAGGGGGATATTTAGGCGACAAAATCAGCAAGACATGGTGGGATGGCTTGAGTTAGGGTTGCAGGAGAGATAATGTACTTAAACAGGGATGGGTAAGCTCATTTTGGAACCTGATGTGGCAACTTGTTTTTAAGAGGTAATACCCATTTCCAAAGCTTCCCAAAGTGTCTGGCTGGGTCAGTTAGGATGACTTCACTTGCAAGATAGAGGAATCCCCCAACTCAGTGGTCATGGACAGTTAGGAACCATTTCACATAGCGAAAAGTCCAGCAGTGGTGTGGTTCCCAGATGGGGGGGATCAGGCCCATGATACCAGCAAGGGCCTGGGTTCTCTCCTTCTCTTCACTCTGCTGACTGCATCCCAGGCTGCCTTCCCTTGTGGTGGCAGATGACCCTGGCATTTTCAGACACCAGACACCCAGTCACAACCACATCCTTTTAAGGCCCAGCTGGCCAGACTGAGTCACGTTTCCACCTAGTAAATCAATCCATGCCCAGACAACGGGCTTTCCATGACCGCTTAGACTGCTCAGCATTTTGCTCTGGACTGAGAATGGGGCCACCTTCCCCGAGGAGTGGAAAAGTGGAATAATCTGGGGTTTTATTTGGAGGGACTAGATATTTGGGCTCATTGGGTTTGTCATGATGTCCTGGACAAATACGTGCCAGCTTTTGGATTTCTTTCTTTCTGTTTTTTTTGCGGTACGCGGGCCTCTCACTGTTGTGGCCTCTCCCGTTGCGGAGCACAGGCTCCGAATGCGCAGACTCAGTGGCCATGGCTCACGGGCCTAGCCGCTCCGCGGCATGTGGAATCTTCCTGGACCGGGACATGAACCCGCGTCCCCTGCATCGGCAGGCGAACTCTCAACCACTGCACCACCAGGGAAGCCCATGGATTTCTTAAACCAATAAATACATTAAAAGGAGTGGGTGTGGGAACTGGCAATAGGATTGCCAACTTTTCACTTTTACCTTGTAAAGACATTTACACAATTTCCATCTACTGTCTCTATCATTTCATCAAAAGAACATTTTAAAAGCAAAGAAGAAAAAAAAACTTCTATGTTTAATAAACTTAGCATTATAAAAACTTGCTCTTTTTTCTAATTTCCCTAATTTCTAATTAGAAATTTCTAATTTCTGAAATTTAAAAATTAGTCCCTTGGACCACTATGAACCATGTAAAACAGAAGTTCTTAACTGGATCCATGGGCCCCCAGAGTCTGCGGAAGAGAAGTCAGAAGGGCCATGAACTTGGGTAGGGAGACATTACAGCTTCATTTTTACTATCCTCTATGAAATGTAGCATTTCTTTCAATTATGAGTGTGGCAACAAACCAGTAGTATCAGTATGACCTGTGATTTTTGTCATCAATAGAAATCACAAATATTTTCATATCACATTATAGCTGTGGTAGGCATCTGGAAATGTCGTTTACAGCCACCACTATTCAGAAGATTTAGTCGCCACTGGAAGCGGCAAACTCTGGCAAACTCTCCTCCAATGTGGCTACCACTGTCTGGCAACTCTGTCTGGTAACTCTGTGCACGGGGTGGGCGGCCACTGGGCAGTGAATTTGTGTTCTCATGGGGCTGACCCAAGACGTTCCAACCTCCCTTAACCATAATTGTTTGTGGATCAATACACAGAAGGAATTGAATCATTTTCATAGTTTGCCAAAGTTTTACAAATCTGAATCGCTCCAAGTGAGTTTTTCCCTCACCTTTGGGAATGCAGCCTTTGGTGACACAGATGAATTCAAACACGTCTGATGGCCACTCTAACTGTCGAAGTGTGATATTTAAAGTAACCTCTTGTGATCCCTAACAGATTGCGTGGTGACACAGGTCATGACAGTGTGTAAGCTCTCTGAGTAGCAATAGTCCTTTCTTTGATTTGTTTTTCTTTTTTGCTATTTGCACATTCTCTCTGTATTATGAAGTAAAGTCTTACATGCACGATATATTATGCATGTGTTTTTTTTGCACTATTATTCTGTGAAAATGTCACACATTAAAAAAAATACCTTTGTGGGCTTCCCTGGTGGCGCAGTGGTTGAGAGTCCACCTGCTGATGCGGGGGACACTGGTTCGTGCCCCGGTCCGGGAGGATCCCACATGCCGCGGAGCAGCTGGGCCCGTGAGCCATGGCTGCTGAGCCTGCGTGTCCGGAGCCTGTGCTCCGCAACGGGAGAGGCCACAGCAGTGGGAGGCCCACGTGCCGCAAAAAAAAAATACCTTTGCGGGAAACACTGACAATATGAGAAATGAGAACCATTATTTCCAGACAGTCACAGAGAATCATATGAAGCAATAGCTAAATTTCAGGGAGAACAGGACACCTGAACAGCTGCTGTCATCCCCTGGTCCATACAAAGGTGAAAAGATGTTACTAGTGCAAACACTGGCTAATCACAAAACCTGTCTTAATTTACTTTCTTGTCATAAAATTTAATGAATATTTTATACTTAATGTACAATTCATTCCCTTCTAAGTAGATTTATCAAAGAAATCACTCAGGAACCACAAAGAAAATATATTTCCCAAAATGTCAATGGAATAAAAATATTTTATTTTAGCTTTATTTATCTTTTTTTTTACAGATCCAATTTATCTTCAGCTGGCAAAGAAAAGGAAGGTCTATGAAAACTCTGTACCTGGTTTCATTTACATTAACAAAGCAAAAGGACATAAAATTACAATGATTTCTTTTCTTCTGTGGAAAAATTATTGTGAAAGGCATTTTGAAATCAGGAAGACTGAAAGAATGCATCACGTCTGCCCATCTAGAAAATGCATCCAAAGAAAATGGTTTTATGTGTATGTGGATGAAGAAAGCTCAATTTGAAAAAGGTAGGATACTTCAAAAATGTGGATTTGCCATTTCACAAAAACCTTTTCCAGAAGCATTCCTGAAGTTCCTTACCAAGTGTCAAACAAAAGAAGCCTCATGTGACAGGAGAAATTTTACCTGAAGCCACATACCATGGGAATGCAGAATGGACTGAGAGTGGCTCTCTAGGTCAAGGGAGGTGCTTCCACGGAGAAATGGAATATTTTGAAGTGGGTTATGGAGGAATTAGCAGCCTTGCCATTCCCCTCCGTAAGTCACTGAATAGAACAACTAGCATCTTTCAATATAGCCACCTCCTTATTTTGTTTATGATGGTCTGCTAATGTCAAAAAAGAAGAATTCTTGTTTTGGGGGGTGCCTTGGAAAATACACAGACCACTGACGTTTTGGAGACGGTGTAGATTTTGGGTCTTGTTTAAATATATAATATAATATAAAAAATATAAAAAATATAAATAAATATAAAAATATAAATAAAAAATATAAAAAAAAATAAATATTTTTCAAACAAACCCGACTGGACGGAAAATCTTCTGATCCTTGCACAGGACCTCCTGTGATGCTTGGTTGCTCATCTGACGTTACTTTAGTGGAAAAGGGAGCACTTCATGTTGTTTTCACTTGGTGTGTTTAACATAGATATATTCTGGTTTTTCCAAAATCCTGAGAGAATTTTTGTTGACAGCCATAAAAGTCATCAACTTTATCAAAAGTCAGTCTCTGAATCATAGTATTTTTATAGGTTTTGTCAAGAAACCATAGCAGAAAATTATGGGCTTCTCTACCACAGAGAAGCTCATTGAATTCAAGAGGAAAGTTTCACTTGTTCTAAAAGAAAAAGAAAATCCATTCTGGGAACATTTTGAAAGAAAGAATTTTGTCTGTGGGTTGGTTGGTTTACCTGGCAGATGTCTTTAACCATATGAATGAGATGACTGTTTCAATTCAAGGGTGTGATATCATCATTATGAATTCTTCTGAAAACATGAGCTTTCTTGGCTGACATGAGGCTCACATCTTTGCAAACTTTCAAATGCTGGGGGAAGTGCTTTACGTCAATGGAATTGAGTTATGAAATGCTGTCAGTTTATTTGGAAAGAGTAATCTATAAACACCTGGAAACACTTTAGAACACTTGCAAAAGTTATTTCTATCTTGATGGTAACAAAATTGAACCCTAGAGTCACATTCTTTTTCTTACTGATATAAACTGTACCAACTGTGTTGAGCAAGCCAAGGATGAATTCACTGATCTTAGGACCAAAACAACCACTGTAACTAGTTTCACTGAAAAGCCTTGGAGAGTTTTCATGGTCCCTGGGAGACTCTTTACTTTGTGAAGTTGCTGACAAGCTTTAATTTCATTTCTAATACTGTATCTTTGAGGATTGAATTTTCAACATTGTTATCATAAAAATCAGTAGGATTTTCAACAGGACATGTAGATTATCTTGTCAAAGACCGTTCCACCATCTTATGTTCTTATTCAAGGTAAGCAACAAGTGTTCACATGGGTATTTCTTTAAAAATTAAAATTTAACTTGACTGTATTTCAAATGCAATGTTTTATTTTTAAGGTTGTACAAAAAAGCAAATTTATTACTATATAATGAATATATTTAAAAATAATTGTATTTTGGTATATTTAGTTTTTTTGTAATCTTGTGTATTTATTTTATGCATTGAAAAACTGTATTCTAAGATAGGTCCACAGGCTTCACCACACTGCCCAAGGGATCCATGCTGTAAAAACAATAAAGAACTCCTGATCTGAGAGGACATGATTTAAGCTCTCGAGTTGCTTAAATATGGGGAAAAGGAAGGTTTGATGTGTCTTTTGCAAGTGGCAAGAGAAAGAGAAGCTCCCCTGACTTAAGGCTGGGCCAGCCATAAGTTCCTGTGCTTCCAGGAAAACCCACTGAAGGCAGCAGCCGTGAATGTTCAGCCCCATCACGCCCGGGACAAGGGAGGAAGGGGAAAGATAGACCCCAATAAGAAGGCACCCCTGCTTTTCGTCCCATAATAATTGCTTTTAGGAAACTCACCACTTTTCAGTCAATCCCCAAGTGCTGAAGTGAGACGCATTATTGAGTTCTTCCTGTGTGTATGGAGTGTGATGTTGTAGGGCCATAGGGAAGAGGGTCACGTGATTCATTCCCTCGAGGAGTTAATTTATTTGTGGAGACAAAACAAATGCAACAATGAAGGAGAATTAAATGCAAAGCTGGATGGTGTCTTGAGAAAAACCTGCCTGTTGACTTTTTAATCACACTATCCCCAGAGTCTAGAATATTGCTTGGCACATAGAGTGTGCTAGAAAAATCTCTTTTGAATGAAAAAATTGATGACTGAATTTTAAAAATAACAGCAATTGTTATGAGAGTAATATATATTCAGTAGAGAAAACTTGAAAATACAGAGGAATATAAAGAAGCAGAAAAGGAAAACAGCAGTCAACATTTTCAATATTTCTTTTTTTCCTAAATACACATGTACAACACGCGCACACACACACTTTTTTTAGAGGACAAAATTGGGACCTGAGTTTTATAGCTTGAATTTTTTTCCCTTAAAATTATACTGTGAACATTTTTCTGTGCCATTAAATATTCTTCAGAACATTATTTTTAATGGCTTCATCATACAGTATTCTATAAATAAATCATGGTGTAGCCTAACTTATTAACCACTTTCTTATTGTTGAGCATTTGGGAACATTTTATAACACCAAGAGCTGCATTTATTTGTTGCTTGCTGTGTTCCAAGAATTGGGCTCAGTTTTCCCCCACTTCATACATAATCTCATTTAATTTACTTCTCGCAGTGATCCAATGAGGAAGAATACATTATACCCATTTACAGAGGGAATGCCTGGATGTGGGAGGAATAAAGTGCCAAAGGTCACGCTGCTGGAAAGTTACAAAGCTGGGATTCAAACCCAGGTCCTTTTTAATGTCAAGGTGCAGGCACCCAAACATGACTCTAGACTGCTCCCTGGTGTGCATGAGGAAGCCGCATGCCTCCTTGGGCAATAAGGAGGTGGAGAAACACACATCAGCAAGGTGAGCAGGTGCGATGACAACCAAAACCGAGGTGTGAAGGAGGTAGTGCTTTTCCCAATCTGCAGCTGTGGAGACATCACGATGGACTAGACCAAAGCAAAGCCATTTCAAGGAGTCTGTTTTAAGAGAGGCATTTCAAAAGTGAGATGGGAGTGAAAGGTGTGTTTCAAGCTTACTGCTCCCAGCTTTGAGCAGGGGAGTGACAAAACCCCTCTTTTATTTCTTCCTGACATTAAGAGTCATCTAACGAACAGCCTTCATACAAATGGCTGAAGGGAAGGGACATAAAAAGCAGCAGCATGTGGCTCTGTTCTCAAGCCTTCCTGCACCATTTCCTGTGTGAGTGGTGTCAGAGAGGAGCTCAGAGGCTTGAAAGGAGGAAGGTAGGGACCCCACCCACCCATAGGGAAAGAGAACTGCAGGGTGACCAGAGGGGCAGGCCGGGCCTTGAAATGAGCACAGCCCTTCAGCCAGGGCAGGTCAAGGACCAGGCTTAGGTGACCAACTGTCTTGGTATAGCTGGGACAGAGGGGTTTCCCTGGAAGCAGAACTTTCTGTGTCAAAATTGAGAAAGTCCCAGGGAAAATGGGATGGTTGGCTACCAAAGGCCTAGGCTCTTCTCCGAATCAGGGCTCATCCTGTAAGAAAAGTCCAAGCAAGTTTGTTTATTTATTTACTTGCTTATTGGTTGATTGATGGATGGAAGTACAGTTGATTTACAATGTTATATTAGTTTCACGTATACAAAGTAGTGATTTGATATTTTTACAGATTTTACTCCATTGCAAGTTATTATAAAATATTGATTATATTCCCTGTGCTACACATTACATCCTGAAGTCTTATTTATTTTATACCTAGTAGTTTTGGCCTCTTAATCTCCTTCCCTGTCTTTCCCCTCTCCCAACCCTCTCCCCACTGGTTATCACTAGTTTGTTCTCAAGTAGGTTTCTTCAAAGAGTCATCAGTGGGGCTTCCCTGGTGGCGCAGTGGTTGAGAATCTGCCTGCTAATGCAGGGGACACGGGTTCGAGCCCTGGTCTGGGAGGATCCCACATGCCGCGGAGCAATGAGGCCCGTGAGCCACAACTACTGAGTCTGCGCGTCTGGAACCTGTGCTCCGCAAAAAGAGAGGCCACGATGGCGAGAGGCCCGCACACGGCGATGAAGAGTGGCCCCCGCTTGCCACAACTAGAGAAAGCTCTCGCACAGAAATGAAGACAAAAAAAAAAAAAAAAGAGTCATCAGTGATCCAGGACCCAGGGCTGTCTATACACACTCACCTCCATTCCTCACCATTGCAGCCTGACTCTCCCTTTGCCCCTTCATTGAAACTGTGTCCACAAGGGTCACTGATGACCTATGTACAGCCAGATGCTAGGCCACTTGCAGTTCAAGCCATGCATTTGGATCTCAATGGTCTCCCTGCTTCCAGCCTTGCCTCTACAGTCTACTCTCTACCCCAAAGACAAAGTGATCCTTTCCTATTTTTTTTTCATTGAGGAATAAAGTGTATATAGCAAAATTCACCTGTATTACTATACCATTCTGCATGTCTTGAAAAACACATCCAGTAGTTTAACCATCACTGCAATCAAGACAGTTCTGTCACTACAAATAATTCCTCTGTGTCTACCTCTTCTCTTACTCTCAGTCCCTGATAACCACTGATTTGTTTTCTGTCTCTATACCTTGCCTTTTCAGAATGTCATATGAATAGAATCACATAGTATGTAGCCTCTGAGTTTGGCTTTTTTCACTCGGCACATACATTTGAGATTCATTCATGTTGTGGGTGTTAGTAGTTCTTTCCTTTTTAAGACTGAGTAGGATTCCACTGTATAGATATTCCACAGTTGTTTATCCATTCCCCAGGTGAGGGACATTTAGTACTTTCCAATCTGGGGGAAATAGGAATGAAGTTGCTCTAAAAATTCAAGTACAGATTTGTTGGTACGTGCAGGTTTCCAGTTCACTTGGGTAAAGACGTGGGAGGGAGATTGGTAGGAGTACGTTTTACTTCATAAGAAATCATTAAAATGCTTTCCAGAGTGGCTGTGCATATTCTGGATCCCCATTAGCAATGAATGAGAGTTCTAGTTGCTCTGTATCCAGCACTTGTTATTATCAACTAAAAAGATTATTTTAGCCATTCTACTAGATGTGTAGTGTTATCTCATTGTGGTTTTAATTTGTATTTCCCTAGTAGCTAATGTTCATGTAATTATTGCCATGCAAAGTGTCTATTCAATTCTTTTGCCCATTTAAAAAATTGGATTGAGGAGATTGGTTCAAGATGGCAGAGTAGAAGGATGTGTGCTCAATCCCTCTTGCGAGAGCACCAGAATCACAACTAACTGCTGAACAATCATTGACAAGAAGACACTGGAACTCACCAAAAAAGATACCCCACATCCAAAGACAAAGGAGAAGCCGCAATGAGACAGTAGGAAGGGCACAGTCATAATAAAATCAAATCCCATAACCACTGGGTGGGTGACTCACAAACTGGAGAACACTTATACCACAGAAGTCCACCCACTGGAGTGAAGGTTCTGAGCCCCACATCAGGCTCCCCAACCTGGGGGTCCACCAATGGGAGGAGGAATTCCTAGAGAATCAGACTTTGAAGGCTAGTGGGATTTGATTGCAGGACTCTGACAGGACTCGGGGAAACAGAGACATCACTCTTGAAGGACACACACAAATTAGCGTGTGCATCAGGACCCAGGGGAAGGAGCAGTGACCCCACAGGAGACTGAACCAGACCTATGTGCTACTGTTGGAGGGTCTCCTGCAGAGGTGGGCGGTGGCTGTGGCTCACTGTGGGGACACAGACACTGACAGCAGAAGATCTGGGAGGTACTCCTTGGCGTAAGCCAACCCAGAGTCTGCCATTAGCCTAACCAAAGAGCTGGGTAGGCTCCAGTGCTGGGTTGCCTCAGGCCAAACAACCAACAGGGAGGGAATTCAGCCCCACCCATCAGCAGACAAGTGGATTAAAGTTTTACTGAGCTCTGCCCACCAGAGCAACACCCAGCTCTAACCACCACCAGTCCCTCCCATCAGGAAGCTTGCACAAGCCTCTTAGATACCCTCATCCACCAGAGGGCAGACAGCAGAAACAAGCAAACTACAATCCTGCAACCTGTGGAAAAAAAACCACATTCACAAAAAGATAGACAAAAAGAAAAGCCAGAGGACTATGTACCAGATGAAGGAACAAGATAAAACCCCAGAAAAACAATTAAATGAAGTGGAGATAGGCAACCTTCCAGAAAAATAATTCAGAATATTGATAGTGAAGATGACGATAGTAAAGACGATCCAGGACCTTGGTAAAAGAATGGAGGCAAAGATCCAGAAGATGCAATAAATGTTTAACAAAGACCTAGAAGGATTGAAGAACAAACACCTAGAAGAATTAAAGAACAAACAAACAGAGATGAACAATACAATAACTGAAATGAGAAATACACTAGAAGGAATCAGTAGCAGCATAACTGAGGCAGAAGAACGGATAAGTGACCTGGAAGACAGAATGGTGGAATTCACTGCTGTGGAACAGAATAAAGAAAAAAGAATGAAAAGAAATGAAGACAGCCTAAGAGACCTCAGGGACAACATTAAATGCACCAACATTCTCATGATAGGTGTCCCAGAAGAAGAGAGAGAGAAAGGACCCGAGAAAATATTTGAAGACATTATAATTGAAAACTTCCCTAACATGGGAAAGGAAATAGCCACCCAAGTCCAGGAAGTGCAGAGAGTCCCAGGCAGGATAAACCCAAGGAGAAACACGCTGAGATACATAGTAATCAAAGTGACAAAAATTAAAGACAAAAAATTATCAAAAGCAACAAGGGGAAAACAACAAATAACATACAAGGGATCTCCCATAAGGTTAACAGCTGATTTCTCAGCAGAAATTCTACAAGCCAAAAGGGAGTCGCACAATATATTTAAAGTGATGAAAGGGAAGAACCTACAACCAAGATTACTCTACCCCGCAAGGATCTCATTCAGATTTGATGGAGAAATCAAAAGCTTTAGAGACAAGCAAAAGCTAAGAGAACTCAGCACCACCAAACCAGCTCTACAAATGGTAAAGGAACTTCTCTAAGTGGGAAACACAAGAGAAGAAAAAGACCTACAAAAAAAACCCCAAAACAATTAAGAAAATGGTCATAGGAACATACATATTAATAATTACCTTAAATGTGAATGGATTAAATGCTCCAACCAAAAGACACAGGCTCGCTGAATGGATACAAAAACAAGACCTGTATATATGCTTTCTACAAGAGACCCACTTCAGATCTAGGGACACATACAGACTGAAAGTGAGGAGTTGGAAAAAGATATTCCATGCAAATGGAAATAAAAAGAAAGCTGGAGTAGCAATACTCATATCAGATAAAATAGACTTGAAAATAAGGAATGTTACAAGAGACAAGGAAGGACACTACATAATGATCAAGGGATCAACCCAAGAAGAAGATATAACAATTATAAATATATATGCACCCAACATAGGACCACCACAACACATAAGGCCAATGCTAACAGCAATAAAAGAGGAAATTGGCTGTAAATAATAGTGGGATACTTTTAACACCTCACTTAGAACAATGGACAGATCATCCAGATAGAAAATTAATAAGGAAACGCAGCTTTAAATGACACAATGGACCAGATTGATTTACTTGATATATATATATATATTTTTTTTTTTTGGTACGCGGGCCTCTCACTGTTGTGGCCTCTCCCATTGCAGAGCATAGGCTCTGGACGCACAGGCTCAGTGGCCATGACTCACAGGCCTAGCTGCTCCGCGGCATGTGGGATCCTCCCGGGCCGGGGCACGAACTCGTGTCCCCTGCATTGGCAGGCATACTCTCAACCACTGCGCCACCAGGGAAGCCCAATTTACTTGATATTTAAAGGACATTCCATCCAAAAACAGCAGATTACACTTTCTTCTCAAGTGCACACAGAACATTCTCCAGGATAGATCACATCTTGGGTCACAAATATAGCCTCAGTAAATTTAAGAACATTGAACTCATATCAAGCATCTTTTCTGACCACAGTGCTATGAGATTAGAAATCAACTACAGGGAAAAAAATGTAAAAAACACAAACACATGGAGGGTAAACAATACATTACTAAATATCTAAGAGATCACTGAAGAAATCAAAGAGGAAATCAAAAAATACCTAGAGACAAATGACAATGAAAACACGATGATCCAAAACATATGGGATGCAGCAAAAGCAATTCTATGAGGGAAGTTTATAGCAATACAATCCTACCTTTGGAAACAAGAAAAATCTCTAGTAAACAATCTAACATTACACTGAAAGGAGCCAGAGAAAGAAGAACAAATAAAACCCAAAGTCAGTAGAAGGAAAGAAAACATAAAGAACAGAGCAGAAATAAATGAAATAGAAACAAAGAAAACAGTAGCAAAGATCAATAAAACTAAAAGCTGGTTCTTTGAGAAGATAAACAAAATTGATAAACCTTTAGCCAGACTCATCAAGAAAAAGAGGGAGAGGACTCAAATCAATAAAATTAGTAATGAAAAAGGAGAAGTTACAATGGACAACTCAGAAATACAAAACACCCTAAGAGACTACTACAAGCAACTCTATGCCAATAAAATGGACAAACACGAAGAAATGGACAAATTCTTAGTAAGGCATAACCTTCCAAGATTGAACCAGGAAGAAATAGAAAATATGAACAGACCAATCACAAGTAATGAAATTGAAACTGGGATTAAAAATCTTCCAACAAAGAAAAGTGGCTTCCAACAAAGAAAGATGGCTTCACATGTGAATTCTATCAAACATTTAGAGAAGAGCTAACACCCATCTTTCTCAAACTCTTCCAAAAAATTACAGAGGAAGGAATACTCCCAAACTTATTGTATGAGGCCACCATCACCCTGATACCAAAACCAGGCAGAGATACTACAAAAAAAGAAAATTACAGACCAATATCACTGATGAATATAGATGCAAAAATACTCAACAAAATACTAACAAACAGAATCCAACAACACATTAAAAGGATCATACACCGTGATAAAGTGGGATTTATCCCAGAGATGCAAGGATTCTTCAATATATGCAAATCAATCAATGTGATACACCATATTAATAAAAACCGTATGATCATCTCAATAAATGCAGAAAAAGCTTTTGACAAAAATCAACACCCACTTATGACAAAAACTCTCCAGAAAGTGGACATAGAGGGAACCTACCTCAACATAATAAAGGCCATATATGACAAACCTACAGCAAACATCATTCTCAATGGTGAAAAACTGAAAGCATTTCCTCTAAGGTCAGGAACAAGATAAGGATGTCCACTCTCACCACTCTTTTTTTTTTTTTTTCACCACTCTTAATTCAACATAGTTGTGGAAGTCCTAGCCATGACAATCAGAGCAGAAAAAGAAATTTAAAAATCCAAATTGGAAAAGAAGAAGTAAAACTGTCACTGTTTGCAGATGACATGATACTATACATAGAAAATCCTAAAGATGCCACCAGAAAACTACTAGAGCTAAACAATGAATTTGGTAAAGTTGCAGGATACAAAATTAATGCACAGAAATCTCTTGCACTCTTATACACTAACAGTGCATGATCAGAAAGAGAAACTAAGGAAACAGTTCCATTCACCATTGCAACAAAAAGAATAAAATACCTACAAATAAACCTACTTAAGGAGGTAAAAGACCTATATTCAGAAAACTATAAGACACTGATGAAAGAAATCAAAGATGACACAAACACATGGAGAGATATACCATGTTCTTGCATTGGAAGAATCAATATTGTGAAAATGACTATACTAGCCAAAGCAATCTACAGATTCAATGCAATCCCTATCAAATGACCAATGGCATTTGTTACAGAACTAGAACAAAAAATCATGAAATTTGTGTGGACACAAAAGACCCTAAATAGCCAAAGCAATCTTGAGGGGTAAAAACAGAGCTGGGGGAATCAGACACCCTGACTTGACTATACTACAAAGCTACAGTCATCAAGACAATATGGTACTGGCACAAAAACAGAAATATAGATCAATGGAACAGCTAGAAAGCCGAGAGATAAACCCACACACCTATGGTCAACTGATCTATGACAAAGAAGACAAGGATGTACAATGGAGAAAAGACAGACTCTTCAATAAGTAGTGCTGGGAAAACTGGACAGCCACATGTAAAAGAATGAAATTAGAACACTCCCTAACACCATACACAAAAATAAACTCAAAATGGATTAAAGACCCAAATGTAAGGCCAGGCACTATAAAACTCTTAGAGGAAAACATAGGAAGAACAGTCTTTGACATAAATCACAGTAAGGTTCTTTTTGACTCACACTCCTAGAGTAATGGAAATTAAAACAAAAATAAACAAATGGAACCTAATGAAACTTAAAAGCTTTTGAACAGCAAGGGAAACTATAAACAAGATAAAAAGACAACCGTCAGAATGGGAGAAAATATTTGCAAATGAATCAACGGACAAAGGATTAATTTCTAAAATTACCAACAGCTCATGCAGCTCAATATTACAAAAGCAAACAACCCAATCCAAAAATGGGTAGAAGACCTAAATAGACATGTCTCCAAAGAAGACATACAGTTGGCCAAGAAGCACATGAAAATTTGCTCAACATCACTAATTATTAGCTAAATGCAAATCAAAACTACAATGAGGTATCACTTCACACTTGTTAGAATGGGCATCACCAGAAAATCTACAAACAACAAATGCTGGAGAGGGTGTGGAGAAAAGGGAACCCTTTTGCACTGTTGGTGGAAATGTAAATTGATACAGCCATTATGGAGAACAGTATGGAGGTTCCTTAAAAAACTAAAAATAGGGTTTCCCTGGTGGCGCAGTGGTTAAGAATCTGTGGTTAAGAATCCCCAATGCAGGGGAAATGGGTCAAGCCCTGGTCTGGGAAGATACTACATGCCGTGGAGCAACTAAGACAGTGTGCCCCAACTACTGAGACTGAACTCTAGAGCCTGCGAGCCACAACTGCTGAGCCCATGTGCCACAGCTACTGAAGCCCACGTGCCTAGAGCCCATGCTCTGCAACAAGACAAGCCACTGCAATCAGAAGCTCATGCACTACAACGAAGAGTATCCCCCACTTGCCACAACTAAGAAAAGCCCATGCACAGCAACAAAGACCCAATGTAGCCAAAAATTAAATTAAAAAAAAAGCAGCTAAATATAGAATAACCATATGGTCCAGGAATTCCACTACTGGGCATATACCCAGAGAAAACTATAATTCAAAAAGACACAGGCACCCCTGTGTTCATTGCAGCCGTATTTACAATAGCCAGCTCATGGAAGCAACCTAAATGCCCATCAACAGACGAATGGATAAAGAAGATGTGTTACATATATACAATGGAATATTATTCAGTCATAAAAAGGAGTGTAATTGGGTCATTTGTAGAGACGTGGATGGACCTAGGGACTGTCATACAAAGTGAAGTAAGTCAGAAAGAGAAAAACAAATATCATATATTAATGAATGTATGTGGAATCTAGAAAAATAGTACAGATGAACCTGTTTGCAAGGCAGAAATAGAGACAGGGGTGGAGGAGTTCTGATTTGTAGTGTTTGCTGATGTTTGTTTCTTAAATGGTCTCACAGGAGACAATTCCAAGCAACCAATTTGACCTCAACCAACTTGTAAGACTCTTGAAAATTTAACGTGTGGCTCTCATGAGCTGGTATGAGATGGCTCCAGCACACCACTACGTGTATCCTGTTTTCCTGTACCACACTGTCATGATCATTATGGTTTTATAGTAAGTCTTGAAATCAGGTAATGGGATTTCTCAAATTTTGTTCTTCAGAATTGTTTCATCTATTCTAGTTCCTTTGTCTTTCTATAAAAATTTTGGAATAAGAATTTTGATTCCCACAAAAATTCCTACAGAGATTTTGATTGAAATGTGTTGAATCTGTAGCTCACTCCAGGGAAAATTGGTATCTTAACAACACCAAGCCTTCAAATCCATGAACAATATAGCTCTCCATTTATTTACATCTTTTTTTGATTTCTTTCATCAGTGTTTTTTAGTTTTCAGCATACTGATATTGCATATATTTTGTTAGTTAGTCTTATACTTAAGTGTTACATGGTTTTTGGGTGCTATTATAAATAGTATTTTTATAAATTTCAATTCCTAATTATTTATTGCTAGTCAACACAATCGCTTTTTGTGTATTGCAAGACTTTGGGAAGCTCACTTATATTGACTCTAGTAAGTTTCTTTTTTTGTAGATTCTTTGGGATTTTCTATGTAGACACTCATGTTGTGTGTAAATAGAGACAGTTTATACTTCCTTTCCAATCTGCATTCGTTCATCCGTTTATTCCACTGGCTGGGACTTCCAGTGTGATGATAAATAGAAATAATGAGAATGGATGTCCTTGCTTTATTCCCCAATTTAGGGAGAAAGCATTCATTCTTTCACCATTAAGTATGATATTAGCTGGAGGTTTTCTGCAGTTGTCCTTTGTCAGGCTGAGAAAAAACTGCTTCTATTTCTAATTGGCTGAGAGTTTTTATCATGAGTGGGTGTTGAATTTTTCAAGTACTTTTTCTGCATTTATTAAGATGATTATACGGTATTTTTTGTGGGTTGAATTGTAACCTTTCAAAAATAAAAAAATATATATAAAGTCCTAAACCCCAGTTCCTGCAAATGTGACCTTACTGGGAAATAGGGACATTGCAGGTGTAATCAAGTGAAGATGAGATCATATTAGATTAGGGTGGACCCTAAATCCCATGACTGGTGTCCTTATAAGGAAGGAGAGATTTAAAGACACAAAAGAGAATCTGTTCCAAGACTCTTATTAGATGCATCACTCCAATCTCTGCCTCTATCCTCACATGGTCTTATCCCTTGTGTGTCTGTCTCAAATAGCCCTTTCTTTTTTCTTATAAGGACACCAGTCATTAGATTTATGGCTCAGCTTAAATCCAGGAAGTTTTCATCTTAATTTAATTACATCTGCAAATACCCTATTTCCAAATAAAATCACATTCATGGTACCAGGGGTCAGGACTTGGACATATATTTTTGGGGGATCACTATTCAACCCACTACATATACCAAATAATATATATACCATATACTTATTTATCTGCTTACGTTTGATCTCTCTTCAACCTCCATGAAATTTCCACGAGGGAGGGGAGTTTTGTCTGTTATGTTCACTTCAGTACCTCTTGGTGTCTGGAATGGTGCCAGCCACATCGTAGATGTTCAATAAATCTTTGTGGAATGAATGCGTGAATCTCACTTCTTCTTGCTTCAGCATCCGACAGGGCTGTTTATCTCTTTTATTCCAAGACTCCTCTTCCTCGGTTTCTAAGACTCCACCCACCACTGCCATCCTTCTTTGTTTCTCCTTTACCTTATCTGATTGTTCCTTCTTCAGTCTCCCTTGTTAGAGCCCCTTCCTTGTTAAGCCCCTTCCTTGCTCCAACCCTTAACTAGTGCGTCCCCAATCTTCTTTTCTACTACCCTATTTCTTCCCCCCAGGGAGCTTACCCGACTCTGCACAGTCACTTCCTAGATGCCCATGACTCACATTTCTCTATCTTCACCCCAGAATTTCTTCTGAGTCGTATTTCCATTTTCCCCTTTTATCTGACTCCTCCTTATAATTAAGGTACCCAACACTCCGACACATTGTCTTTTTTCCCCAAACCTGTCTTCCCTCCTTCCAGGGTTCAGCACCACGAAACTCCCAGTCACCAAAGCCAGAACCCTGGAATCAACCTTGACTGTCCTACATCCTATCTCTCACCAGGTTCTATCAGTTTCACCCCTTAGAGATTTCTTGGATCCATCCACTTCTCTCCATCCCCACTGCCACAGTTCAACCATTGTCATTCTCTCCCTGTCTCTCTGCTTCTTTCCAAAATGCAAAATAGCCCTGCTCCTTTTCATGGTAAACCCCTCTAGTGACTCTGAATTGTCTACAGGGTATCCTAATCCTTACCCACTCCAGGCCAACTCCTGAGGCCCGCTCCTTGGCTTCTGTGACCCAGCCACACTGACCTTGCAGTTCCCCAAATTCACCAATTTCACGGATTAGACCAGAGGACACTGGGAAGAAGACCACTCCCTCAGACAGCTTCCTGGTGTTTCTGTCTCTACCTGCCTGTTTGCTTCCTGGTCCCCTGGACCCTGGGAAAACTGCTGAAAATTGTTGGGACCGAAGACATTACCAAAAAAGAAGCCTTAACATTTGGAGGTCGGGGAGCTGTCTCCAAGAGAGATTTGGGGGTTTCAGTTCACTCTCAGGTTGTGGCAGTTTCTTAGAGGACTTTCATTCCATCTCTGCTCTTTGGCGTTAATTGTTGGGATCGATGCTGCAGCGATTATATAATGTTTATTGCAGCCACCACATATCCAAGGCTTAAGTGTTGCTAAATGTCACTTTCACGCTCCCCAGTGTGTGGTGTGTAATTTTAACTGGTTCACTACCTTCTTTCTGAGAGAGGCAGTTGCTTTTAGCCTGAAAAGGAGTAGAGAAATGCATTTTCTCTAGCCTTACCAGAGCACTCACTTCCAGAGAGATCCTGAATGGAGGGAGAGGAGCATGACACAGGCTCTTCATCACTAACACCTTTGCCCTGGTGTCTCCTGAGAAGTGCAGGACCTCTTGACTACCCCTCCCCGCCAGGCTGCAGGGGGCATCTGGGAGCCTGAGATCAAGCCCGGAGGCAAAGAGAGATGGAAGGACTAGGGATCAGAGTGACAGCCAGGGCAGCTATGAAACAGGTGCCGTCAGGTCACAGAAACATGACCTGGAGGGAAGAGCAGCAGGCTGGAAGTCACGCAGCTTGGGTCTGTATCTAGCTGTGTGGCCTTGGATAAGTCACATTGACTCTCTGATTTCATTTTTGTCATACATCAAATGGGAATAATAAATCTTGCCTGAACTACCTCAGGCAAGGTAAAATTATTATTTATTGAGCACCTGCTGTATTCCGGGTACCAGAGGACACAGCAGTGCACACATCAGGCATGGCTCCTGCCCTCAGTGAGCTGTGGTCTAGAGCAGGAGTTGGAAAACGATGACCCACAAGCCAAATAGGGCCGGGGCCCGTTTTTGTACCACCTGTCAGCTAAGAATGGATTTCTCATGTCTAAAGGGTTGTAAAAAAAAAAAAAAAAGAATATGCAACAGAATGTGTATGTGTCTATAAGGCTCAAGATGTTTATCTGGTCCTTTACAGAAGGATTTTTGATGACCCCTGGTCTAGAACTGTCCAATGACAGCCACTAGCCACATGTGGCCATGAGCCCTCGACACATGAGCACACGTGGCTGTTAATGGAGACGTGCTGTGATCCTCTGTGTCCTGGGGTGGGGCTGGTGTGTGTGCCATTCAGCGTTCCTCCCCCACTTCTCACTGCCCCCCTGTGCTCCCCTTCTGCTGCCCAGCCCCCAGGCCCCTCAAGGCCTTGGTTTGTAATCTTTAGAACTGTTCTTTCCTCCCGGAGTGCCTGCATTTGATCTTGGAGACTCAAAGACTTCAGAACCCTAATGAAAATGCTGTAGGAGAAAGACATTTTATTAGGAACCAGGAAATGGATGAATGGTAATAAAACGCTGTAGAGGTACTAACATTAAGGTCTTGCTAAGTGTTTCACATGCATTATTTCATTGAATCAAATAGCAATAGTAGGAGAACTCAATGTCCCGATTTTACAAATGAGAAAATTGAAGTAGAGAGCTAAGTGACTTTCTCTGCTGGTAGGTGGCAGAACCTATATCTACTGACCTGAGTATAGTGCTCTTCCCATGACCTTGGAGGTCACTCAGGGTGTGGTGCTTGTCCGGAATGAGGAATGATGCAGGGAATCAATGGGGTGCTATTGGGAGGAATCAGCCTGGGGTAGTGGACACAGCTCTGGCCTAGGAGTCAAGAGATGTAGATTCTGTCCCCAGGGCCGTCCCTTATTAACTGGGTCACACTCCTCTCTCTCAGGCCTGGAGGTCCTCATCTGCAGGTGAGGTGTGGTACTGTCCCCTCTCAGGGGCTCTTAGCACTCATGTTCTAGGAGTTAGTATTAAGGCCAAGTACAGGGACTCCCAATGCCAGCCCAGCGACCCACTGCCTCAAGATCACCTGGGAAGTGGTTTAAAACTGCAGGTTTCTGGGCACATCTCTAGACTGTCTCCTTCAGTGCCTGGGGAGTGAGGTTCTAGAATCTGTGTTTGTGAACATTTCTGAGGAATCTCCAGGTTTGTGAATCAGTGAGTTAGAGGTTGTGGTTGGTTCTTACTAGAACTTTGATATCAGCCCTTTTGAAGCAAGAGTCTCCAACTGTCTTTTCTTTGTATCTCCCATCTAATTAAGATGATAATCTTGTTAGCACTAGTTTCAAAATATAACTGGGATCCAGCCATTTCTCACCACTTCTGTTGGCTGTCATCACTGTTCTGGCTACCACTATCTCTTGCCTAGACTACTACAGAGAGGCAGTGTCACACAGCAGGTATTAGGGAGAGGGGACCTGGGTTCAGAACGTGGCTCCATTTCTTGCTGATCTCTCCACGCCTTGGTTCCCCAACTGTCATGTGGAGATTATTACATGAGTTAATACATGATAACATATGACATGCTAAGCCCTCAACAAATATCACGTACACTGCAATGACCTCTAGCTGATATCACTGCATTTCTAGCCCATGTGATCCATCTTGAACCCAACAACGAGAGAGGTTTAAAAATGTAAATTAGGTTATGTCACTGTTCTACTTAAAACCCTCTAACAGCTTCAAACTCTCCATTATACTCAAGATGAAATCCAAATTCTTTTGTATGGCCTGAAAGGCTTTACAGGTTCAGCCCTTAAACACCCTCTCACTCATTCTTTCTCTTACATGCTCCATTCTAGCCACACTGACTTTCTTGCTGTTTCTTAAACACACCAAGAACATTCTGGCCTCAGGACCTTTGCACTAGCTCTGCCTACTTATGGCCTGACATTATATTATATATTTGTTTAAATTGTGTGCCTCCCCCACTAGATTGGAAACTCTGCGAGGGCAGGAGGTATATACATCCCCAATGCCTAGAATGGTGCCTGGCACATCCCACGTGTGGATGAGCCCACAGCCTCTTCCTCCTGCCTTCCCTGCCCACCTTCCCCTCATCCCCGAGCTCTAGCTTGCTTCTTTTCTGCTTTGACTTCTCCCAGCTCAGACTGTTTTGTGGTGAGTGGTCTGGGCATTTAGCTGTAGTTTATCAAGGCAAAGGGAATTCTTCTCTGGGAAATCATAACTTGAAATACGCATTGCTTTTGCACCATGTTGGTGTGCACTAATGAATCCCATAGAGGAATAAATATTTCTGGAGACACAAGCTGCCCAGCCAGGCCTTTCATTTTTCCTGTCAGGAGGGGTGAAGCCATTTATTACCCCCTCACTTCCCCTTCAGAATCACAGGCAGCAGGCAGCTGCAGGTGCTACTGAAACGTCCATCATTCATCTGACTTTTCATCTGATCAGTAAATCTGTGTCTTGAACATGGCCATCTGTATTTAATGTACCCAAGGAACGGGCTAATTAAGCACCTAGTTAGATGGCCTCTTCAAAGGCAGTTTATGATCTAGAATTTTCCCTGTGACTCATGGAATTTCTCCCCATAGGAAACACATCCAAGCTCAGCTTCTTGAACCATAAAAGATCAGATGCAAACCGTATCATTTCCCAGCTCCCCCCTTGGCTTGTGCCAGCTTCTTAGCCCTGCTCTCCCATGGCCACTTCTCTTATGCTGTGGCTTAACCTCCCAAGGCCTATGTTGGTAAAATCGAGATCATACTATCCATCTTACGGTTGTGGTCATGATTCAATGCGTAGCTTCCATAAGTCCTTACCTTAGTGCAAGTGGTGGTGTGCAAAAATATTTCCCTGCTACAGGGGCCCATGCTGGCAAATTGCACCATTGCTGGAGTGTTGGAGGTGTCAGCAGTGTAGTTGCTGGAGTGTGGGGATCTCTGGGGGTCTCAGAGGAGGAGTGGGGTGGCCAAGGTGATGGGAGCCCTTGTGAGGTTGAGGGAACTGGGGTATAACCAGTATGACACATCTCAATATTGTAACAAATGGATGACTGTACTGCAGAGTCCTGGCTCATGGCCAGCTGACCCCTTCTGATGAGCTCCTTGGAGCCGCCCACCTGTTCCTGGAACATACATGTCAGACACCAAAGACCAGAGAGTCCATTACACATGCTCCCACTGCAGCTTTGGCTTCCTTTAATTCTCTTCTTCTTCCTGGTTCTGTCCTACTTCTGATTTGCCTGCTATCAACCTTCTGACTTCCTCTCCCACATCTGTCCTCACATCATCCTTGGATGTGACCCTGGGCAACAATCTCCTGGCCACAGACCTGTCTTCCTTGGACAAGTGAGTCTGCTTCTCCATCTAGCCCTTGGGGCTTCAGGTCGCATCATGCAAATACCCACTGTGTTTGTCCTTGTCTTGGGGCCTTCAACCCCAGCTCTAAGTTTCAGGCTAATCTGGTCTCAGGAACAAGAAGGGGCTCTGTCTGTTCAAACCTCACTTGCCCAAGTCAAGATCCACCTTGAAATTTGCCTCCTCTGAAAAGTTTTCTCTGTTATCCCCAATTGTCTAAATAGAACAATGGAATATCCAGCCACCACCAAGTGCTACTCAGTCCAGGGCAGGTTGTGGCACATGGTAGCAATGATAAGTGCTTCAGGAGTGGATGAGCGGGGAGCAAATGTAGAGGGCTGGGTGTTAAAGAGTTAAGCAGATCTGGGGGTGAACCTTTGTTTTGCTTGTTATTGGTTGTGTCATCTTGGGCAAGTTGACTTTGTGTGCCATAATTTCCTTCTCTGTGAAACGAAGGGTCTTTGTGAGGATCAAATCAAGTGATGTTTGCAAAAATGTGTAGCACAGGACCTGGCATAGAGTAGGTGTTCAAAAATGGTACCTGATTGCCCATTGTCCCATGAGCCACTTTGGTTTCTTCAATGAGAAATAGTGTGACATGATGGCAAGAGCATGGGCTTCGGAATCTGGAGAGATGTGAGTTCAATGCTTATTCGGCTACCAAATTGCTGTGAGATTTTGAGAAAGACAGGAATCCTTCTGAATCCCCTGTTGGTAGGGCAAGCTTCTGGGGGGTGTAAATGAAGCAAATGCCAGGAGAGTGGCTGGCATACAGCCGGCCCTCCACCATGCTGTCCCTTCTCTACTGCTGAGTGACCTGTGACCACAGAGTCTGACAAAGAAACATGGATCCACTTACTTGATAAGGGGTGATTTTCCATTCTCATTTTGTTTTTTAACCTGGCATAAAGGTACTAGAGGTAGTGGAATTATTTTGTTTTTAGAAACATTAGATACATTAGGTTACATATATTATTGATCCTGAATGCTGTGACTAATTTATTTCCCTCCTTTGAAGGTGCCTGTTCCAACACCCCAGAGCAATGCTTTATTTTGTTCATGGTTGATGCGATCTGCTCACCTGATTTACGCCTTGATCAAATGAACTTGCTTTAATACAATTTTAATTTTTTCTAACTCTTTAAATTAATTATAGCCATTTCAGTGGCTCCTCTGTGTCTGTGCTGTTTCTCTGTTTCATCTCCATGGAAACCTTTCTTACAAAGAGAAGAGAGAGAGAGAGAGAGAGAGAGAGTGTGTGTGTGTGTGTGTGTGTGTGTGTGTGTGTGTATGTACGTGCACATGCCTTTTCTGTTCTGGGTGTTGACTTTAGTTCGCTTTTAAACTCTGTAATATCTGCTCTTAGAAGAATGATTCTGGGATAACGACAAGTGAAAGCTGTTTGTTCCACTTGGGAACAATGCCTGGCCTAGAATGTCGGCTATGAACTCTGCTCCCTCGACCCCTCCCCATCTTCCCAGCCTGCGAGCAGCTCAGAAGAACCATGTGGGGTTAGTGCTGAGATGACTTAGTGTAGTGTTTGGAATTAATAAATTAATATTCATGGAGCACTTTTGTGTGCCAGACAGGGCTCTTTATAAATGTTAGCTGATTTGATCCTTGTAGCCAGCGTGTGAGGCTGGAGTTATCATTCTCACTTTAAAGGTGAAGGAAAGGCACAAAGAGCTTCAATAACTTGGCCAAAATTGCTCAGCTGGTGAGTGGTATGGCCAGGGTTTGCTCTCAGGTTTTGCTGATGTCAAATGATGTTCCCATCACACTGTCTCTTTCCCTCCACTACTGAGGGCTGTAGACTCGCTCTGTCCTTTGGGGCCTGTCCAAAATGCCCTTCTTCTTGAAGCTTTCCTGATACAGCAGCGGGCCCATCTGTCCCTCCTCTAACCCTCTGGCTCTTCGTTTTCAGCTCTCTTTGGCTGCCACCCTTTATTGTCATTTGCATTCATCCCTGGTCATCTCCTAGAAGCAACCCGAGGGCAGCCTCGATTCTTTTCATCCTTTTACTCCCTTTGTACCCAGCACGATGCTCCCCACAAGGTGGGTGGGTACTCAGTAAATATTGAACCAATTTGGAAGGAAAAGCAGAGGTGTTTTGAGCAATGATCTTATATTGTAAACATGAGAGTGGTTATTCTCTTAAACACTGTTTCACTGACTTGTGTAGACACTGGGTTCTCTGTTCAGGCATGCTTGGGAAAGCCATGTAAAATCCAATCAGGCGCATTGTGAAATTAACTAATTTCCTGCATGTGGGGGGCGATGGGGCTTTTGGCTTTGAAGTACCTGGGAGTGTCACCTGCCATTTTATTAGAGCTGGCAACCCTTGGCATCAGAATGTGGTCTGACTCAGGAGATGGCAGGAGGTCCAGGTTTCTCCCGTTTGGCTGTCCAGGCAGGAAGGGGGTGAGAGATTAATGGGAAAAGCTAGCAGAGGTGGGAGTGGGAGCTTGGATCCAGGTGACTCCCTCCTTCCTTCCCTCTAGAACGCTATGGACTCAATGAGGAGGCAACACAGAGATTCTGAATGGGAAGGAGGAGAATTTTATTTTATATACTTATTTTTATTTTCAAAAATTTTTATTGGAGTATAGTTGTTTTACAGTGCTGTATTAGTTTCTACTGTACAGAGAAGTGAATCAGCCATATGTATACACATATACCCTCTTTTTTGGATTTCCTTCCCATTTAGGTCACCAAAGAGCACTAAGTAGAGTTCCTTGTGCTATACAGCAGGTTCTCATTAGTTATCTATTTTATACATATTAGTGTATATATGTCAATCCCAATCTCCCATTTCATCCCAGCCCCCCTTCCTCCTTGGTGTCCATATGTTTGTTCTCTACATCTGTGTCTCTATTTCTGCCTTGCAAACAGGTTCATGTGTACCATCTTTCTAGATTCCACATATATGTGTTAATATATGGTATTTGTTTTTCTCTTTCTGACTTACTTCACTCTGTATGACAGACTTTAGGTCCATCCACATCTCTACAAATGACCCAATTTCATTCCTTTTTATGGCTAAGTAATATTCCATTGTATATATGTATCACATCTTCTTTATCCATTCATCTGTTGATGGGCATTTAGGTAGCTTCCATGACCTGGCTATTGTAAATAGGGCTGCAGTGAACATCAGGGTGCATGTATCTTTTTGAATTATGGTTTTCTCTGAGTATATGCCCAGTAGTGGGATTGCTGGGTCATATGATAGTCCTACTTTTAGTTTTTTAAGGAACCTCCATACTGTTCTCCATAGTGGCTGTATCAATTTACATTCCTACCAACAGTGCAACAGGGTTCCCTGTTCTCCACACCCTCTCCAGCATTTGTTGTTTGTAGATTTTCTGATGATGCCCATTCTAACAAGTGTGAGGTGATACCTCATTGTAGTTTTGATTTGCATTTCTCTAATAATTAGTGATGTTGAGCAGCTTTTCATGTGTCTCTTGGTCATCTGTATGTCTTCTTTGGAGAAATGTCTATTTAGGTCTTCCGCCCATTTTTTTATTGAGTTGTTTGTTTGTTTAATATTGAGCTGCAGGAGCTGTTTGTATATTTTAGAGATTAATCCCTTGTCTGTTGATTCGTTTGCAAATATTTTCTCCCATTCTGAGGGTTGTCTTTTCATCTTGTTTATAGTTTCCTTTGCTGTGCAAAAGCTTTTAAGTTTCATTAGGCCCCATTGCTTTATTTTTGTTTTTATTTTCATTACTCTAGGACGTGGGTCAAAAAAGACCTTGCTGCAATTTATGTCAAAGAGTGTTCTTCCTATGTTTTCCTCTAAGTTTTATAGCATCTGGTCTTACATTTTGGTCTTTAATCCATTTTGAGTTTATTTTTTGTGTATGATGTTAGGGAGTGTTCTAATTTCATTCTTTTACATGTAGCTGTCCAGTTTTCCCAGCACCACTTATTGAAGAGACTGTCTTTTCTCCATTGTATACCCTTGCCTCCTTTGTCATAGATTAGTTGACCATGGGTGTGTGGGTTTATCTCTTGGCTTTCTATCCTGTTCCATTGATATATATTTCTGTTTTTATGCCAGTACCATATTGTCTTGATGACTGTAGCTTTGCAGTATAGTCTGAAGTCAGGGAGCCTGATTCCTCCAGCTCTGTTTCTTTCCCTCAAGATTGTTTTGGCTATTTGGGGTCTTTTGTGTCCACACAAATTTCATGATTTTTTGTTCTAGTTCTGTAAAAAATGCCATTGGTAATTTGATAGGGATTGCATTGAATCTGTAGATTGCTTTGGCTAGTATAGTCATTTTCACAATATTGATTCTTCCAATGCAAGAACATGGTATATCTCTCCATCTGTTTGTGTCATCTTTGATTTCTTTCATCAGTGTCTTATAGTTTTCTGAATATAGGTCTTTTACCTCCTTAAGTAGGTTTATTTGTAGGTATTTTATTCTTTTGTTGCAATGGTGAATGGGATTGTTTCCTTAGTTTCTCTTTCTGATCCTGCATTGTTAGTGCATTGTTAGTGTATAAGAGTGCAAGAGATTTCTGTGCATTAATTTTGTATCCTGCAACTTTACCAAATTCATTGTTTAGCTCTAGTAGTTTTCTGGTGGCATCTTTAGGATTTTCTATGTATAGTATCATGTCATCTGCAAACAGTGACAGTTTTACTTCTTCTTTTCCAATTTGGATTCCTTTTCTTTCTTTTTCTTCTCTGATTGTCATGGCTAGGACTTCCACAACTATGTTGAATAAGAGTGGTGAGAGTGGACATCCTTGTCTTGTTCCTGATCTTAGAGGAAATGCTTTCAGTTTTTCACCATTGAGAATGATGTTTGCTGTAGGTTTGTCATATATGGCCTCTATTATGTTGAGGTAGGTTCCCTCTATGCCCACTTTCTGGAGAGTTTTTATCATAAATGGGTGTTGAATTTTGTCAAAAGCTTTTTCTGCATCTATTGAGATGATCATATGGTTTTTATTTTTCAATTTGTTAATACGGTGTATCACATTGATTGATTTGCATATATTGAAGAATCCTTGCGTTCCTGGGATAAATCGCACTTGATCATGGTGTATGATCCTTTTAATGTGCTGTTGGATTCTGTTTGCTAGTATTTTGTTTAGTATTTTTGCATCTATATTCATCAGTGATATTGGCCTGTAATTTTCTTTTTTTGTAGTATCTCTGGTTTTGGTATCAGGGTGATGGTGGCCTCATAGAATGAGCTTGGGAGTGTTTGGAAGGAGGAGAATTTTAAAGGTAAGCAGAGCTACATGAGGAAACGAGGCTGTAAAGTTATATTTTGAACAATTATTCCAGTACCTACATCCCAGTGGATCCCACGTGCCCCATCCCTTCTTCTCCCAGCCCCAGGTCACACACTGATCCTAGAAAAGCTGTCTTGCTCAAAATGGTATTTGGAGTTTCTCAGTGGGAACAGCGTTCAGGACCTGGCTGGCTTATGCACCGTGGAAGCAGCCAGTCTCGCTGCCCTGTTGATCCACTTTGTAAAGCATCTCTTTTCCCCTTGGCAGGCAGGTCTCTGCTGTCCTCTGTACCACTGTCAACCCTCGCACTTGCTGGTCCACATGCAGCCACTTGGCCTCCCCCAGTCTTTGCCTCTCCTGTGGCTTGGTGGCAAAGACTCCTTTGGGTTCTTACTGATGAGGTGGAATTTGGTGGCAATTTTTTTACCTAGTGTCCCTAGGCCCCATCTGCCCTCGGATTCAGGACCCTAGGTCGCTTCTGTCCCTGGAGGTCTTCCTTTTGTTACTTATTGCTCTCCTGTTCCTCTTTCTGACACAGCAGGCTGCCTTTTGAGCTTGATCTTGCGGGAAGTGGGCCAGCAGGGCGTTGGGGGCTGACATTTGAGGGCTGGTTTCAGTTCTGTGACCGCCCTGACCTGCCAGCTCCTCAGTCTTTTCCATCAACAGTGAGTCATATGAATAATTAGTCCAATTTCCCTGAGGGGAGAGCTGCCCAGTGCCTCTGCCTGCAACACCTGATGTTTCTTGCTGGATTATGGCCATAAAGCTGCCAGTCCTGGAGCCTGGGCATCTGGGCAGAAACTTAAGGTGGTCGACCTCAGCAGCTTTGCTGGAAGGTGTGGGAGGTACCCACACCCAAATAGTCATCTGCATGGTGGAGACTTCTAGAAGTTTGTTGTCTATCAACCCACCATTCAAATATCTACTCTGCCCACTGTCATTGGGCAAGTTCCAGATCAGCCGGTTGTGCCCAGATGTTGCTTGTGGGGCTATCTGGGGCATCTTCTCAGCCTCACAGACCTTTACACAAGTATCTATTCAGCAGGTGGCAGAGGAGGGGTTTCAGGAAGGTTCCCTCTGAGGCTATGTGAGAGAGAGAAGTGAGGTATCCTGTTGATGTTTTTGCTTCTCCCTGTCTCTGCAAGCATTGAAACAGAAAACTCTGCTCCCACCAGGCTGTGGGAAAGCACATGGTGCCATTTCAGCATACACGCACCGTCACACACACCAGCACACACACACACACACACACACAGTGTACCGTGCGCGCGCACAAACACACACCAGCACACACACACACGCAGTAGCGCACACACACCAGCACACACACACACACAGCGCACACACACCAGCGCACAAACACCAGCACACACACACACACAGTAGCGTGCACGCACACACACACACAGTAGCGCACACACACCAGCACACACACACACACACACACACACACTGCCTCAGAGTCCAGGGCTCAGCACCCACTCTCCCCTGGGATGACCCCTGGTTGCTCAGGCCTCTGGTGGGTAGTGGACCAGTGGCCTCTGATGTCTTTACTCCTGTGAAGACCCAAACCTCTTATGGCCCAGGGTGATTAGCAAACAGAAGCTCAGAGGGAAGAGCTGCTGCCCCATCCCCTGAACACAGAAGACAGGGCCAACTCAGGGCAAACTGGGATGGGAGGGGAGGGGGTTTGATTTGGGTTTCCCTCCCACCTTCCCTCTCAGAACGCTCTGCTCCACAAAACTCTGTTTTGCTCTGGGCACTATCGGGGCCACAAAGGGGAACCTACATAATAGAAACTTGTGCCTTGGTCATTGTGTTGCACCAGATTTCAGATGAAAACGCCCTTTAAAATTCCCAGCAATCATGCACCACCTCTGAGCCTCATCCCTTCTCTCGACCACATGCCTTCCTGACCTGCACTTCATCCAGGCTACTCCATCCTCCCCCTTGCCCTCGGGGTGAGGCTCAGGGTATGGTGAAGCTTGGAGAGAGGGTCAGGGGTGGGTTGAAAGCGCAGGAGTGGGATGGAAGAGTCTAAAACTAGAGACAGTCACAATTTACTCATGTCTTGGCTTAATGATTGTTTTAAAAAATTGAGGTATAATTAACAAACATTATATTAGTTTCAGGTATACAACATAATGATTCAATATTTGTATACATTGTTGGCTTAATAATTAACAGCACTCTCCTTCACTCTCAAAGGTGTCCTAATTTGGATACGTTATATGATCATCCAATTTAAGCCCACTTCACTTGCCACTGATTTACATAACTTGTCTCATACTATCTCACGATGTCACTGTATCCAAAAAGCTGCTTCGAATGTCTCCTGTCCCGCAGCAGGGCCCAGCTTAGGTAGGGAAGAAGGAGGCAGAAGTACAAGAGACCTCAGGACAGGCCTGGGGACCACACCTGACTCTCCTCAAGGAGCCCCTGTCCATTTCACAGGAAATTCTAGAAGAACCCTCTCCAGTGATCAAGGCTGCAGGACATACAGCTGATGCTGGAGAACCTGGGCTGCAATGAGCTATTTTGGGGCACAGGTGTCTCCCCCCCGGGCTTCCCCAGGCAGCCAGAAGCTACCCAAGGGCTCTTGGCCGATCCTGGCAGCAGCCTGCAGCTGAGTCTGTGTGCAGGCAGCTGGGCCCCCAGGAGCTGGGTCTTGGCCTCTGTGTTGAATGTTGGGCCCACTGGGGACATGAGGAAGACGTTTGATTTTTCTGCCATAACTCATAGCTTTGTTGCAGCAGTGCTGTCTGCTCTGCCATATTAATAAGAAACAAACATTGTTTTGTTGTGTTTGATTTCCGTGTTAGGCTGGAGTCTTCAAGGGCTGTTTAAAATTTAATAAGTGAGAATAAAATCAGGAGAAAAAATATTCCTCTGGGTCATCTGACTGCATCAGACTTGTTAATTCCGGCTCTACGTTTCCAGTGGCAGATGGCTGACCCAGCAGCAGGGGAGGGTGCCCACCCTTCTTCCTCCAGGGCTCAGGGCTGGTTCCACCCTCTGTTCTGGAAACAGACCCACCCTTGTGAAGGCCACCTGGTCGTGGCTCAGGTGGGAGCTTACGCAGCTCAGGGAAGGAGGGTTTCCAGGGAGCCCTGAACAAGTTTTGTTCCCTCTGCTCCTTCAAATTCAAAAGTATTTTATTGAGCACTTACTGTATGCCAGATAGTGTTAGATGCTGGGCTGGAGAGATGAAAAAGGTGTGATCAGTGCTCAGGAGGGCAGAGACTAGAATCACGCAATTACAGTGCAATGTGAGTGAGTACAGGGTGTAGAAGGAAACAGCAGAGGTTCCTGGGAGTGCCCCCAACACAGACCAAGGACATACGCCCCCAGCTGCTGGGGAGCTGTGGCACAGGTAGGGCCTTCAGCTGTGGGTACCCTGTGGAGGTTCGCACCTCTGGGGAGAGCTGTCTGGCCCAAGAGCGTGCGCCCTTCCCAGGGCAGCCACATCCAATGACTGATGGATTGTGTGTATAAAGACCCAACCTCTTGCCCCAACTTGGGACAGTTCTGAAGGGTCAATTGAGTCCCAGAACCCCTGTAAGATCAGCTGAGGGCTTTTTGGGGGGCTGCATCACAGCTCAGCATCTCCCTCTGCCCAGTTCTGCTTCCTTCCCTTCTACAGATGTTTATTGCGAGAGCATTCCCTAATAAATCTAATTTATTAATTAGATTTATAATAAATCTAATTTATAAATTAGATTTATAATAAATCTAATTTATAATAAATCTAATAAATCTCCTGCATGTTTATCTCTGTCTCAGGCTCTTCCTCCTGGGCCAGCCTGCAACAGGACCTAAAATGGTCAGCATTGTTCAGGGAGGGCTTCCTAGAAGAAGTGACTTTTAGGCTGAAATCTGGAGGATGAGTAAGAGTCAGTCTGGTGACAGCTATGGGTCTGGAGGGAAATGGTACTGGTTCCAGGTAGAGGAAGAGAATGTGCACAGGCAGATAGGCCAGAGGGAGCAGAGCATGCCCAGGTGGGATGGCAAAGCAGGAGGCTGGGGGTTTGGTTGAGGACATTTCATAGGGTTCTGCGAGCTGTGATTGTGGCCTGGGTTTTATTCTAAAGGCACGGTGATGTCATAGAAGGGTTTTAAGTAGGGGTTGGGATGTGACATGGTTGACTTAGAGAATTTGATTTGAAGAAGGTAGAAACAAGCAAGGAGTCTGGCTAATGAGGATGTTGTAGTAACTCAGAAGAGAGATGATGATGGTCTTAAGTGAAGTAGTGGGAGAGAGGTAGATGGATTTAAGAGACATTTACTTAGGAGGAAGAATCAATTGTCAGGAACTGATGATGTGCAAGATATGGAGGGAGAGAGAGGAAGCAAGGATGATACTTGGGCTTCTGGCTTCAGTAACTTTGAGGATGCTGCTGCCGTTTAGTGAGATGGGGAGCAAGTGGAGAAGCGGATTTGGGAAGAAGGTGGTGAAGGGGAAAATGTGTGTTTCAGGGTGCTAAATTTGAGTTATCTTTGGCATATTTGAGAACAGAGCTGAGACATTTAGGTATATGGATACAAAGCTCAAGAGAAAGAACAAAGTTATTTCTTTGTTTATCTACTGCTTATGATAAATTGCCCTCAAAGCTCAGTAACTTAAACAACAATAAATATTTATTATTTCAGTTTCCATGAATGAGGAATTGAGCAGTACCTTTTTTTAAAAAAAATATTTATTTAAAAATTTTTTGGCTGTGTTGGGTCTTCGTCACTGCGCGTGGGCTTTCTCTAGTTGTGGCGAGTGGGGGCTACTCTTCGTTGTGGTGCGTGGGCTTCTCATTACAGTGGCTTCTCTTGTTGCAGAGAACGGGCTCTAGGCGCACGGGTTTCGGTAGTTGTGGTGTGTGGGCTCAGTAGTTGTGGCTCGTGAGCTTAGTTGCTCTGCGGCTTGTGGGATCTTCCTGGACTGGGGCTTGAACCCGTGTCCCCTGCATTGGCAGGAGGATTCTTAACCACTACGTCACCAGGGAATCCCTGAGCAGTGCCTTAATTGAAGTTTCCACTGGGTCTGGAGGATGTGCTTCCAAGATGGCTGTCAAGTTGGTGCCCCTGGCAAGAGGTCTTGAATTCTCACCATGTGGAGCTATCCATAGCCAGAGGTTGTTTGAGTGTCTTTATGACATAGGAGCTGGTTTCCCTCAGAGCAAATGATCAAAGAAAGTAGGGCAGAAATGGCAATGTCTTTTATTGATCTACCCTCAGAATCACACACCATAACTTACCATATCCTAGCGGTCACACAGACTGACCGTGATCCACTGATGGAGGGGACTACACAGAACGTGAATACTGGAACTCAAGGGCCATTGGTGCCACCTTCGAGGCTGCTTACCACACCTGGAGATATAGATTTGGAAATCATTAGCATTTAGATGTTATTTGAAGTCCTGGTAATGGGGGAGATTGCTTGAGAGAAATGTGCAGAAGGAAAAGGGTTTAAGGACAGAGCCTGAGAGACACTGGCCTTAAGGATAAGCACAGAAAGAGAAGCCAGTGAAGGAGACTGATGAAAAGTATAATCATATGTCCTGGTTTGGCTGCAGTTTGTTCCGCTTTATGCCTGTTGTGTCCACATGACACATGTCCCTTTTCACTTTCCCAAGTGCCCTGGATTAGATTAAACTTACATGGTCACCCTATGATAACAGGCAGCCAGAGCATCAGAGGGAAACCAGGAGGAATAAACATCATGATGGACATTGGATTTCATGACAAGGAGGTCACTGGAGATGTTAGCAGCAGCTATTTGTGTTGTGGGCAAGGAAACCTGGTTTCAGAGGGTGAGGCGAGTGAGAAGCAAAGTAAGTTATTTTAGTAGTGTTATTTCTAGAGGCTTGATCAAAACATGAAGGGAGAAAATGGGGTTTTAAGAGTATGTGGAATAGTGGGAGAATTTTTCTCTGAAGATGCCAGGCACTAAAATATGTATAATTGATGAAGAAAAGGCTCAGTAGAGACAGAAAGCTTGTTTATCATCCAGGTTCTCCAGAGCAGGGGAATAATCTGGAAGAGAATTCTGGAGGCCTCAACGTCTCAAAACGTAAACCCAAAATGAAGGTGCAGGAGCTGGTTAGGAAGGAATGACAGCCACTCGTGACCTCTGAAGTTCCCAGGTCACTGGGCTCTGCCTGGTGATCGGTGGGGCTTTCCGTTCTGGAAATCCATGTGACCTGGCATCAGAGGTGCTTCTGGGGTCTTGTCAGCTATCATTGCTTCCCATTCTCCCTGAAAAGGCTGCTTCTCTGGACCCCGATCTGGAGATGCTTTTGCTTCTGTGCTGGCAGGGGAAGCAGCAGGACTCTGGAAAGGTAGATTGCATGATATAGGGATGTGGGAGGTGCCTCCGTTGGTATGAGCTGCAGGATGAACTGAAATGGTCCCTACCCCATCCCCAATCATGATAAGTGACATCTAGAAGTATGGCTCCATTGTCCTAGAGAGCTCAGGCAGGGGTGTGTGGGGGACCTTTGCAATGAATTGGCCAAGAAAGGAGAGAAAAGATTCTTTATCATAGGAAGGCCTGGTTAATTGAATCACAAGGAATAGAGTCCAAGTCCCATAGTTAAAATGAATATATGGGTTTCAAAGGAAGACAAATTCTTGTGAGTGAGGAATGTTTGCACTTCAGAAAATCAAGAGGAAGCTGGCTGTAGCTGGCTCTGGGGGAGAAAGACCTTAGTGCATTTGAAGCGCCCGTATCTCTCCCCCGACCCAGGAGACAACAGCTGCTCCAGCCACTCCTCAATCCCCACCAAGAGAGACGCTCAGATGGGGAATGACTTCGCTGACACCCAGCCCATATCAGAGGCTCTCACAAAGAAGGATTCGGGGCTGGGGAATCCCCTTCTGTGTGGAAGGGGAGGAGTGTCCCCAGAGAGGAGAGGCGGGGCACCGGCGGTGAGGAGAGACGACTGGGAAACAAGTGGACAGCTAAGAAAACCTTGAAGGGTGAGGCTCTGTCCTTACTTCCACCATGTGGCACAAGGGGTAAAGCCTCCTTGCCTGTCCTCTGATTCTACGAGGGTACCTTCTGGAGCCCTCCATCCAAGGGGAGCTTGACTATCCAGTGGAACAGAGGCCGTGTTCATCCTCCAGGTGGGGAGCCCCGCCCGTCTGTATCAGCTGACTTGACAGTGGTCTTCCCGCGAGGCTGAGGAAGAAGGGCAGACTACACACAGGAGGGCCTGGGGGGCCGACTCCTGGGGTACCCTCCCCATCCATCTCATCTCCTCGTGGGCGCAAACACACACAGCAGGGGAAGAGAAGGCGCGGAAAGGACGCCTGGCTTTGAGAAGGATGCTCTAGCAACTCTTGCACGTGCTGGGACAGCGGGTTGGGCATTTGCAGACCCAGTGCTACTGGAGTGAGAGAGGGGCAGCTGCTAGCTTGCCCAGCCCGGTGGCCCGGCGGCGTGGGCTGCACCCTCAGGTGCATCAGTCCTCTGCGTCTGGGCAGGTGGGTGGTCACAACGCATCGCAGGGGGGGCCGGCCTGGAGCACCATGCAGCATCTTTCCGGCAGGGAGTCGACTCTTCCCGGCAACCTTATACTTTAAAAACAAATTGATGGGCTATAATTGCAAATGCCTGGATTGTCTGGTCCTGAGAGGAATTGTCTGAAAGCAAACAGTCTGGTCCAGCTGAGGGAGGTGTTTCCTGACAAATGCGTGCTGCTAATAGAAGTATCCCTCTGCATCCTCAGTCCTTCCCCCATTTTCTGGCAGGATGTAAATTCTGCATAGGGGAGTTTTTCTTTTTTCTTATGATTCCTTTTCTTGAAGTGTGAATTCTGAATTTCATTTTTCCCCAGAGAGGCGGTGGAATCATCCAGCCATCCTCCTTGTCAAAGTTATAGGCAATTTGACCTGCCGTTTAGCCATCTCCTAGAGCCGGTTGAATGGATCTTTGGGCCGTTTCTGCCTTGAAGACAACACAGGGCGTATTATAACCCATGCAGATGAGAACCCCAGACCGCTGGCTTGAGACTCGTTGCCCTTGCGAATGTTAATTCTTCTTCAGCTGTGGGCTGAAGATTTCACCAAGTTTACAGACCCTAAGTGGAGACGGGGCCTCTTCCCTATGTGACCCATTTAATTTAGCACAGGGAGATCAGCTCGGTGCTTTGTGACCACCTAGAGGGGTGGGATAGGGAGGGTGGGAGGGAGAGGCAAGAGGGGGGAGGATACGGGGATATATGTATACGTATAGCTGATTCACTGTTATACAGCATAAACTGACAACACTGTAAGGCAATCATACTCCAATAAAGATGTTAAAAATAAATAAATAAAAGGCAAGGGGTTTACTAGGCAAGTCAGAGAGAACAAACCATGAAGAATGGCACATTACAGAGCAATTTCCAGAAGCCTGAGTAGGTTCCATAGGTCTGTTCTGAGTCCATATTGACAGGAAAATGTGAGCTGACCCTATGTGTAGTATACTCGGTAATATTGTGATTTATAATAAGAAATTCTTGACCCAGAGCTCCTGAAAGCCTTGGAATTTCCTAAGTGATAAGAGTCATAAATGGAATAAGTCTTTTGTTATTCATAACATGCCCCCTTCAATCACACCCGAGTTTATGTTAATAGGGTAATTTCTGGATAAGCCCTTAGATAACCACCAGATGGGAGCTGGTTGCCAGGGGAACCAACCAAGTGATTAGAGGGTTGGAACTTTCAGCTCCACCCGCCATCTCCCAATCTCTGGAGAGGGGAAAGAGAGAGGGGCTGCAGGTAGACTCAGTTGCCAATAGCCAATGATTTAATCAATCATGCCTATGTAATAAGATCTCCATAAAAAATCCCTGAAGTATGGGATTCAGAGAGCTTCTGGGCTGGTGAACATGTGGAGAATTTGGGAGAGTGGCTCAGCTGGAGAGGGCATGGAAGCTCCGTGCCCCTTCCCCCATACCTTGCCCCACACATCCTTCCATCTGGCTGTTCTGAGTTATATCCTTGTATAATAAACTGGTAATCTAGTAAGTAAACTGTTTTCCTGAGTTCTGGGAGCTGCTCTAGCAAATCAGTCGAACACAAGGAGGGGGTCGTGGGAACCTCTGATTTATAGCCAGTCAGTCAGAAGCACAGGTGACAACCTGCACTTGCAATTGGTGCCTAAAGTGGGGTGAGAGGCAGTCTTGCAGGAATGAACCCTTAACCTGTGGAATCTGATGCTGTCTCCAGGTAGATAGTGTCAGAACTGAATTAAATTGTGGGACACCCAGCTGATGTCTGAGAATTGCCTGGTATGGGAATTTGGTAGGCAGAGATATTGTGAATTTTTCCTTTCTAGCTCTTAACTTGGTTTATGTGCCAAACATTTAGGGAGCACCCATGGTGTGATAGGTGCTGGAGACCAAGTAGGCTTTTTACTGTGTAGTGGTGAAACGGGCCCATTTCAAACCAGTGTGGCTAAGTGCTGGGATGCAGGCTTTTGCGGGAGCTGGGGTGTGGGTGGGGTTTAATCATAGCAGTTGATGTTTGCTGAATTCCTACCATGTGACAGATATTATGCTAAATGCATTTCCCACACTATCACATGTAATACCACAACCCTATTTGGCAGGTATTATTCAGCTCATTTTAAAGATAACAAAACTGGAGCTTAGGCTAAATAACTGGCTAAGCCACATAAGAGGTAAAAGGCAGAGCTGGGGTTCAAAGCCAGGTCTGTCTGACGCAGCCCGGGCTCTTAACCACTGTTGCTGTTTTTCCCACCTCCCTGGCCTGCAAGGGTCAGAGAAGCATTCGGAAGCCCTGAGATGAGCCTTGAAGTCAGGGTGGGACAGCCCTGGTATTGGCCAGGGTGAGGTGGTCTGAGGGTTATCTGCTCCGGGTGGTGCAGTGGGGTTGGACTTGACCTCAGCCCCAAGAGCTGCTGTCCTCCTCTTCCAGCCACTCTTCTAGGCTCTAGCATAAGATAGAGCAGAAGCCTCAACAGGAGACTGCAAATGCGTGGCAATTTAATTGAGGAGTTTTACTGAGATTGGAACTAGCTGGAGAGAAGGAGCAAGGGAAGAGCTTGAAGAGATGGTGTTTGAGTTGCAGCTAAATATAGCATTGCCCAAGTGCTTCCCCTACCCCCACCATTCCTGTGGATTTTGAAGGAGCTTGGCTCCCGGGAGGAAACATTTAAGGCTGGAGGAATAGAGTTTTCTTCAGTTTGTCTTCTGTGTAAATAAGAGGAACACAAGCACAAATGTTACACTGGATCTTATTGATTAAAGTGCTAACAAGTGAAACAGTCTTCCAGCCGGCCAGCTTCGCATCTTCTCACGGCTGCTGTGGGACTCACTGCAGCAAGGCTGCGCCTGAGATGTCCAAGCTCCCGCCCTGGCTCTTGGTTCCCAGGTCGCCACCTCTTTCTCTGGGTATTGTTGTTACCTTCCTCAGGCTCTCTTTGTAATCGTGTCTCTCACTCTTAAATTTCCATGGGTCTTTCCCTCTTGCTGTCTTTTCACCTGGGATACTACTCTAGACAGACCCAGAGCTCAAGGAGTTTACCGTCTGGACTTTCCAGATAGTTCAGTATTGCCAAGTGTCTGGGTGAGGCTGATGGCTGTCAGGCCTGCATTGGTCGCTGTCACCCCTAGGATTTGAGAAGGAAAGGGAAACAGTGCTTTTTGTGACCTGCATCCTCGGGAACATATAACCTTGGTAACTGCTTCATGCTAGGCCGGCCGTCTCAACCTGAGGTCTGTATGAGCTCAAGGGAGATGAAATAGTAATCAGGTTTCTAAATATATGTGTCTATGAGAATTTGGGGGGAAGTTGCTTAACTTTCATCGAGTTCTCAAGGTTGGCCATGAGCCAAATCATGTGTGGCCCCAGCAGGGTGGCTCAGTCACTAAGGGAGAGTCAGACTTGGGCTCTCAGTGGGTCCCCCACTCCATCAGAGCCGCAGTGAAGAAAGAAACCAATAGCCATATTTGACCTTTCAATCTATCTTTTAAAAAAAGGTCATTTCCTTTGTACTTGGCCTTGTTTGGGGGTTGATTTGCAATGATCCTAAATTATTGGACTTTATTATGTGCTCGAAGGAACAGAATGTTTTCATTCTAGGGGAATAATGGAGCTACAATTGCTTTATCCTTTGCTATACCCTAAAACTGTAGAGTTGGAGCAGAGCTAAAAGTTCATGTAGTGTACCCAGAAGCGACAATCCTGTTGCCTCATCCTGAATCTTCCCTATGCCACTCCCATCAAATGGCCATATAGCCTCTTGCAGGGACAGAGAATGTTCTGTTCACTTACTCGTTCATTCACCCATTCAACTGCATCCTCCCATACGCCGTGGGAATCTGATGATGAAGAAGACAAGTAACAGCCTCGCTGGTCCTTAAGGAGCTTACAGCCCAGCAATCTGGAAAGGCAGACATTGAACAAGGATGAAGAGTGTTAGAGCAGGGATGAGGCTAACTGGGACCACTCTGGTCTGTGGGTGGTAGTGGTCATAGAAGGGTTCCCAGAGGAAGTAACACCCAAGCTGAGCTGAAGGGGGAGTGGGAGCTGGGGAGATGGAGGAAGATTGGGTGGAGGGAGTGTTGTAGGTAAAGGGAGTGACACATTCAATGATCCAAGAATGAAAGAGAAGGAGCAAGACTTAGTGGAGAAAGTAAGAGACGATTAGCATGGCTGGAACAGAAAAAAAGAATAGATAGGAGAGTGGTTCCATGGTAACCCACTTTATTTTTGACAGGTCTGAGTGAGAAAGTTCTCCCTGACCTTTCCACTTATGGCCTTCTGATGCTCCTAGGTAGACAAACATCTTCATGGGATTTATTAAGACAAACAGACACACCAGCCATGAGTTTCCTCTTCCATTTCCTTATATTTGGGCAGAACTTTTAAACAAGAAGCAAGTTTTGGTTCTGTTGTACCCTTGCCATGGCCACCACCTGGAATGTTGTCCCTAACCCCATCTACTCAGTTCAAAGGTTTTGTATATGTTCACTTCCCCCATCAGACTGTGTACTTGTGAAGGGCGGGGACCATGACTAATTCTCTCGAGTGCTTAGTGCAGGGCCCAGCACACAGCAGGTGCTCGGTTAGTGCTTTGTGGTTGACCAGTGAATGGATGAATGGCTTAGATGCCAATCAGTGATGAATCTTATGAACAGAAGTCAGTATGAAGTAGGAGAGACAAGCAGGAAAGCTGGACAAGTCACAGCAGAAGCTGTCAGTGTCACCCCAGGAAACTGAGGTTCCTTCTATTGCCATGAATTTCATGGGTGTGATGATTACACTTCTCAGTGTATAATTTCTCTCTCCAGACCACAATCGTTGCCCCAGTTATACAATACTTGACTCACATAAATTTAATATCATGAAAATTGTTGCATAACAACCATAATTAGATTTTAGAGATCTCGGGAAGTTTGCATTACCAAGCAACACAGCAGCTAGTGTGTCAGTGAGTACCACAAAACCAGAATGTGAAACTCACCATAACCACCCTAAAGAGAAGAACTTTCCTCTGTGTTCTGTGTTTCTGTTACTGTGTGACTTCTCAGTGCCTTGGCTCATGTCTTGCTTTTATTTGTGATGATTGTACTATATTCAATTATAATATAGTATTGTGGTAGACAGCCTCCAAGATGACCCCCAAAGATTCCTACCTTTGGTATCTATGCTCTTGTGTAAATCCTCTCCCCTTGAGTGTGGACTGGACGTAGCCTCTCACAACTAACCAACTGAATATGGGAATGGTGATGGCATGTCACTTCTCAGCTTAGGTTATAAAAAAGAGTGTGATTCTGCCTTGGGCTTCCCTCTCTCACTCTCTTACTCATTTGCTCTGGGGGAAGCCAACTGCCATGTTGTGAGCTGCCCTATAGAAAGGCCCACATGGCAGAGAACCAAGCGAAGCCCCAAACTGACAGCAAGCAAAGAACTGAGAGCCTCAGTGCAGTAGTCCGTGAGGACTTGCACACTGCCAGCAGCATGTACAAAAGCTTGGAAGTGGATCCTCCCCTCAGCTGGCTCCTTAATGGCAGCCTTGAGAGAGACCTTGAGGCAGAGGCACCCAGCTAAGCCATGTCTGGATTCTAGACCCAGAGGAATGATGAGACAATAAATGTTTTAAGCTGCTAACTTTGGTATTATGACTTGTTATACAGCAGTAGCTCTCTAGTAGGGGTTTTGATACCATCAGTGGGATGATGGATGCTGCAACAAATACCTAAAAATATGGCGATTTATAATTGGTCAGTGGATGAAGCCTGGGAAGATTTTTGATGTGTGTATTAGAGAATACCCAAGCTAAGTTGAACAGACGTAGAAATCTGAACTTTGATGATGCTACCAATAAAGTCTCAAAGGAAAGTGAGAAACATATTATGGAAATTTGAGGAAGGGAGATTTTTGTGATGTAGTGGCAGAAACTTAACATTGCCTCTGGCAACCACTGACCTTTGCAACTATGAGCTCGATTATTGTTGTTTTTAAGATTCTACATATAAGTGAGATCATATGGTATTTGTTTCTCTGTTTGACTTATTTAGCTTAGCATAATGCTCTCAAGGTTCATCTATGTATCTTTGTTGTGCAAGAGGCAAGACTGCCTTCTTTTATATAGCTGAATAATATTCATATATATGAATGAATATTATTCATTATTTTATATATATATATATATGTACACACACACACCATGGTTTCTTCATCAATCAGTGGACACTTAGGTTGTTTCTATGACTTGGCTATTGTAAATAATGCTGCAATGAACATAGGGGTGCATATGTCTTTTCTAATTAGTATTTTTTTTCTTCAGATAAATACCAAGAAATGAATTGCTGGGTCATATGGTAGTTCTATTTTCAATTTTTTGAGGAACCTCCATGCTGTTTTCCACAATGGCTGCACCAATTTACATTCCCATCAACAGAGCACAAGGGTTGACTTTTCTCTACCTCCTTGCCCACACTTGTTATTTCTTGTCTTTTTGATGATAGTCATTCTGACAGGTGTGAGGTGATATCTCATTGTGGTTTTGATTTGAATTTCCCGATAATTTGTGATGCTGAAGCATGCCACTGTTAAATATAAACAAACACAAATATTTGAGGAAAGCATCTAACATGGAAGACATAAACCAAAACAAACAAACACAGGCAACTTTGAGGAAATGGCAGCTGTGTAGGAAGCAAATAAACTTCAAAGAAATCTATCAAAATGCTCAAAGAGATGAGAGAAGACAGTGTAGCCAAAAACCAGAATAGGATGCCATGAAAAAGGAACACTCAGAGATCACAAACAGCTCTTGGAAATTTAAAATTTTGGTAGCAGAAACCCAAAACTCAATAGTAGGTCCAAAGACTCTATGATCAATAATGACAGTGATTTTTTTTCCACAGCAGCATTTTCAGCACCTTGAACTTTACTTTGTACATAGTAGAAACTCAACAAAAACTTGCTGAGAGAATGAATGAGTGAATGATGATAAAGTTGGGTAAATCTCCCTGGAGTAGAGCTTTCCCAGGACTGGGAAATAGGAAACCAAAGCAAAGCAAAAGACCTCCAGAAGATCTGAATCTGAATAATGGGAACTCTGGAAGCAATAAGTCAGATGGGAAAAATAATCACTTAAAAAAAAAAAAGACTCAGTAAAAATTCCTTAAAATGCATGACATGTATTTTCAGAATCAGTACAATGAATGCAACTGGAGCTATACCAGAGCACATCACTGTAAAATTTCAGAATATCAAGGACAGCCACACTTGAAGCTAAAAGACAATGGAGCAATACTAACAAAATCTGAGAAGAAAATAATTTCCAACCAAGAATTCTATACTCAAAGAATCAATCAAATATGAAGGTAGGATAAAGATAGTTTCAGAGATTCAAGACCTCAAAAAATCTGTTTCCTGTGCACACTCTTTCCTATGAGGCTACTAAAGGCTGCACTTACCAAGATGAGGAAGTAATCCAAGGAAAAAAAAGACATGTGATTTAAGCAACAGGCTCTAACACAAGACAGAGGTGGAGGAAATACCCAAGCTATCGGTGCAAAGAAGGCCCAAGATGACAGCTGTGTAGAAGGCATGGAGAACAATTAGTCCAAATGGCAGCCAGGGAGATTTCTCTAAAAACAGGAAATTGACAGAACACCTAATGTGTTTGAATGTATCAAGGGGAGATTCATACAATTGAAGGGGAGTTTGAGGGTGAATCAGTGATAAGTACATAGAAAACCAACAAGACCACTATTAAGCACAGGGGGGGAAAATACGCAGGAATGGAAAAACAATATTGCTAGACAAATGGCTTAGGTGTGGAGAGCATTCATATAATAACAGTAATGTAGAAATGGAATATTGACCAATCAAACTTACCTTCTGGCTCTATACGGATAGAGAATAGGGACGGGGGCAGGAAAGTGTGCATGTGCATGGTGGGATCAAGAGGAGGAAGGGAAGTCAAATTTTCACCTTCCAGATGAGTCAAGAGAGTCTAAAAGTTTTTAAAAGTAACATTGCAAGCATGTTATTTAGTGACATAGAAATAAATTCAAAAGAAAATCAGGTAAGGGAATTCCCTGTCTGTCCAGTGGTTAGGATTCGGTGCTTTCACTGCCATGGCCCAGGTTCAATCCCTGGTTGGAGAACTAAGATCCCTTGGCCAAAAAAAGAAAAAAGAAAAGAAAATCGGGTAAGAGTTGAAGGTGATCACCTTCCGGGAGTGGGAAATGAAATGGAGATTGTGGTTGGGGACGTGCTGTTCTTTAATAATAAGCCTTATAGAATTATTTACTTTTTATACTATGTACATGTAAATATTTGATAAAAAGATAAACTAGATAAAGAAAGAAAAAAAGTAACTAGGTGGTAACAAAAGAAAGGACTGATTTATAAATAGCAGAACACTGAAAAACCCTGCACAGGGCAGAGCTATGACAGAAGGAGGTGGTCGGAAAAGGCTACCTAGAGAAGAGACATGAAGATGAGTTAGTGCTTGGGAGGAAGATAAGGGTGGGGAGTGAGGGTGGCATAGAGTGGCAGAAAGAGCATTTCAGGTAGAGGGAACAGCATGAGCAAAGGCAAGAAGATATGAAGTAATAGGTCATGTTCAGAAAACAGTGTATCGAAAAAAGTGGGCCTCTGCTTCCTAGCTGTAGAAGTCATCTTCCTGAAAGAGAGAAATTCAGGTGCCATTAAGGCTAGGAGGTAGAGGGAGTGTTTTAATGAGGGTTCCACTGTGCTCAGGGGACTGGATTTGGAAGGAGGGCAGCAGTGGAAGGAAGGGTGAGGGTGGGAGGGAATGAGGATGGGGAACCAGGATGCATTGGCCAGAAGCTGAATATGGTAGGGGTAGAGTTTGATGGATGAGATTCAGTGGTGGTGAATTTCCAGGGAGGCAGAAGCAGTCACCCAGGGTGGGGTTAGAGGCTGCCAGAGCTGCCAGGCTGTGGTCCTTATGCTAGCTGGGACCTTTGCTTGGGGTCCCAGCTAGAACTTATATAACCAGACTGGGCTCTGAAAAGTATCCTGCCCCACGTGGCTTGGAAGGGTCTGTCTGGCACAAAGGATGCCTTTCTCTAATGGAAAGTCTTTTGATCTGCCAGAACCTGTTTCCTTCACTATAAAATGGAGATGATGAGAGTAATAATAGGATCTAATTCTTGGGGTTGTACCAAGGAGGATCAAAATGAGCTGATGTGGGTGAGACAGGATTATGAGCTGTAAAGAACTGTGCAGATTGGAATTATCTTAAACATCCCTCAACTCTGATCCTCTACTTCATGCCCCCATCACCTCTCCGAAGGAGGTAGCATATTTGCTCTAACTTGGAAATTAAGTTTGAGTTGACCTTGTACCTTTCAGTTGCCAAATTTACTTTCAGTGATCTGTGGTCTTTGTGTTGAATTGCACAGCAGTACTGAAATAGATGAAACACATGTATTCTCTAGACCATTAAAACACTGTTGCTTTATTATTTTTTAACAGAACATTGCTCAGAATGATTGGAATATCTGATATATGACAATTCAGCTTTTTGAACTCAAATATATTCATATACAATGTTTCATTTAAAAATAATTTGTGCCATGAATGTGTGTGTGTGAGTGCACATCTGTGTAGGTATTGACCCTTTATTCCTTAGGAAGATGAAAGTACAAAGTTTTTATAATCCTAGGATATTATTTGGGGCTAGACCTGGTCACAATACCTTTACTCTTCTCCACTCTATCACTCCTTCCTTCCAAGATGAGGTTCTCTGCCCTCAAAGGCGGTGTGGCCAAAGTCTCCTGAGGGTGGCATTTTGTCAGAGGAAGGAGTGTTGTGCTCAATGCCTTCCAAGAAAGGAGCCCACTTCTGGTTTTGCTGTATCAAGTATCTACCTACTCCAGTTACAATGATCAGCTTCTAGTGGGGATACCCGAGAGGCAATGTTTTGTGTTTTAGACCTTTCTTCCAGTGCTGAGGTAATTTGCAAAGTCTAGCATTGTGGTGGAGCTCCCATAGACTGGCACCAGTTCAGACATGTTACGGTGTGATATGTAGGCGATATACTCTGGTATGGCATACTGGGTGATCTGTTCTGATCAATAGTTTTAACACCACTCACTCTCTTATGGACTCCCTTCCTTTGTTATAGTGTTTGCAAGAAAGAGACCCACCTCCAGCTTTCTCAAGTGAAGGGGATTTTACTCTAAGACTACAAATTGGAATTGAACATGGAGATCCTCCTAGAATAGAGGCTGCTCTAGTGATTGGTGTTGATTCCCAACTCTCTCACAGGCTACTGTCTCTTTCTCTTTTTGTTACCCCATTGACTTCCTGCCCTGCCTTGTATCTTTTCTCTACCCTCAAGCTTTTGCTTACTTATAACTTTGGCTTTCTGAGACACTTAATGGCTCTGTATTACCTTAGGGTACTTTTTCACCTTCTGCTCCCATAGCTAACCAGTCCATTCTATATCCTGGTTAAAATCTTGAAAGATGGAATGCGATTGGTCCAGTTCATCATTTTATAGCAGGATCAGTGGCAGTGGTCATACCCACCCCTGGTCCAATCTCTACTAGTGAGGGGAAGGGGCTCTGTATACCCACATGTCACCATCTTTGTTACAATGAACTGCAGCAGACAGGTCCTGAGATTGACACCTCCGTTATTGGCAAAGTCTTTCTTTGAGACAGACAAATATACAAGAAGAACTGCAGAGTATCCTTCCAGCCAGAGGACTGTGATTAAATATTTTAATAAATTAAATCCAGACCCACTGGTAACATTGCAGGCAACGACCTTTGTACTTATTTTGTATCGAAACTTTATAACTTTAGATTACATTTCAGGTACTAATATTCTCCCAAGTAGTTAGGCAGGAACAAAGCATCTCTGAAAATCAATTCCATAACTGTCTTCTCCAAATATGTCTCTTGGTTCTCAGTCACTCCTCTGCTACAGGGCAGATCCCAAGTGAAGACTTGGATGTGCTCATGAAATGGAAGTTTCTGCTAATTGAAGGAATCTATCAGTCAAATACCCCAAGATACAGAGGTAATTTCTAGTAAAGGTTTTTGTGGCATTAATTTGTTTTACTCTGACAACTTGATTAATCAGTTTTATTGTGACAACTTGTTTTGCTGCAATGCTGCCTAATCAGGGAGCTGTCACCAAAATATTTTATGACTTCCCTATTTCCATCACAAATCAAAAATTTCACTGACAGCTCACCAACAGAAGAAACAGTGATAATTAAAATGCATTCCAACAAAATTAGGAGGCATTCAGTTGGGTAATGTTATAGGAGAGATTGTACTTTCAGAGAAAGGAACAATCAGAAGACACTATTTCTAAGTAATTATGCAGTTTCCCTGAAGAACCCCAAATACCACACCTGTGTAAAGGTTCAGGGGGTGAAATGAGAGTTTTGCATGCACCTCTGCTGGAAGACTGGGGTTTTCCCTGCTGGATCTGGGAAAAGCTGAGCCTCTGCTCTTGCTGATTATCAGAAGTGGAGCCATTAGTATTTGTCCAGTAGATAGCAGGAAATAGAGAAAACTTGTCAGGAATGGAGAGTGTATTACAGGAAAAGCTCAGGAAACTCATTCTCACCTGTTTCTAGGATCTGTACAGAGAGCAATGGGAAGGTAGTGGAGAAAGGTGGAGAGAAGGATATGAGGGTGTACCTCTTCCAGAGGGGCACAGCAAGTGATCATTTTAAAGAACTCAGGAAATCAATTTTTCTGCCTGTGCTTATCATTTTACCTACAGCAGAGGTGATGAAGTGATGCATTGAAAGAACAGTTCCCTCAGCATTCTGAAATCCCTAGATTGTTAATCTTTATAAATATAAGTATTTATTGAAAACAAAACATAAGAATACCTACTAGTCAAGCGCTTACAGTGTCCTGCGTACCATATAAGCAGCTCTATATACATTATATTATTTAATCATTACAACTGTATAATAGGCATTATCAGCTCCATTTTCCAAGGAAAACTCAAGAGAGTTCCAAGGAGACTCAGAGAAGTTAAGTAACATGTCCAGAGTCTTGTAACGAATAAGTAAAAGAGCCAAGATTCAAATTCAGGTTGTTCGGACTCCAAAGCTCAAGTATTTCCAGTGGACTTCATCAGGGCTCCCCTCACTCTCTCCCGGCCTGGGACAATCCCTTGGTAGCCTGGTTTCCTTCTCTTGGGGAATGGCATTGGCTGCATGGCATTGTCTGCCACCTGTTTAGACACAGGTGGAGAGGCTTCCTGACTCGTGGTGAGGTGGGTGGGTACAGCAGGTCCAGCCATGTGTGCAGAAGTTCAGGGGAGACCAGCTCTGTTACATTAGTCAGCCTGTCTCCTTGTCATCCTGAGTTATGAATGAGTGATGTGAGCTCTCCTGGGGAGGGTACTGTTTTGCAAGAGCTATGGAGATGAGTGTTATGACAAGCAGGACATTTATGGCCCCAGATGACACAGGGCACAAAAGTCAATATGTTACATGGTCATTTAGCATGTGTGATTCTAATGGAACAGGTTGGAAATAATTGGCTTTTTAGGAAATGTTGCATTTCATTTCATTTCAGTCAGAAGGCACCCACCAGCTGGGTGGTCATAACTCCAGCTTTCACAAATACACCTCATTCTGAGATTGGCAAGTGGTGGATGGTGATGAAAAATAGAAGTATGTGTGCAGAGGACAAGTTGGCAAGGAAGGTGTCCCCCCCAAGAAATGTACAAAGCTGGATATTTCTTCATGGTTTTTTAGGGGTCTTAAGTTATTTGGCAGTTGGACATTTTCTTCCTGGTGTGTGATCAGTTATTTCCCTACCAGTGATCAAGGTCTAGCATCCCTGGCCTGGGATGATTAGAAACAATTTCTCTTCTCCTCCTTCATTAATTCCCAACTGAAGTCTATGAAATGGTGAATGGCACAATGTTTGAAAGTGGTAAGTTTTAGAATGAACAAAAGTATGTACTTTCACATCAGTCAGTCTAGATAATAAAATAGAAACTATACTAGTTACTTCCTCAGAGAGAATTGGATATAGGGAATTGATTAAATAGATGTTGGGGGACTGAAAAAGCAACAGGGTAACACAGAGGCAGTAAATGCATGAAGCAGCTACCATCCTAGTGTTGGTGGAACAGAGGGAGGAGGTTGGGGTTATCAGAACCCAGAAGCTCTGAGGAGGATCCCACATTGTTGGGACTCAGACCTTTAGAAGAGGTGCTTTGACTGAATGGTGTTGATACCCTTGAGAGGTACAATGAGGGGTGAGGAAAGAAACTGGAAACTGGAACCAACTTCTACTGTACATGTGGATGCCTGGGTGAGTCACTGCTATGGGGGTGACACTGGTAGGAAGTGGAAGTGACCAGTTTCCCTCCTCTAACCTTCCAGAGTCCCTCTATCTCTCCCTATTGGTAGAGCGTAACAGGGCACCTGCTGGCAAAGCAGAAGAGTGGTTTGCAGGCTCCCTGCCTCATTACAAATTAGGGTATAAAAAAGGTGGATATGAAACTGAGAGACAATAGCTTAATAACAAGCACAACAGTCTGTAAAAGATAGCATAGTGGCTAAGAGCATGCAAGAAATGAGCTTGTCAGATCTGATAAGACCTGTGTTTAATGTAACTGCCCATTAAGGGCTCTGGAGGGCAAGGAAAACGATGCTGAGATTTGCTGCATCTGCTCAAATGGAGGCTCTGTGCGCATCCTCTTCTGATACGCTTCTGGATCCTCGGCTAAATATATTGATGCTCTAACCTGACAGTGTGTTTTCTTCTTGCTGATTTGGAGTCCTCAAAAAAGCTGCAGTTGGTGCCAGAAGCATGATTGGTTCCACCTCCTCCCCTCCCCGCCCCCCCCCCCAGCACTGTTAGATTTTGGAAGGAGTCTCAGGAAAGTGAAGAAGAAATGGGGCTCTGAGAATGTTTTAATGAAGGCCATTGCATGAGAGCTACAGGACAGCTGAAGATAGGGAGGCTGACTTCAAAGAGAAAATTGAAGAGCTAATGTTATGTTATTACTTTAACATATGTGAGTTAATCTTTGTGTTTACAGAAAAGTCATTTGAGAGCTATGACCTTGGCTTTCACTGTTTGGCACAAGCCAAGTGAGCTTTTAAAAATGAATTTCAGAGGATAGAGTCTCAGAAATCACTTTATTCTTCAGAAATGTGACTTTTAAGTAGGATATTAAAAATGCCAAATTGAAACAGTCTCAAGATAGTTCAACAAAAACGTTGAGTAACTATATTTGGCCATAATTTGGTTTAGAAAAAGATGCCTGCTTTGGAATGGAGCTGACCAAGAAAAACAGGAGGAGATGGCCACAAGCCTGGACAATTATCATCAAAAAGTTCATCTCCAAGACTAGTGATTTTGGGAAGGTCACACCTTCTTCCACTTTATTTGGGTCATTTTTGAATCTTGGCCTGAAGTCATGTTTTTGGCAGATTCTGCACTTAATAAGGATGACTGAGTATCCCAGGCAGTTTCTATCTGGCTTATAGCAGATTCACACCATGCCCCAGCTGGGCTGAGCTGAGCTGAAGGAGACAAAGAGATAGATGGTGAAGGAATCAGATGGGACATTGTGAAGAAGTCAAGTTCTCCAACTTCTGGAAGAGAAGTGAGAAAAGGGACATTGTTGGCTTAGATAACTGTTCAGAAAGTTGAACCCTACAAGGGGAGGCTGAGGCTGCCCAAAGGTAGGTTAAAAGTCAGCTCAGGTCATCTGACCTCCTCCCCTCTGAAAGGTTGGTGGCTCCTAGTGGAAGTGACACATGATAGTGTCCCCAAGTTTTTTGTTTTTAATTATAAAAACTTTTATTTAACTATAGTTGGTTTACAATACTGTGTTAATTTCAGGTATAAATCTTCAGATTTTTGTCTATTATAGATTATTACAAGATATTAAATGTGGTTCTCTGTGCTATTCAGTAAATCCTTGTTGTTTATCTATTTTATATTTAGTGGTGTGTATCTGTTAATCCCAAACTCCAAATTTATCCCTCCCCTACTCCTTTCCCCTTGGTAAGCATAAGTTTTCTATGTCTGTGAGTCTGTGTCTGTTCTGTAAATAAGTTGATTTGTGTTATTTTTTAGGTTCCACATATAAGTGATATATAATATTTGTCTTTCTCTGTCTGACTTACTTCACTTAGTATGCTAATCTCTAGATCCATCCATGTTACTGCAAACAACAATATTTCATTCTTTTTTATGGCTAATATTCTATTATGATATATATAATATATATATGTATATATATATATGTCATCTGTTGATGGACATTTAGGTTGCTTCTGTGTCTTGGCTATTGTGAATAGTGCTGCTATGAACATTGGGGTTCATATATCTTTTCAAATTAGAGTTTTCATCTTTTCTGGATATATGCCTGGGAGTGGGATTGCTGGATCATATTGCTGGATCCTTAGACTTTTAAGGAACCTCCACACTGTGTTCCATAGTGGCTGCACCAATTTACATTCTCATCAACAGTGTAGGAGGGTTCCTTTTTCTCCACACCCTCTCCAGCTTTTATTATTTGTAGACATTTTGATGATTGCCATTCTGTATTGTCCCCTTGTTTAAATAAACAAAACAGATAACCAAGAAAATCTCTACATCTAGAGCTCCTTGGACATGCAAAATGGGAAAATCTGCTATTATTAAACTCTAAGGAGATAGTTTATCCTAAATAATTGTTTCTAGGGATCAATTCAGTAGAGATCTTCATTAAAAATAATGAGCTCAGGGCTTCCCTGGTGGCACAGTGGTTAAGAGTCCGCCTGCTGATGCAGGGGACACGGGTTCGTGCCCCAGTCCGGGAAGGTCCCACATGCCGCAGAGCAGCTAGGCCCATGAGCCATGGCCACTGAGCCTGCTCTTCCGGAGCCTGTGCTCCGCAATGGGAGAGGCCACAACAGTGAGAGGCCCGCATACCGCAAAAAATAATAATAATAATAATAATAATAATGAGCTCAGGTCAAAAGTAGTTTAATACCTGATCAACTGGATTTGGATTTGGCAAAACAATCTCTCACACCTGTAGATCTAACTGGGTCCTACTCAAGAAATTACCCTGAAAAAAGTGACTATATTTCTTTTCTCTTGTGGTTGAGCAGTTATGACGAAGTACAAACTAGAGTCATGGAAATCTTTAGTGCATGTAAGGATTCAGGTATTTTGCTATACATAGGAAATGGCTAAGACATTTTGATTGTTTCTGGAAGCAACATTGTGTGTTATGAGAATGTAATGTGAGCATAATGCTGAGATTGAAATGTATTCACTTTAAATGTCTTTTATTGTTTGAGTCTGATCTTGAGGAACTTAGCCAATATTCCATAAATTTTAAAGGCTTTACAAAAATTGTACTTCTTGAACTTTTGGGAAAAGTATGAAAAATCACTTATAATTTTTGATTTTATTTTTGTTGCATTTTCTGATATTAACTGGATTTTGAAAAGTTGGGCTGGCACAGGGCCAAAATAATATCAGTTTATCCAAAGGAAATTATAGTTCAAAACTAAAGCTACCTATGATATAAATTAAATAAATGACTCTAGTGATCATTAAATGAAGAGTTTCAAGAGATTTTTTTTAAACATCTTTATTGGAGTATAACTGCTTTACAATGGTGTGTTAGTTTCTGCTTTATAACAAAGCGAATCAGTTATACATATACATATATCCCCATATCTCTTCCCTCTTGCGTCTCCCTCTGTCATACCCTCCTTATCCCACCCCTCTAGGTGGTCATAAAGCACCGAGCTAATCTCCCTGTGCTATGCGGCTGCTTCCCACTAGCTATCTATTTTACATCTGGTAGTGTATATATGTCCATGTCACTCTCTCACTTTGTCACAGCTTACCCTTCCCCCTTCCCGTATCCTCAAGTCCATTCTCTGGTAGGTCTGTGTCTTTATTCCCGTCTTGCCCCTAGGTACTTCATGACCATTTTTTTCAATTCCATATATATGTGTTAGCATATGGTATTTGTTTTTCTCTTTCTGACTTACTTCACTCTGTATGACAGACTCTAGGTCCATCCACCTCACTACAAATAACTCAATTTCGTTTCTTCTTATGGCTGAGTAATATTATATTGTATATATGTGCCACATCTTCTTTATCTATTCATCTGTTGATGGACACTTAGGTTGCTTCCATGTCCTGGCTATTGTAAATAGAGCTGCAATGAACATTGTGGTACATGACTCTTTTTGAATTATGGTTTTCTTAGGGCATATGCCCAGTAGTGGAATTCCTGGGTCATATGGTAGTTCTATTTTTAGTTTTTTAAGGAACCTCCGTACTGTTCCCCATAGTGGCTGTATCAATTTATATTCCCACCAACAGTGTGAGAAGGTTTCCTTTTCTACACACCCTCTCCAGCATTTATTGTTTGTAGATTTTTTGATGATGGCCTTTCTGACTGGTGTGAGATTATATGTCATTGTAGTTTTGAGTTGCATTTCTCTAATGATTAATGATGTTGAGCATTCTTTCATGTGTTTGTTGGCAATCTGTATATCTTCTTTGGAGAAACGTCTATTTAGGTCTTTTGCCCATTTTTGGATTGGGTTGTTTGTTTTTTCGATATTGAGCTGTATGAGCTGCTTGTAAATTTTGGAGATTAATCCTTTGTCAGTTGCTTCATTTGCAAATATTTTCTCCTGTTCTGAGGGTTGTCTTTTTGTCTTGTTTATGGTTTCCTTTGCTGTACAAAAGCTTTTCAGTTTCATTAGGTCCCCTTTGTTTATTTTTGTTTTTACTTCCATTTCTCTAGGAGGTGAGTCAAAAAAGATCTTGCTGTGATTTATGTCATAGAGTGTTCTGCCTATGTTTTCCTCTCAGAGTTTGATAGTGTCTGGCCTTACATTTAGGTCTTTAATCCATTTTGAGTTTATTTTTCTGTATGGTGTTAGGGAGTGTTCTAATTTCATTCTTTTACATGTAGCTGTCCAGTTTTCCCAGCACCACTTATTGAAGAGGCTGTCTTTTCTCCACTGTATATTCTTGCCTCCTTTATCAAAGATATGGTGACTATATGTGCATGGGTTTATCTCTGGGATTTCTATCCTGTTCCATTGATCTATATTTCTCTTTTTGTGCCAGTATCATACTGTCTTGATTACTGTAGCTTTGTAGTATAGTCTGAAGTCCAGGAGCCTGATTCCTCCAGCTTAGTTTTTCTTTCTCAAGATTGCTTTGGCTATTCGGGGTCTTTTGTGTTTCCATACAAATTGTGAAAGTTTTTGTTCTAGTTCTGTGAAAAATGCCAGTGGTAATTTGATAGTGATTGCATTGAATCTGTAGATTGCTTTGGGTAGTAGAGTCATTTTCACAATGTTGATTCTTCCAATCCAAGAAAATGGTATATCTCTCCATCTATCTGTATCGCCTTTAATTTCTTTCATCAGTGACTTATAATTTTCAGCATAAAGGTCTTTTGTCTCCTTAGGTAGGTTTATTCCTAGATATTTTATTCTTTTTGTTGCAGTGGTAAATAGGAGTGTTTTCTTGATTTCACTTTCAGATTTTTCATCATTAGTGTATAGGTTTGCAAGAGGTTTCTGTGCATTAACTTTGTATCCTGCTTCTTTACCAAATACATTGATTAGCTCTAGTAGTTTTCTGGTAGAATCTTTAGGATTCTCTATGTATAGTATCATGTCTTCTGCAAACAGTGACAGCTTTACTTCTTTTCCGATTTGGATTTCTTTTTCTTCTCTGATTGCTGTGGCTAAAACTTCCAAAACTATGTTGAATAATATTGGTGAGAGTGGGCACCCTTGTCTTGTTCTTGATCTTAGTGGAAATGGTTTCAGTTTTTCACCATTGAGAACGATGTTGGCTGTGGGTTTGTCATATATGGCCTTTGTTATGTTGAGGTAAGTTCCCTCTATGCCTACTTTCTGGAGGGTTTTTATCATAAATGACTGTTGAATTTTGTCGAAAGCTTTCTCTGCATGTATTGAGATGATCATATGGTTTTTCTCCTTCAATTTGTTAATATGGTGTATCATGTTGATTGACTTCAGTATATTGAAGAATCCTTGCATTGCTGGGATAAACCCCACTTGATCATAGTGTATGATCCTTTTAATGTGCTGTTGGATTCTGTTTGCTAGTATTTTGTTGAGGATTTTTGCATCTATGTTCATCAGTGATATTGGCCTGTAGTTTTCTTTCTTTGTAACATCTTTGTCTGATACTGGTATCAGGGTGATGGTGGCCTCATAGAATGAGTTTGGGAGTGTTCCTCTCTCTGCTATATTTTGGAAGAGTGTAGAAGGATAGGTGTTAGCTTTTCTCTAAATGTTTGATAGAATTCACCTGTGAAGCCATCAGGTCCTGGGCTTTTGTTTGTTGGAAGATTTTTAATCACAGTTTCAATTTCAGTGCTTGTGATTGGTCTGTTCATATTTTCTGTTTCTTTCTGGTTCAGTCTTGGAAGTTTGTGCATTTCTAAGCATTTGTCCATTTCTTCCAGGTTGTTCATTTTATTGGCATAGAGTTGCTTGCAGTAATCTCTCATGATCTTTTGTATTGTTGCAGTGTCAGTTGTTACCTCTCCTTTTTCATTTCTAATTCTATTGATTTCAGTCTTCTCCCTTTTTTTCTTGATGCGTCTGGCTAATGGTTTATCAATATTGTTTATCTTCTCAAAGAACCAGCTTTTAGTTTTATTGATCTTTGCTATCATTTCCTTCATTTCTTTTTCATTTACTTCTGATCTTATCTTTATGATTTCTTTCCTTCTGCTAACTTTGTGAATTTTTTTGTTCTTCTTTCTCTAACTGCTTCAGGTGTAAGGTTAGGTGGTTTATTTGAGATGTTTTATGTTTCTTAAGGTAGGATTGTATTGCTATAAACTTCCCTCTTATAACCTCTTTTGCTGCATCCCATAGGTTTTGGGCCATCGTGTTTTCATTGTCATTTGTTTGTAGGTATATTTTATTTCCTCTTTGACTTCTTCAGTGATCTCTTGGTTATTAGGTAGTGTATTGTTCAGCCTCCATGTGTTTGTATTATTTACAGATTTTTTCCTGTAATGATATCTAGTCTCATAGCATTGTGGTCAGAAAAGATACTTGATACAATTTCAATTTTCTTAAATTTACCAAGGCTTGATTTGTGACCCAAGATATGATCTCTCCTGGAGAATGTTCCATGAGCACTTGAGAAAAATGTGTATTCTGTTGTATTTGGATGGAATGTCCTATAAATATCAATTAAGTCCATCTTGTTTAATGTATCATTTAAAACTTGTGTTTCCTTATTTATTTTCATTTTGGATGATCTGTCCATTGGTGAAAGTGGAGCGTAAAAGTCTCCTACTATGATTGTGTTACTGTCAATTTCCCCTTTTATGGCTGTTAGTATTTGCCTTATGTATTGAGGTGCTCCTATGTTGGGTGCATAAATATTTACAATTGTTAGAGCTTCTTCTTGGATTGATCCCTTGATCATTATGTAGTGTCCTTCCTTGTTTCTTGTAATAGCCTTTATTTTAAAGTCTATTTTGTCTGATATGAGAATTACTACTCCAGCTTTCTTTTGATTTCCATTTGCATGGAATATCTTTTTCCATCCCCTCACTTTCAGTCTGTATGTGTCCATTGGTCTGAAGTGGGTCTCTTGTAGACAGCTTATATATGGGTCTTGTTTTTGTATCCATTCAGCCAGTCTATGTCTTTTAGTTGGAGCATTTAATCCATTTACATTTAAGGTAATCATTGATATGTTACCATTTTCTTAATTGTTTTGGGTTTGTTATTGTAGGTCTTTTCCTTCTCTTGTGTTTCCTGCCAAGAGAAGTTCCTTTAGTATTTGTTGTAAAGCTGGTTTGGTGGTGCTGAACTCTCTCAGCTTTTGCTTGTTTGTAAATGTTTTAATTTCTCCATGAAATCTGAATGAGATCCTTGTTGGTTAGAGTAATCTTGGTTGTAGGTTTTTCCCCTTCATCACTTTAAATATGTCCTGGCTTGCAGAATTTCTCCTGAAAGATCAGCTGTTAACCATATGGGGATTCCATTGTATGTTGTTTTCCCTTGCAGCTTTTAATATTTTTTCTTTGTATTTAAGTTTTGATAGTTTGATTAATATGTGTCTTGGCATGTTTCTCTTTGGATTTATCCTGTATGGGACTCTCTGTGCTTCCTGGACTTGATTAACTACTTCCTTTCCCATATTAGGGAAGTTTTCAACTATAATCTCTTCAAATATTTTCTCAGTCCCTTTCTTTTTCTCTTCTTCTTCTGGGCCCCTATAATTCGAATGTTGGTGCATTTAATGTTGTCCCAGAGGTCTCTGTGACTGTCCTCAGTTCTTTTCATTCTTTTTTCTTTATTCTGCTCTGCAGTAGTTATTTCCACTATTTTATCTTCCAGGTCACTTATCCGTTCTTCTTCCTCAGTTATTCTGCTATTGATCCCTTCTAGAGAAATTTTAGTTTCATTTATTGTGTTTTTCATCACTGTTTGTTTGCTCTTTAGTTCTTCTAGGTTCTTTTAAACATTTCTTGTATTTTCTCCATTCTATTTCCAAGATTTTAGATCATCTTTACTATCATTATTCTGAATTATTTTTTCAGGTAGACTGCCTATTTTCTCTTCATTTGTTAGGTCTGGTGGGTTTTTACCTTGCTCCTTCACCTGCTGTGTGTTTCTCTGTCTTCTCATTTTGCTTACCTTACTGTGTTTGGGGTCTCCTTTTCACAGGCTGCAGGTTTGTAGTTCCTGTTGTTTTTGGTGTCTGTCCCCAGTGGCTAAGGTTGGTTCAGTGGGTTGTGTAGGCTTCTTGCTGGAGGGGACTAGTGCCTGTGTTCTGGTGGATAAGGCTGGATCTTGTGTTTCTGGTGGGCAGGTCCACATCTGCTGGTGTGTTTTGGTGTGTCTGTGGCCTTATTATGATTTTAGGCAGCCTCTCTGCTAATAGGTGTGGTTGTGGTCCTGTCTTGCTAGTTGTTTGGCATAGGGTGTCCAGCACTGTAGCTTGCTGGTCATTGAGTGGAGCTGGGTCTTGGCTTTGAGATGGAGATCTCTGGAGATTTTCTCCATTTAATGTTACATGGAGCTGGGAGGTCTCTTGTGGACCAATATCCTGAAGTTGGCTCTCCCACCTCAGAGGCACAGCCCTGATGCTTGGCTGGAGCACCAAGAGCCTGTCATCCACAAGGCTCAGAATAAAAGGGAGAAAAAGAAAGAAGGAAAGAAGATTTTAAAAAATCATTAAAATAAAAAAAGATTATTAAAAAAAATTTTAAGAAAGGAATAAAAAAAGCAAGCAAGCAAGAAAAGAGAGCAACCAAACCAAAAAACAAATCCACCAATGATAACAAGAGCTAAAAACTATACAAAGAAAACCAAACCAAAACAAAAACGGACAAACGGAATGCTAGAACACATGGTAAAAGCAAGGCTATACAGACAAAATCACACACAGAAGCATACACATATACACTCACAAAAAGAGAAAAAGGGAAAAAAATATATATCGTTGCTCCCAAAGTCCACCTCCTCAATTTGGGATGATTCGTTGTCCATTCATGTATTCCACAGATCCAGGGTACATCAAGTTGATTGTGGAGATTTAATCTGCTGCTCCTAAGGCTGCTGGGAGAGATTTCCCTTTCTCTTCTTTGTTCGAAGAGCTCCCAGCTTTCAGCTTTGGATTTGGCCTGGCATCTGCGTGTAGGTCGCCTGGGGGCGTCTGTTCTTCGCTCAGACAGGACGGGGTTAAAGGAGCAGCTGATTCGGGGTCTCTGGCTCACTCAGGCCGGGAGGAGGGAGGGGTACAGATGCAGGGCGAGCCTGCGGCGGCAGAGGCTTGTGGGACGTTGCACCAGCCTGAGGCATGCCGTGCGTTCTCCCGGGGAAGTTGTTCCTGGATCACGGACCCTGGCGGGCTGCACAGGCTCCCGGGAGGAGAGGTGTGGAGAGTGGCCTGTGCTTGCACAGAGGCTTCTTGGTGGCGGTAGCAGCAGCCTTAGCGTCTCATGCCCGTCTCTGGGGTCTGCGCTGATACCCGCAGCTTGTGCCCGTCTCTGGAGTTCCTTTAAGCGGCTCTCTTAATTCCCTCTCCTCACGCAACAGGAAACAAAGAGGGAAGAAAAGTCTCTTGCCTCTTCGGCAGCTCCAGACTTTTCCCTGGACTCCCTCCCGTCTAGCTGTGGCACGCTAGCCCCCTTCAGGCTGTGTTCACGCTGCCAACCCCAGTCCTCTCCCTGGGATTCGACCTCCGAAGCCCGAGCCTCAGCTCCCAGTCCTGCCCGCCCCGGCGGGTGAGCAGACAAGCCTATCGGTCTGGTGAGTGCCCATCGCCCCGTATCCTCTGTGCGGGAATCTCTCTGCTTTGCCCTCCACACCTCTGTTGCTGTGCTCTCCTCCGCGGCTCTGAAGCTTTCCCCCTCCGCCACCTGCAGTCTCCACCCCTGAAGGGGCTCCTAGTGTGTGGAAACCTTTCCTCTTTCACAAATCCCTCCCACTGGTGCAGGTCCCGTCCCTATCCTTTTGTCTCTGATTTTTCTTTTTTCTTTTGCCCTACCCAGGTACGTGGGGAGTTTCTTGCCTTTTGGGAGGTCTGAGGGCTTCTGCCAGTCTTCAGTAGGTGTTCTGTAGGAGCTGTTCCACATGTAGATGTATTTCTGATGTATTTGTGGGGAGGAAGGTGATCTCCACGTCTTACTCTTCCGCCATCTTGAAGCTCCCCCCCCCCACCGTGATTTTTATGTAAAGCCCGTGAAGTTGGGATTGGCCTGTATTCTACCCTTTGTCGCTATTGTTACTTATTACAGAGATATTATTCAGGGACACTTGGGCACGGCCTCAGCTTTGTCCCCCTGATGGGACTGTGTCCTCACTGACAATGAGTTTAGGATTCACACTGAGATGCCAGGTATCTTAAGCCTGTGTAGTTTTGGGTGGTTCTCTGGAGGGAGGTTGGGATGGCTTTTTCCTTTTGGATAGTGGGTGCTTGAGTGGATTGATGATGAGCAGCATATAGACCTGAACATTTGGGAGCTAATTCCTGTACTGGAGCCAGAGTTCAAAAAGGAAAAGAAATGGGAACTTTAAGGCAAAAGTATAATTTGGACAAATGATTTGGTATAAGAGTATATAGCATGGTACATCAAATTTAGAGCAAGATTAAAAATTAGTAAAAGTAGAGGCAAATTGAAAATATCAACATGAACCCCACTTTTAAAAAACAAAGATAATTTCTTTTCTGTCAGCAAACCACCTCATGTGCTCATATGAAACAACAAACTTCTGTAGAAGGTACATTTAGGTCTCGCCTATCCTTTCCACAAAGAAAATCCAAGTGTCCTTGGAGAACAGTTGATTCTGTGTTTGGGGCATGAGAACTTGAGGTGGACTAAATTGTAATCATGTGAGTTTCAGAAAAGTAAATTATGACTATGATAATTACAACAAGTTAAGTTTATGAAAGACCACAAGTCCACAGAGATGCTCAAATGGGACAAAAAATGTGAATTGTGCTGAGGCAGGCCAACTGATTGGTGCCACATTATAGAAATTATAAATATACCAACCCATGTGGAGGGACCATGCTCACTTCCAAGGGTCAGAGGGCAGACTCTGGAGGGATAAATTGCTCATGGTTGTTCTCAGTTCATATTATCATCAGAATTACCCAGATAGAGAAGTATTAAATCAGAGCCAAGAGTTCTCTGAGAGAAATGGACTTATTTGGATGCTGGAAAGCTACAGGCAGAGGTATTGTTCAAGGACACTTGGGTGTGGTCTTAGCTTTCTCCCCCCAGAAAAACTGTCCTTGCTGACAATGAGTTTAGCTTGAGAAATAAGAGGGTCTGTCTCTTTTATTAACATCTTAAATATTCCTTATTAAAAGCCTAGATTATTTGTGTAAGTTCTTCCTGAATGGTATTCTCAGAAGTTTTCCTTCTGCATTCCAGCTCTTTCTTATATGTTTAATCTTCCTCTCTACTGGTTATTTCTCCTCAGCCTACAAACATTCTATTATAAACATGTTCTCTACTCTTTTACAAGCAAAAGCAAGCAAAGAAAATCAAAACAAACACCAACACCCCCCCCAACAAAAGAAATGTTCCCAAATCAAAACCTACAAACTCTCCTTCTACTCCAACATCTCCCTTTAGTTATTATCCAAAATCTTTCCTCTCATCTGAATATTTTTGCCTTAAATATTTTTTTGGTGAAATTTCATCAAAACTTTTAATTCTGAAATTTAAAAAAACTGTAAGATTATAACATTATTTTATAGAGTCACTATTATTTCTATTTAATAGAGACAATATTTATTTACTTGTTTATTTATTAAATCAATCATTTGCTTCCAATTACATCTTTGATCTCAGATCATATTTTGGGGGATGACTTTCCTGTTCTTTTATTTATGGTTTTAATTATTTTTAATGGTGGTAGTATACACAAAAATTTACCATCTTAACCATTTTAAAGTATAGATTTCGGTAGTAAGTACATTCACATTTTTGTGCAACCAACTTCCAGAACTCTTTTTATCTTGCAAAACTGAAACTCTATACTCATTAAACAACTCCCTATTTTTCCCTTCCCCACCCTCTGGCAACCACTATTTTACTTTCTGTCTTTATGAGTTTGATTACTTTAGATATTTTATATAAGTGGAACCATTCAGTATTTGTCTTTTTATGACTGGCTTATCTCACTTAGCACAATGTTCTCAATGTTCATGCATGTTGTAGCACGTGTCAGAATTTTCTTCTTTTTTAAGGCTGAATAATATTCCATTGTGTGTATATACTGCATTTTGTTTATCCATTCATCTGTTGATGGATACTTGTGTTGCTTCCACCTTTTGGCTGCTGTGAATAGTGCTGTGTTGAATATGGGTGTATAAGTATCTCTTTGAGACCCTGTTTCAATTCTTTTGAGTATGTGTAGAAGTGGAACTGCTGGATCATATGGTAGCTCTATTTTTTTTTTTTTTTTTTTTTGCGGTACGCGGGGCCTCTCACTGTTGTGGCCTCTCCCGTTTCGGAGCACAGGCTCCGGACACGCAGGCTCAGCGGCCATGGCTCATGGGCCCAGCCGCTCTGCGGCATGTGGGATCTTCCCAGACCGGGGCACGAACCCACGTCCCCTGCATCTGCAGGTGGACCCTCAACCATTGCGCCACCAGGGAAGCCAAGGTAGCTCTATTTTTAATTTTTGAGGAACTGCCATACTGTTTTCCACTGTGGCTGCATCATTTTACATGCCCACCAACAGTGCACAAGTGTTGAAATTTCTCCACATCCTCACCAACATTTGCTGTTTTCTGTTTTTTTGATAGTAGCCATCTTAATGGGTATGAGGAGTATCTCATTGTGGTTTTGGTTTTCCTTACCCTAATTATTAGTACTGTTGAGCATTTTTTCATGTGCTTATTGGCCATTTGTATATCATCTTTGGAGAAATGTCTCTTCAAGTCCTTTGCCATTTTTTAACTGTGTGTGTGTGTGTGTGTGTGTGTGTGTGTGTGTGTGTGTGTGTATGTGTTTGGTTTGATTGTAGGAGTTACTTTTATTTTCTGGATACTAACCCCTCATCAGATATATGATTTGCAAATATTTTCTCCCATTTTGTAGTTGACTTTAATTCTGTTGATTGTATTATTTGATGCACAGAAGTTTTAGTTTTTAAAAAAAATTTTATTGGAGTATAGTTGATTTACAATGTGGTGTTACTTTCTGCTGTATAGCACAGAAGTTTTAGTTTTTGATGTAGTCCAATTTATCTAATTTTTTTATGCATATGCTTTTGTTGTCATATTCAAGAAATCATTGCCAAATCCAATGTCATGAAGTTTCCCCTGTGTTTCCTTCTAAGAGTTTTATAGTTTTAGCTCCTACATTTAGGTTTCTGATCTATTTTGAATTAACTTTTGTATATGGTGTAAGATAAGGATCCAACTTCATTCTTTTGCATGTGGATATCCATTTTTCCAATACTATTTGTTGAAAAGGCTCTTCCCCATTTAATGCTTTTGGAACCCTTTTCAAATATCACTTGACCATGTATATGAAGGTTTATTTCTGGGCTGTCTATTTTATTCCATTGGTCTACATATCTGTCTTTATGCTAGTGCTGTTTTAATTGCTGTAGCTTTGTAAGAAGTTTGAAATTAGGAAGTGTGAGATGTCCAACTGCATTCTTCTTTTTCAAGATTGTTTTGGCTATTCAGGGTCCTTGAGATTCTATATGAATTTTAGGAAGGATTTTTTTATTTCTGCAAAATATGCCATTGGGATTTTGATAGGGATTGCATTGAATGTGTTGGTCACTTTGGATGGTATTAACATTTAAACAATATTAAGTCTTCCAATTCAGGAACATGGGATATCTTTCTACTTATTAGTGTCTAATTTCTTTTAGGAATGTTTCTTAATTTTCAGTGTACAATTCTTTCACCTCCTTGGTTAAGTTTATTCCTAAGTATTTTATACCTTTAATGTTATTATAAATGGAATTATTTTCTTAACTTCCTTTTCAGATTGTTCATTGTTAGTGTATAATGCAATTAATTGTTGTGTGTTGATTTTTCCTCCAGATTTATTGAGATATAATTAACATACAGCAATATGTAAGTTTAAGGTGTACCTAAATGTAATGATTTGACTTGTATACATCATGAAAAGATTACCATGATAGGTTTAGTGGACATCCATCATTTCATATACATACAACATTAAATAAATAAAAAAAACTTTTCCTTGTGATGAGAACTCTTAAGATTTACTCTCTTAACAACTTTCACATATAATGTACAACAGTATTAATTAAATTTATCATGTTGTACATATTATATCCCTAGTAATTATTTATCTTATAACTGGAAGTTTGTTTCTTTTGACCACCTTTATCTAATTCCTCCTCCCCCATCCCCCACTTCTGGTAGCCACAAATCTGATCTCTTTTTCTATGAGTTTGTTTGTTTATTTGTTTTTGAAGTGTAATTGTCCTACAACACTATGTTAGCTCCTGGTACACAAAATATTTCAACATTCAACATTCAACATTTCAACATTTCTATACATTTCAAAATGATCACCATGATGAGTCTAGTTGTCATCTGTCATCATAGAAAGATATTACGTAATTAATGACTATATTCCCCACACTGTACACTTCACACCTGTGACATTAATTTTGTAACTGAAGGTTCATACCTCTTAATCTCTCTTACCTATTTCTTTTCCCCCCAACACCTTCCCCTCTGGCAACCACTTGTTTGTTCTCTATATCTGTGACTCTGTTTCTGTTCAGTTATGTTTGTTTATTTGTTTTGTTTCTCAGATTCTACATATAAGTGAAATCATACAGTATTTGTCTTTTTCTGACTTACTTCCCTTAGCTTAATATCCTCTAGGTCATTCCATGTTGTCACAAATGGCAAATTTCATTTTTTTATAAGTAATATTCCATTGTAAATATATGCAATATTTTCTTTATCCCTTCATCTATTGATGGACACTTCAGTTGCTTTCATATATTGGCATTGTAAATAATGCTGCAATGAACATAGGGTGCATATATCTTTTCTAATTAGTGACTTTGTTTTCTTCAGGTAAATACCTAGAAGTGGAGTTGCTGGATCATATGGTAGTTCTACTTTTAATGTTTTGAGGAATCTCCATAAAGTTTTCCATAGCAGCCTCACCGATTTACATTCACAGCAATGGTGCACAAGGGTTCCCTTTTGTCCACATCCTCCCCAAACACTTGTTATCTTTTTTTTTAATATGAATTTGTTTATTTATTTATTTTTTATTTATTTTTGGCTGCATTGGGTCTTCGTTGCTGCACGTGGGCTTTCTCTAGTTGCAGTGAGTGGGGGTTACTCTTTGTTGCAGTGCACGGGCTTCTCATTGTGGTGGCTTCTCTTGTTGTGGAGCATGGGCTCTAGACATGTGGGCTTCAGTAGTTGTGGCATGTGGGCTCAGTAGTTGTGACTCACAGGCTCTAGAACACAGGCTCAGTAGTTGTGGCACATGGGCTTAGTTGCTCTGCAGCATGTGGAATTTTCCCAGACCAGGATTCAAACCCGTGTCCCCTGCATTGTCAGGTGGATTCTTAACCACTGCACCACCAGGGAAGTCCCTGTTGTCTTTTTAATAATGGCCATTTGGATAGGTGTGAGGTGATATCTCATTGTGGTTGTTGGTTTGCACTTCCCTGATAATTAGAGATGTTGAGCATCTTTTCATGTGCCCATTGGCCATCTGTATGTTTTCTCTGGAAAAACATCTGTTTAGGTCCTCTGTCCTTATTTTAATGGGGCTTTGTTTTTTGTTTTTTTGATGTTGAATTGAATGAATTCTCTGTACATTTTAGATATTAATCCCTTATCAGATATATCATTTACAAATATCATCTCCTGTTCAGTAGGCAACATTTTCATTTTGTTGGTAGTTTCCCTCACTGCACAAAAGCTTTTTAGTTTGATGTAGTAACTTTTTTTGTTTGTTTTTCTTCTCTTGCTTGAGGAGACATATCGAAAAAAATATTAAGACTGACGTCAAAGAGTGTACTGCCTATTTTTTTTGCTAGAATTTTTATGGTTTTAAGTCTTACATTAAGTCTTTAATCTATTTTGAGTTTATTTTTGTATGTAGTATTAGAAAGTAGTCCAGTTTGGGGTTTTTTTGCATGTAGCTGTCTAGTTTTCCCAACACCATTATTGAAGAGGCTGTCTCTTCACCATTGTCTATTCTTGCCTCCTTTGTCATAAATTAATTGCCTATATAAGTGTGGGTTCATTTCTTGGCTCTCTATTCAGTTTTATTGATCTTTGTGTCTGTTTTTGTGCCAGTACCATACAGTTTTGATTACTGTGGCTTTCTAATATAGTTTGAAATTATGAAGTGTGATACCCCCTGTTTAGTTCTTCTTTCCTAAGATGATTTTGGCTACTTGTGGTCTTTTGTGTTTCCGTACAAATTTTAGAATTATTTGGTCTCGTTCTTAAAAGAAAATGCTATTAGTATTTTCATGGGATTGCATTGAATGTGATTATTGCCTTGGGTAGTATGGTCATTAGCAATAGTAATTCTTCTAATCCACAAATGGCATATCCTTCCATTGTTTGTGTTAGCTTCAATTTCTTTCATCAGTGTCTTAGTTTTCTGATTACAAGTCTTTAACTTCCTAGTTATTTTGTTTACAGGTATTTTATTCTTTTTGATGCAATTGGGAATGGGATTGCTTTTTAAAAAAATAAATTTATTTATTTATTTAGCCTGCTTTGGGTCTCTGTTGCTGCGTGCGTGTTTTCTTTAGTTGCAACCAGCAGGGGCTACTCTTTGTTGTGGTGGTGCGCAGGCTTCTCATTGCAGTGGCTTCACTTGCTGTGGAGCAGGGGCTCTAGGTGCTTGGGCTTCAGTAATTGTGGCATATGGGCTCAGTAGTTGTGGCTCACGGGCTCTAGAGTGCAGGTTTAGTAGTTGTGGCTCAGGGCTTAGTTACGCTGTGACATGTGGGATCTTCCTGTACTGGGACTCAAACCCATGTCCCATGCATTGGCAGGTGGATTCTTTTTTTTTTTTTTTTGAAGTATGTGGGCCTCTCACTGCTGTGGCCTCTCCCATTGCGGAGCACAGACTCTGGATGCGCAGGCTCAGCGGCCATGGCTCACGGGCCCAGCCGCTCTGCGGCATGTGGGATCCTCCCGGACCAGGGCACGAACCTGTGTCCCCTGCATTGGCAGGTGGACTCTCAACCACTGCACCACCAGGGAAGCCTGACAGGTGGATTCTTAACCACTGTGCCACCAGGGAAGTCCCTGGCATTGTTTTTTTAATTTCATTTTCTGATGGTTCATTGTTACAGTATAGAAACGCAACAGGTTTCTGTATATTAATTTTGCATCCTACAACTTTACTGAATTCATTGATGAGTTCTAGTAGTTTTCTGGTGGTGTCTTTAGGATTTTCTATGTACAGTGTATGTCATCTGCAAATGGTGAGTTTTACTTCCTCCTTTCCAACTTAGATTCCTTTTATTTATTTTTCTTGCCTTGTTGCTTTGCTCAGGATTGCTAATTCTATGTTGAATAAAAATGACAACATTGAGCATTCTTGTCTTTGTCCTGATCTTAGAGAAAATGCTTTCAGCTTTTAACCATTGAGTATGATGTTAGCTGTAGGCTTGTCATGTATGGCTTTTATTATGTAAAGTTATGTTCCTTTTATACTCACTTTGTTGAGAGTTTTTGTAATAAATAGATATTTAATTTTGTCAAATGATTTTTCTGCATCTATCAAGATGATCATACAATTTTTTTTTCTTTTTTTGCGGTATGCAGGCCTCTCACTGTTGTGGCCTCTCCCACTGTGTGGAGCACAGTCTCCGGATGTGCAGGCTCAGAGGCCATGGCTCATGGGTCCAGCAGCTCTGCGGCATGTGGGATCCTTCTGGACCGGGGCATGAACCTGTGTCCCCTGCATTGGCAGGCGGACTCTCAACCATTGCGCCACAAGGGAAGCCTGATCATACAATTTTTATTCTTCAACTTTTTAATGTGGTGTATCACATTGACAGATTTGTGGGTATTGAACTCTTCTTGCATTCCTGAGATAAACTCCATGTGACCATGGTGTATGATCTTTTTAATGTATTGTTGAATTCAATTTGCTAATATTTTGTTGGAGATTTTTGCATCTATGTTCATCAGTGATATTGGCCTGTAATTTTCTTTTTCTGTTGATATCTTTATTTTATTTGGTATCAGGATGATTCTGACCTCATAGAATGAGTTTGGAAGTATTGCTTCCTCTGTAATTTTTTGGAATAGTTTGAGAAGGATAGGTGTTAACTCATCTGTGGATGTTTGGTAGAATTCACCTGTGAATCTATCTTGTCCTGGACTTTTGTTTGTTGGGAGTTTTTAAAATTAATTATTCAATTCATTACTGGTATTAGTCTGTTCATATTTTTCTATTTCTTTCTGGTTCAGTTTTGGGAGGTTGAACATTTCTAGGAATTTGTCCATTTCTTTTAGGTTGTCCATTTTGTTTGCATATTTGTAGTAATCTCTTATAATCCTGTGTATTTTTGTGGTATCGTTTGTAACTTCTCCTTTTTCGTTTCTGATTTTATTGATTTGGATCCTCTCTCTTTTTCTCCTGATGTGTCTGGCTAAAGGTTTATCAATTTTGCTTATCTTTTCAAGGAATCAGCTCTTAATTTCATTGATCTTTTCTATTAATTTTTGTCTCTATTTCATTTATTTCTGCTTTGATCTTTATGATTTATTTCCTTCTACCAACTTAGGGTTTGTTTGTTCTTCTTTTTCAGTTTCTTTAGGTGTAAGGTTAGGTTGTTTATTTGATTCTTGTTTCCTGAAGTAGGCGTATATTGCTATAAATTTCCTTCTTAGAACTGCTTTTGCTGCGTCGCATAGATTTTGGATTGTTGCGTTTTCATTTTCATTTCTCTCCAGGTATTTTAAAATTTCCTCTTTGATTTCTTCAATGATCCACTGGTTGTTTAGTTGCATATTGTTTAGCCTCCGTGTGTTTGTGCTTTTTTATTGTGCAGTATTTTTTCCCTTGTAGTGGATTTCTGGTCATAGAATTTTGGTCAGAAAATATCCTTGATATGATTTCAATTTTCTTAAATTTGCTGAGATGTTTTGTATCCTAGCATGTGATCCAACCTGGAGAATGTTCCATGTGCACTTGAAAACAATGTGTGTTCTTCTGCTTTTGAATGGAAGTTCTGTGTAGCTCTATTAAGTCCATCTGGTCTAATTTGACATTAAAGGCCAGTGATTCCTTATTAATTTTCTGTCTGGATGATCTGTCTATTGATGTAAGTGGGGTGTTAAAGTCCCCTACTATTATTGTGTTACTGTCAGTTTCTCCCTTTATGTCTGTTAATAGTTGCTTTACGTATTTAGGTGCTCATATGGTGCATCTTTATTTACAATTGTTATTTATTTTTCTTGGATTAATCCCTTGATCATTATATAATTTCATTCTGTGTTTATTATTACAGCCTTTGTTTTAAAGTATTTTGTCTGAAATAAGTATTGCTACCCCGATTTTCTTTTGATTTTTATTTTCAAGGAATACCTTTTTCCATCTCCTCACTTTCAGTCTGTGTCTTTTGATCTGAAGTGAGTATTTTGTAGGCAGCATATATATGTGTCATATTTTTGTATCTATTCAGCCACTCTAAGTCTTTTGATTGGATCATTTAGTTCATTTATATTTAAAGTCATAATTGATATTTATGTACTTATTGCCATTTTGTTCATTGTTTTGTGGTTCTTTTCTGTTCCATTCTTCTCCTTTTGCTCTCTTCCCTTGTGACCTGATGTCTGTCTTTATTATTGTGTTTGGATTCCTTTATCTATTTTTGTGTATCTGTTATAGATTTTTGATTTGTGGCTAACATGAGGTTTGTATATAGCAATCTCTCTGTATATGTGAATACTTAAAGTTGTTGATCTCTTAAGTTTGAAAGAATTTTAACAACCCTGCGTTTTTACCCACCTCCCATGTTTACTCTTTGTTGCATTATATTTTACATCCTTTTGTGTATCCCTTAACTACTTATTGTGTATATAGATGATTTTACTACTTTTTTCTTTTAACCTTCCTGCTAGCTTTATATATAGTTGATCTACTACCTTTACTGTATATTTTCCTTTACCAAAGAGATTATTCCTTTCATGATTTTCATATTTCTAGTTGTGGCATTTTCTTTTCTGCTTAGAGAAATCCCTTTAACATTTCTTATAAAGCTAGTTCTGTGGTGCTGAACTCTTTTAGCTTTTGCTTTTCTGTAAAACTTTTGATCTCTCCTTCAAATCTGAAGGAAAGCCTTGCTGGGTAGAAATTTCTTGTGTAGGTTTTTCCCTTTCATCATTTAAAACATATCAGATCATTTCATTCTGGCCTGCAGATTTTCTGCTGAAAAGTCAGCTGATATCCTTATGGGAGTTCTCTTGTATATAAATTGTTGCTTTTCTTGTGCTGCTTTTAATAACTATTCTGTCTTTATCTTAAATTTTTGCCATTTTAAGTACAATGTGTCTTGGTGTGGTCCTCTTTGGGTTGACCCCGTTGGGACTGTCTGTGTTTCCTATACCTAAATGTCTGCTTCGTTTCCCAAGTTAGGGAAGTTTTCAGCTATTATCACTTCAATATATCCTCTGCCCCATTCTGTCTCTAATCCTTCTGAGACCCCCTATAATTCAAACATTAGTACGCTTGATGTTGCTAGTCAAAAGGCACAAATTTCCAGTTATAAGATAAATAAGTACTAGGGATGTAATATGTACATGATGAATTTAATTAACACCACTGTACATTATGTATGGAAGTTGTTAAGAGAGTAAATCCTAAGAGTTCTCATCACAAGGAAAAAGTTTTTTTTTCTATTTCTTTTGTTTTGTATCTGTATGAAAAGATGGATGTTCAGTAAACCTACCATGGTAATCTTTTCATGATGTATATAAGTCAAATCATTACATTTAATTACACCTTAAACTTATATATTGCTGTATGTCAACTACATCTCAATAAAACTGGATGGAAAAAAAAACCTGATGTGGAACTTATGTCAGTGGATCCATACATACTCAAATCAGATCTTTCATAGTATGCTAAAGTTTTTATAAATACATATGTAATTATCTACTACACATATGTTTATGATGCTATCATTAAAAATTTTTTTGTGCTTAATGATGATGATGATGGTGATGATGATGATGATGTTTGGTTAAATACCAAGACTGGATATATGACATCAACAGGATTCTACTGTGCTTCTTATCATGTATTTTAATGCTTATAATAAAAAATAACCATACAAGAAAAAAAAATGATATCACTTCATATTCTTCTGGCTCACATAGTGTCTGATGAGAAGTCTATGAATGTCATTATTTTTCTTTCTCTGATGTAATATGTATTTTTCTCTGTCTGCTTTTAAGATTTTCTCCTTATCCCTGCTCTCAGAAGTTTAATTATCCTGTGCTTTGGTGTGATTTTTTATATATTTATTCTTCTTGGGCTTTTTTGAGTTTCTTGGATCTGTGGGTTTATCATTTTCATCAACCATAGAAATATTTTGGCTATTATTTCCTCAAATAGTTTTTCCATCTTTCTCACTTGCTTCTCTATTTCTAAGACTTAAATTATACAAATTTCAGACTGCTTGGTATTTTTTATTGACTACTTGCTCTGCTCATTTTCCCTTTTGCCTTCCATTCTTCCTTTTGGTTGTTTTTCCTGTAGTATCTAATCTGCTCTTAATCTGATCCAGTGAAATTTACATTTCAACTATTGTATTTTTTGTCTGTAGAAGTTCTAGATGGGTCTTTTTATGCTTTCCATTTGTTTCCTTGCTATGTTCATGTTTCACATATGGAATAATTTATAGTAGCTATTCTGGCATTCTTTTTGACTATAATTAATTCTATAATTTCTGGGTCAATTTCTAATGATTAAATTTTTTCTCGGTTATAGGTTATATTTTCTTGCTTCTCTATATGCTTGGCAATTTTGGATTAGATGCCAGACCTCATGAACTTTGTGCTGTTCACTGCTGGATTTTGTTATATTTCTTTAGAAAGTGTTAGACTTTCCTCTATCACATAGTTATTTGCAGTTAGCTCAAACCTTCTACGGTTTACTTTTATGTTTTTATGAGGGTGGGTTTAGAGCAGCCTTTAGTATAGGGTTAGTTAGCCTCACTACAAAGGTGATACCTTGCTGAGTACTCTTCCTGATGCCCCATGTATTGAGATTGCCCCATTCTCACTGGTGATAATATGAATTATTCCTAACACAATGTGAGCTCCAAATTATTTGCTCTACTTATTTCCTTGCAGAGTTTCAGGTTGTGCATGTGTGGATTACTATTCAGCCAAAAATTTGAGAATCCCCATCTATATATTTCTGATGCTCTCTCTGTGTAATTACCCTCTTTCCACAGTTCTTTCATGTAAATTCAAGCTACCTCAGTCTCCCTGAGCTCCTGTCTCACACTCCTCATCTCAGAGAGAATGTGTGCACTGTTTGGATTTCCCTTCTCTGCTCTGTGGCTTAGAAACTGCCTCCAGGCAATGATCTGGGACAATTATAGGGTTCACTCCATTTGTTTCTCTTTTCTCAAGGATCACTGCCCCCTGCTGCTTGTTGTCCAATGTCTGAAAACCATAGTTTGATACACTTGGTCCAACTTTCTAGTTGTTTTAGATTGGAGGGTAAATCTAGACCCTGTTATTACATACTGGCTGAAAGTGGAAGTTTTCTTCCAAACTTTTAGGACAATATTTTATTGCTCTTTTTGAGGGGGAGGTGGTTGTGTAAAATACTTATACTTTCTCCCTTTAGCTAAATTCTACATGTCTTTTAAAACATTTGAATAAGAAAACCCCAGAAATATTGCAACCAGTATTATAAATTTCAATCTTTCTATTGATTTTCTCTTATTTCTGTTTCTATATTAAAGTTTTTCAAGATGTTTTAATTATTCTCTGTTCCTTTTTATATAACTTATTTTTGTCTATTCTTATGTCATGAATATAATCACATCCTACATATAATTCTATGACTTGTTTTTTAATATTTTATTCTTGAAAACAATTCATGTTGAGACATGTCTAATTGTGTTTTTGTTTACTTAGTTTTCCATATTACATATCACTGATACTATATAAACACTCCAAAAAATTGCAAAATCCATTCCAGGTAGCTGTCCTTTGGTCATTTTCCTCCCTCCTGTGTAGGATCCTCTGCTTCTTATATGTTGTGCATTCCTTTTCTCGGTTTGCTTCCACTTTTTGATAGATAAATTCCCCTGTTAATTCCTATGAAAGGGAGCATGGAAAATAGATTTTTTGAAACCATGTTTTCTACAATTATCTTTATTCTACTATTTATTGCACACTTGATTGATAATCTGTATAGGTACTAGACTGAAATAATCTTCCCTCTGATTTGTGAAGACAATGTTCTTTTGTATTCAAGCTCCCTGTGGAAATGACTCTATATAGACTACCTATTCCCCCCTCCGTGTAGCCTTTTGAGAGCTTTTCTTTTATCCTTGATCCTCTAAGGTTTCAAAATTTATGTGCATTAGTATTGTTTTTGATAACTTTACTAGGCACAGGTTGTAATTTTGTAATCTGGAAACTTCTATCTTTTATTTTGGGGAATATTAAAATATTATTTTTAAGAATAGCTTTATCCCCTCTGCTCTTCTGTTCTCTCTCTTTGGATATTTTCTTGTTGAACCTCCTGGACTGATCTTACCTCTCCTTCTTTTTTAAAAATTTTCTTTGTCTTTTTGTTCTATTTTTTGGGACAAGTCCTCAACTTTATCTTTCTATCTTTCTGTTAATTTTCTCTTATTTCAGTTACTATATTAAATTTTTTCAAGACGTTTTAATTATTCTCTGTTCCTTTTTATAACAACCTAGTTTTGTCTATTCTTATGTCATGAATATAATCTCCTCTTATTTCTCTGAGAATATTACAGTTCAAAAAAATTGCTTCTCCTCTTTTTGTTGTCTCCATTTTCCTTTTTTTCTGATTCATTTGGTCTCCTTTTTCATCCTGGAGGAATTCTTCAAAGGTCTTGATACCCTTGATTGACCCTTCCTATTTAAGAGTGAGACACTGAGGAGAGATTGGTTGTGAATGTTGCTTGTTGACTGGTGTGCATCACTGTGGGGTGGTCAAGCAAGGACCCTGCTGTTTCATTTTGAAACTCACAAATGTCAGTATCTGTAGTTCTGTTCTTCTGGGCAGTTCTCCCAAAGAAGAATCCACCAATTTCCTGTCTGGAATATATTCACTTAGGATCATAGCTTGGAGCACAGCAAGGAAAGGAGGGTGGGAATCTCACTTTCACCAAATCCTGATTTAAATTAGGCATCTGTCCTCTACTCTTCTGTTGGCATGGTCTCCTTGAGTATGGAGCTCCTTTGGCTTAGTTTTACCACAGAATGAATCATCCATTTCATCCTGGGGTGGGGAAGGGTTGTTGCTTGGGTCTGTAATGGGGTGGGGGTGGGGGGACGAATACTTGGAGATCTCCTTTTTCACTTCCATTTAGTCCATCTTTTTCAGTCCCAAGCCCTACTGCTGCCTTCCATAGCTCCTAGTGTTACAGAATATGGAGAATTTCCAGTGTTCAGCATCACAATTTGATATTGGCATCCTCCTCTGCATGCACTTAGTATTCAACTTTCTCAGGGCTGTTAATACATTTTCCTTTTCTATATCATCCATCATTTGGTGCCATCTCTCATCTTCTATTCTCTTTGTCCTTGTGGGTTTATAGCATTTTAAATTCTTTATTCTTATTTTATTGGGATATTGGGAAGGAGAAGAGATAAATTTATGTGTTCAAACAACCTTATTTAACTGATAGTTGGCATATCTGTTTCTACCTTTTAATTTTTGAACTTTTTTTTCATTACCTATGCTACATGAAAAAGCAGCTCATTTTAACCACCATCTACGCTTCCATTTTTAGGTGGGAGCACAGTCCCACTTCTGGGCTTCATGCAGGGGGAGAGGCTCCAGTCCTTTGCCACCTTTTAGGCACATTTAGTTCATATTCTTTTATAGCATTAAAATCCAAGCACCCACTGATCATTTCTTGTCCTGTTGCCCTGAAGATACAGTGGGTCTCATGACTCTAGCCCAACAGTCTCCAAACTTTTGGATACCAGGTACCAGTTTCATGGAAAACAATTTTTCCACGGATGGGGGGGTGGTGGTTCAGGGGGTAATGTGAGCAATGGGGAGTGATGGGAAGTGATGGGGAGAGGCAGATGAAGCTTTGCTCACTCACCCAACGCTCACCTCCTGCTGCATGGCCCAGTTCCTGACAGGCCGCGGACTGGTACCAGTCCACAACCTGGGGGTTGGGGATCCCTGCTCTAGCCCACGGTAGTTTCTACTCTGTTTTCATAGATATTTTAAATCTTTAAAATGTCAATTTTAATCTTTTTTTGAAACACACGTGTACACACATTCCCCTCCTAAGTTTGGAGTATATAGGGAAGTTCTCTTAAAATACCTCTATCTTGATCACAAGCTCTTCCTGTGCAATTTTTTTTTTTTTTTTTTTGCGGTACGTGGGCCTCTCACTGTTGTGGCCTCTCCTGCTGCGGAGCACAGGCTCCGGACGTGCAGGCTCAGAGGCCATGGCTCACGGGCCCAGCCGTTCTGCAGCATGTGGGGATCCTCCCAGACCGGGGCACGAACCCGTGTCCCCTGCATCAGCAGGCGGACTCTCAACTACTGTGCCACCAGGGAAGCCCTTCCTGTGCAATTTTGACATGAAGTCCCATACTTGTGATTTATTGTAATCTTCCATCCTTCCATCTTAAATGCAAGTACTTTTGCTGTAGTTTCCTAATTTCCAGACACAGTGGGCTCTCTTTAGTTCTTTTTTTAAATTTTTATTTATTTATTTTGGCTGCATCGGGTCTTAGTTGCACAAGGGATCTTTTGTTGCAACACGCAGGCTCTTCATTGTGGTGCACAGGCTTCTCTCTAGTTGTGACACTCAGACTCATTAGTTGTGATACATGTGCTCTCTAGCTGTGGCAGGCTCAGTAGTTGTGGTGTGGGCTCTCTAGTTGTGTTGCACAGGTTTCAGAGCACATGGACTCTGTAGTTGTGGCGTGTGGGCTCCAGAGTGCATGGGCTCTGTAGTTGCAGTGCATGGGCTTAGCTACCCCACAGCATGTGGGATCTTAGTTCCATGACCAGGGATCGAACTGGCGTCCCCTGCATTGTAAGACAGATTCTTAACCACTGGACCACTAAGGAAGTCCTACTCTCTTTAGTTCTTATCTTAATTTCCTTGTTGCACTTATTCGGTTTTCAACCTCCTTGAAACTATTATTTTGGCCTCTGTGTGCCATTTTCCCACTGTCATCTGTGTATCTCTGGCCAATCCTCCTGTGACTCATTTGGGGCTCCCCTTTCTCCATCTGCCACTGGAATATTTGTGCTCCTCCAGGTTTCAACCTCAGCCCTATGCATTCCTCACTGTACATGCCTGTCCTGGTTGATCTCATCTGCACTTGTTGTTTTAGTTATTAATCATATACTGATGGGGATGAAATATCAATCTCTAGCTCAGACCTCTCCCTCAGATTTCAACTCATAGATGCCTCTACCTGAAAGGCCCACAGTCATCTCAAATCAAGATGCCCAAGGATAAATATATCATTCTCCTTCCTAAGCTTGTTTCTGTTCTTGAATTTTCTATTTCAGTTGATGACACCAACATTTACCTGTTCACCCAAGCTAGAAACCTGGAGAACATCCTTGAATCCTCTTTCTTCTTACCTTACTTATTCTAGTTATGTCTTTGGCTACCAAAGAACAGAGATATAGTCAGTCTTGAGTAATGGGAGCTTATTTGGCCAGAAATGGAGGTGGGCTCTAATGGCAATGAGTCAGGCCTCATAAAAAGTGCAAGTGGACCCAAGGCAGGTCTAGAAACCTCAGGACCTGCAGTTTATAGAACTTCCTGGCCAATGTGATTCCAACATCTCTCCTGTACTCACCTCTGAAGGTTAATTTCCTTATTCTTTTCCTCCATCCTTTATCTTTTCTCTCCATCCTAGATTATTCTTGTAACTTTGGCTTGCCATGACCTCTCATGGTTCTAACCCTAATTCCTCCTTCATGTAGCCTCTACTTGATCTCATTTGGGCCTTTGGTCCTACTGTTCACAGCCTGTTTTTCTCTGTGTTTGATGTTTTGGATTCCTGGGATCAGGAATCAGATTGGCCCAGATGGTCTTCTCACACTGGGCTACATTGCAGGGTCCTTGTCAGCCTATTGAAAGACTTCCCTTACCTCAGGTGCTCATACCACTCCAAGCACCTGTAAAAGGAGGAGCAGGTTATTGTGTTATGAACTATGACCACTTAAGTCCATCCCCCAAATGATGTGTTACCCTTCATAGGGGAAGCTTGCTTAGAAGACACTGATTGACATGGATAGTATATTCCTTATTCAATATATCATCAAGCCCATCAAATTTATCTTCTAAACAGTTTTCAAACCTGTGTCCTTCTCTCCATTCTTAATCTCAATGTTTTCATTTAATTCCTTGTCTTCTTTCACCTGCCCTATGGCAACAACTGGGTGCCCTTTGTCCTCCTCCTCCTTCTTCCCTAACTGGTGATAATGTTGATTGTAAGTGATGAGCAATGGCATCTGTTACCTATCATCAGGAGGAGACATCTGAGCACTTTCTTGGTATCAGAAAAGCCAAGGAAACACAACACAGTCAAGCACTCGATGGAACAATGCTTTATTCCCATAGAGAAGAAACAGCAAATCAGGTCCAGTTGTGAGCATCAGTCTCCAATGGCCAGCAGGGTCCTCTCAGCAGCCAGTGTAGCACAACTGGCCCACATGCACACTTCTTGTGCTGCAGCAGACGGACCCTGTCTCCTCCCCACAAGGGGATGTAGCACTGGGGTTGGCCAGGTGTCATATGACACACATACTCAAACAGAACAAAGGAAGAGATGTTGAGTCTGAAACAGGGAAAGATAATCCCACAGAAGGTGAGAAGTTCAGAACAAGTTGTGAGGGCTCTTTATTTCAGTAAGGAAGTGTTCCAGGCCCACGGCCCATTCTCAGGGGGCTGAGCAGGGGGTCAAAAGTGAGTACACATGAGACTGCCTTTCCCAACATTAAGTGTATTCAAAATATCTCTGTATTTATTGCACACTTCTTGTTCTTAACTAAATTAGTAGATGAATTCAACTTATTTGTTCCTTAAAAGAAATCCAGAGACACTAACCAAATTAAGTTGTTTTTTCCTTCCACATGATTAATTTTTCTTCCCTGAGGGTCAGTGCTTCATCAACCCTGTCTTGGATGATTGCAAAAGCCTCCTAATTGTCTGCGGGGCCTCAGTCTCATCCCAAATCCAATCCATCTTCTAGATTTATTTCTCTAAAACATATATCTGATTATTCCCCCTCTCCTACTGAAAAATCCAAGGTCCCTTTCAGGCCTATCTTCTATCACTTCGTCCCTGCCACACCCTTCCCCTTCATAGGGGAAGCTGGCTTAGAAGACACTGATTGACATGGGTAGTGTATTCCTTATTCAATATATCATCAAATCCATCAAATTTATCTTCTAAACAGTTTTCAAACCTGTGTCCTTCTCTCCATTCTTAGTCTTAATGTTTTCATTTAATTCCTTGTCTTCTTTCACCTGCCCTATGGCAAAAGCTGGGTGCCCTTTGTCCTCCTCCTCCTTCTTCCCTAACTGGTTGCTCTACTTTCCCCTGTAGACTCCCTGTGAGGTTTCCCTATTCACACTCCCCACACTGGGCAACAGGCTGGGGCTGTCATCTGTAGTATGACTTGACATTCCTACTCTGCTCATGGAGAAGACCATAGTAATTTAGGTTTTGGTGCCAACATCTGTCTATCCATGTGATACAATCTCATTATTTGAAATGTAAAAGAATCAGTTATTTAATGTGGTGTTTTTCTTACTGCCGCCAAGCTATTGATTTAGCTGACAGAATGCTGAGTCCAAGCTCTGAGCCACTAGGACACATTACCTCTGGGACAGGATTGCATTCTATTCATTTTAATCTAGTCCCTCCCCTGCACCCCACTACCTCAGGGAACCTAGCCCTGTGCTATACTTGTGGGCACAACAGCAACAGTCTTTTCTCCAGGGTCCTTGGTTACCAGCCATCTGGAAAAGGAGTTAACAGAATACCCCAAATAAAAATTCTTAGTGTAAATTTATATTTTAAGTCCATGTTTATTTTAGATCTTTGTCTAAAGTTAATTTGAGGGTGATCTGAGGGCAGATAGGGTGGCTCTTAAATACGCAGTTGGGACTGGTGCCACCTGGTGAGTGGACGGGGTAGTGTGTGTGTGGGGTGTATGGGGTCAGTGACTTGAGTCCAGTGGCTTCTCATTAGGATCAGGCTGATTCCTCCCTGGCAGGCCAATTAGATTTTTTTAAAAATTGAGGTACAATAAACTGCACATATTTAAAGTATACAATTTGATAAGTTTGACATTATACATACATACATATATATATATATATATATGCACCTGTGAAGCCATCACCACAATCAAAATAATGAACATATTTATATTGTCACCCCCCAAGTGTGATGCCCCTTTGTAATCCCTTCCAATTGCCTTCCTTAACCTCCCTATTCTCTCCCCAGGCAACCAATGATCTGCTTTTTCTTCACTATAGATCAGCCTACATTCTCTAGAATTTCATATAAATGGGATACTATAATATGCAGTCTTTTTCGCAGGGGAGGGGGACTGGCTCCTTCCATTCAATATAACCATTTTGAGGTTCATCCATGTTGTGGTTTCTTTTTTGTTGCTGAGGAGCAGTATACTGTGTGTACCCCAATTCATTTAATCATTCACCTTTTGATGGACATTTAGGTTATTTGCAGGTTTGGGCCATTGCAAGTAAAGCTGTTATGCACATTCAGGTATAACTTTTTGTACTTTCATTTTCATTTTTCTTCGGTAAATATCTAGGAGTGAAATGGCTGGTGTATGACTACATATATGCTTAACTTTTGCATTCTCATCAGCAGCATGTGTGAATTCCAGGTGCTCCATATCCACACCCTACTTAGTATGGTCAGTCTTTTAGATTTTAGCGATTCTAATAGGTATGTAGTGAGCCATTTAGATTTTGAACTTAAAAAATTTCAGGTTCCAGGGTTCCATTCCAGGTCTAGTAACTCATAAGTTTGAGGAGGGGACTTGAGGTGTTATATTTTTATTTTTTAAATATTTATTTATTTATATATATTTAAACATCTTTGTTGGAGTAAAATTGCTTTACAATGGTGTGTTAGTTTCTGCTTTATAACAAAGTGAATCAACTATACATATACATATCCCCATATGCCCTCCCTCATGCATCTTTCTCCCACCCTCCCTACCCCACCCCTCTAGGTGGTCACAAAGTACGGAGCTAATCTCCCTGTGCTACGCGGCTGCTTCCCACTAGCTATCTATTTTACGTTTGGTAGTGTATATATGTCCATACCACTCTCTCACTTCGTCCCAGCTAAACCTTCCCACTCCCCATGTCCTCTACATCTGTATCTTTATTCCTGTCCTGCCCAAAGGTTTTTCAAAAACTTTTTTTTTTGGCATTCCATATATATGCGTTAGCATATGGTATTTGTTTTCCTCTTTCTGACTTACTTCATTCTGTATGACAGACTCTAGGTCCATCCTCACTACTACCTCACTACAAATAACTTAATTTCGTTTATTTTTATGGCTGAATAATATTCCATTGTATATATGTGCCACATCTTCTTTATCCATTCATCTGTCGATAGACACTTAGGTTGCTTCCATGTCCTGGCTATTGTAAATAGAGGTGCAATGAACATTGTGGTACATGATTCTTTTTGAATTATGGTTTTGTCACGATATATGCCCAGCAGTGGGATGGCTGAGTCATATGGTAGTTTGATTTTTAGTTTTTTAAGCAACCTCAATACTGTTCTCCATTATGGCTGTATCAATTTACATTCCCACCAACAGTGCTAGAGTGTTCCCTTTTCTCCATACCATCTCCAGCATTTATTGTTCATAGATTTTTCTGATGATGGCCATTTTGACTGGTGTGAGATGATACCTCATTGTAGTTTTGACTTGCATTTCTCTAATGATGAATGATGTTGAGCATTCTTTCATGTATTTGTTGGCAATCTGTATATCTTCTTTGGAGAAATGTCTATTTAGGTCTTCTGCCCATTTTTGGATTGGGTTGTTTGCTTTTTCGATATTGAGCTGCATGAGCTGCTTGTAAATTTTGGAGATTAATTCTTTGTCAGTTGCTTCATTTGCAAATATTTTCTCCTGTTCTGAGGGTTGTCTTTTTGTCTTGTTTATGGTTTCCTTTGCTGTGCAAAAGCTTTTAAGTTTCATTAGGTCCCATTTGTTTATTTTTGTTTTTATTTCCATTTCTCTAGGAGGTGGGTCAAAAAGGATCCTGTTGTGATTTATGTCATAGAATGTTCTGCCTATGTTTTCCTCTAAGAGTTTTATAGTCTGGCCTTACATTTAGGTCTTTAATCCATTTTGAGCTTATTTTTGTGTATGGTGTTAGGGAGTGTTCTAATTTCATTCTTTTACATGTAGCTGTCCAGTTTTCCCAGCACCACTTATTGAAGAGGCTGTCTTTTCTCCACTGTATATTCTTGCCTCCTTTATCAAAAATAAGATGACCATATGTGCGTAGGTTTATTTCTGGGCTTTCTATCCTGTTGCATTGATCTGTATTTCTGTTTTTGTGCCATTACCATACTCTCTTGATTACTGTAGCTTTGTAGTATAGTCTGAAGTCCAGGAGCCTGATTCCTCCAGCTTAGTTTTTCTTTCTCAAGATTGCTTTGGCTCTTCGGGGTCTTTTGTGTTTCCATACAAATTGTGAAAGTTTTTGTTCTAGTTCTGTGAAAAATGCCAGTGGTAGTTTGATAGGGATTGCATTGAATCTGTAGATTGCTTTGGGTAATAGAATCATTTTCACAATGTTGATTCTTCCAATCCAAGAACATGGTATATCTCTCCATCTATTTGTATCATCTTTAATTTGTTTCATCAGTGTCTTATAATTTTCTGCATAGAGGTCTTTTGTCTCCTTAGGTAGGTTTACTCCTAGGTATTTTATTCTTTTTGTTGCAATGGTAAATGGGAGTGTTTTCTTGATTTCACTTTCAGATTTTTCATCATTAGTGTATAGGAATGCCAGAGATTTCTGTGCATTAATTTTGTATCCTGCTACTTTACCAAATTCATTGATTAGCTCTAGTAGTTTTCTGGTAGCATCTTTAGGATTCTCTATGTATAGTATCATGTCAGCTGCAAACAGTGACAGCTTTACTTCTTCTTTTCCAATTTGGATTCCTTTTATTTCTTTTTCTTCTCTGATTGCTGTGGCTAAAACTTCCAAAGCCTTGTTGAATTATAGTGGTGAGAGTGGGCAATCTTGTCCTGTTCATGATCTTAGTGGAAATACTTTCAGTTTTTCACCATTGAGAACGATGTTGGCTGTGGGTTTTTCATATATGGCCTTTATTATGTTGAGGTAAGTTCCCTCTATGCCTACTTTCTGGAGGGTTTTTATCATAAATCGGTGTTGAATTTTGTCAAAAGCTTTCTCTGCATTTATTGAGATGATCATTTGGTTTTTATCCTTCAGTTTGTTAATATGGTGTATCACATTGATAGATTTGTGTATGTTGAAGAATCCTTGCATGGCTGGGATAAACCCCACTTGATCATGGTGTATGATCCTTTTAATGTGCTGCTGGATTCTGTTTGTTAGTATTTTGTTGAGGGTTTTTGCATCTATGTTCATCAGTGATGCTGGCCTGTAGTTTTCTTTCTTTGTGACATCTTTGTCTGGTTTTGGTATCAGAGTGATGGTGGCCTCGTAGAATGAGTTTAGGAGTGTTCCTCCCTCTGCTATATTTTGGAAGAGTTTGAGAAGGATAGGTGTTAGCTCTTCTCTGAATGTTTGATAGAATTTACCTGTGAAGCCATCTGTTCCTGAGCTTTTGTTTGTTGGAAGATTTTTAATCACAGTTTCAATTTCAGTGCTTGTGATTAGTCTGTTTATATTTTTGATTTCTTCCTGGTTCAGTCTCATAATGTTGAGCTTTTCTAAGAATTTGTCCATTTCTTCCAGGTTGTCCTTTTTATTGGCATATAGTTTCTTGTTGTAACCTCTCATGATCCTTTGTATTTCTGAAGTTTCAGTTGTTACTTGTCCTTTTACACTTCTAATTCTGTTGATTTGAGTCTTCTCCCTTTTTTTCTTGATGAGTCTGGCTAATGGTTTATCAATTTTGTTTATCTTCTCAAAGAACCAGCTTTTAGTTTTATTGATCTTTGCTATTGTTTCCTTCATTTCTTTTTCATTTACTTCTGATCTTAATGATTTCTTTCCTTCTGCTAAATTTTGGTTTTTTTGGTTCTTTTTCCTTAACTTCTTTAGATGTAAGGTTAGGTTTTTCATTTGAGATGTTTCTTGTTTCTTAAGGTTGGTTTGTATTGCTATAAACTTCCCTCTTAGAAGTGCTTTTACTATATCCCATAGGTTTTAGGTCATCATGTTTACATTGTCATTTGTTTCTAGGTATTTTTTGATTTCCTCGTTGATTTCTTCAGTGATCTCTTGGTTATTAAGTAGTGTGTTTTTAGCCTCCATGTGTTTGTATTATTTACAGATTTTTTTCCTGTAATTGATATCTAGTGTCATAGTGTTGTGGTCAGAAAGATACTTGATATGATTTCAATTTTCTTAACTTTACCAAGGCTTGATTTGTGACCCAAGATATGATCTCTCCTGGAGAGTGTTCCATGAACACTTGAGAAGAATGTGTGTTGTGTTGTTTTTGGATGGAATGTCCTATAAATATCAATTAAGTCCATCTTGTTTAATGTATCATTTAAATCTTGTGTTTCCTTATATATTTTCATTTTGGATGATCTGTCCATTGGTGAAAGTGGAGTGTCAAATTCCCCTACTATGAATGTATTACTGTTGATCTCCCATTTTATGGCTGTTAGCATTTTCCTTATGTATTGAGGTGCTCCTATGTTGGGTGCATAAATATTTACAATTGTTATATCTTCTTCTTGGATCGATCCCTTGATCATTATGTAGTGTCCTTCTTTGTCTCTTCTAATAGTCCTTATTTTAAAGTCTATTTTGTCTGATATAAGAATTGCTACTCCAGCTTTGTTTTGATTTCCATTTTCTTGGAATATCTTTTTCCATCCCCTCACTTTCAGTCTGTATGTGTCCCGAGGTGAAGTGGGTCTCTTGTAGACAGCATATATATGGGTCTTCTTTTTGTATCCATTCAGCCAGTCTATGTCTTTTGGTTGGAGCATTTAATCCATTTACATTTAAGGTAATTATTGATATGTATGTTCCTATTACCATTTTCTTAATTGTTTTGGGTTTGTTTTTGTAGGTCTTTAACTTGTCTTGTGTTTCCTGCCTAGAGAAGTTCCTTTAGCATTTGTTGTAAAGCTGGTTTGGTGGTGCTGAATTCTCTTAGCTCTTGGTTGTCTGTAAAGATTTTTATTTCTCTGTCAAATCTGAATGTGATCCTTGCTGGGTAGAGTAATCTTGGTTGTAGGTTTTTCCCATTCATCACTTTAAATATGTCCTGCCACTCCCTTCTGGCTTGCAGAGTTTCTGCTGAAAGATCAGCTGGTAACAATGGGGTAACAATGGGGATTCCCTTGTATGTTATTTGTTGTTTTTCTCTTGCTGCTTTTAATATTTTTTCTTTTATTTAGTTTTTGATAGTTTGATTAATACGTTTCTTGGTATGTTTCTCCTTGGATTTATCCTGTATGAGACTCTCTGTGCTTCCTGTACTTGATTAACTATTTCCTTTCCCATATTAAGGAAGTTTTCAACTATAATCTCTTCAAATATTTTCTCAGTCCCTTTCTTTTTCTCTTCTTCTTCTGGGACCCCTGTAATTAGAATGTTGGTGCATTTAATGTTGTCCCAGCAGTCTCTGAGACTCTCCTGAATTCTTTTCATTCTTTTTTCTTTATTCTGCTCTGCAGTAGTTATTTCCACTATTTTATCTTCCAGGTCACTTATCCTTTCTTCTGCCTCAGTTATTCTGCTATTCATTCCTTCTAGAGAATTTTTAATTTCATTTATTTTGTTGTTCATCAATGTTTGCTCTTTAGTTCTTCTAGGTCCTTGTTAAGCATTTGTTGTATTTTCTCCTTTCTCTTTCCAAGGTTTTGGATCATTTTTATTGTCATTACTCTGAATTCTTTTTCAGGTAGAGTGCCTATTTCCTCTTCATTTGTTTGGTCTGGAGTGTTTTTACCTTGCTCCTTCATCTGCTGTGTTTCTCTTTCTTCTCATTTTGCTTAACTTACTGTGTTTGGGTCTCCTTTTCACAGGCTGCAAGTTTGTAGTTCCTGTTGTTTTTGATGTCTGCCCCCAGTGGCTAAGGTTGGTTCAGTGGGTTGTGTAGGCTTCCTGGTGGAGGGGAGTAGTACCTGCGTTCTTGTGAATAAAGCTGGATCTTGTCTTTCTGGTGGGCAGTTCCACATCTGGTGGTGTGTTTTGGGGTGCTTGTTACCTTATTATTTTAGGCAGCCTCTCTGCTATTGGGTGGGGTTTTGTTCCTGTCTTGCTAGTTGTTTAGCATAGGGTGTCCAGCACTGTAGCTTGCTGGTCGTTGAGTGGAGCTGGGTCTTGGTGTTCCTATCGAGATCTCTGGGAGAGCTTTTGCCATTTGATATTACATGGAGCTGGGAGGTCTCTGGTGGACCAATGTCCTGAACTTGACTCTCCCACCTCAGAGGTAGAGGCCTGACACCTTGCCAGAGCACCAAGAGCCTGTCAGCCACATGGCTCTGAAGAAAAGGGAGAAAAAAAGAGGGAAAGAAAGAAAAAAAGAAAATAAAGTTCTTAAAATAAAAGATAATTATTAAAAGTAACAAATTAAAAATAAATAATAAAAAAGAAGGAAAGAAAGAATGAAAGAGAGAAGAGAGCAACCAAACCAAAAAACAAATCCACCAATGATAACAAGGTTAAAAACTATACCAAAAAAAAAAAAAGGAAAGAAATAACGAAAGGAAGAAGACAGCAACCAAACCAAAAAACAAATCCACCAATGATAACAAGTGCTAAAAACTATACTAAAAAAAAAAAAGAAAGAAAAAACCCCAAAACGGACAGACAGAACCCTAGGACAAATGGTAAAAGCAAAGCTATACAGACAAAATCACACACAGAAGCATACACATACACCCTCAAGAGAAAAAGGGAAAATTATATATATATCGTTGTTCCCAAAGTCCACCTCCTCAATTTGGGATGATTCGTTGTCTATTCATGTATTCTACAGATGCAGGGTACATCAGGTTGATTGTGGAGATTTAATCTGCTGCTTCTGAGGCTGCTGGGAGAGATTTCCCTTTCTCTTCTTTGTTCGCACAGCTCCCAGGGCTCAGCTTTGGATTTGGCCCCGCCTCTGCATGTAGGTTGCCTGAGGGCGTCTGTTCTTTGTTCAGACAGGACGGGGTTAAAGGAGCCGCTGATTCGGGGGCTCTGGCTCACTCAGGCCGGGGGGAGGGAGGGGCACGGAGTGTGGGGCGAGCCTGTGGCGGCAGAGGCCGGCGTGACGTTGCACCAGCCTGAGGCTCGCTGTGTGTTCTGCCGGGGAATCTGTCCCTGGATCACGGGACCCTGGCAGTGGCGGGCTGCACAGGCTCCCAGGAGTGGAGGTGTGGATAGTGACCTGTGCTCGCACACAGGCTTCTTGGTGGCGGCAGCAGCAGCCTTAGCGTCTCATGCCCGTCTCTGGGGTCCGCGCTGATAGCCGCAGCTCGCGCCCGTCTCTGGAGCTCCTTGAAGCAGCGCTCTTAATCCCCTCTCCTCCCGCACTAGGAAACAAAGAGGGAAGAAAAAGTCTCTTGCCTCGTCGGCAGCTCCAGACCTTTTCCCGGACTCCCTCCCGGCTAGCCGTGGTGCACTAACCCCTTTAGGCTGTTTTCACACCACCAACCCCAGTCCTCTCCCTGGGATCTTGACCTCCGAAGCCCAAGCCTCAGCTCCCAGACCCTGCCCGTCCCGGTGGGTGAGCAGACAAACCTCTTGGGCTGGTGAGTGCTGGTTGGCACCGATCCTCTGTGTGGGAATCTCTCCCCTGTGCCCTCTGCACCCCTTTTGCTGTGCTCTCCTCCATGACTTTGAAGCTTACCCCCTCCGCCACCCACAGTCTCCGCCCACAAAGGGGCTTCCTTGTGTGTGGAAACCTTTCCTCCTTCACAGCTCCCTCCCAGTGGTGCAGGTCCCATCCCTATTCTTTTGTCTTTGTTTTCTCTTTTTTCTTTTGCCTTACCCAGGAACAGCTTCTTGCCTTTATGGAGGTCTGAGGTCTTCTGCCAGCGTTCAGTTAGGGGTTCTGTGGGAGCTGTTCCACATGTAGATGTATTTCTGATGTATTTGTGGGGAGGAACGTGATCTCCATCTTACTCTTCCACCATCCTGAAGTTCTCCCCATCAGTGTCTGGAGTGTTATATTTTAAGAAAAAGAACCGGCTGATAGCCAGTTTGCAGAGCCACGGCTCTATACCACACTGCTCCAGCTCCTTTGAAGGGCCTCAGACAGGATCCTGACACAAGTGGTGCATGAAGGCAGGGAATGGAGTCAGAAACAACCTTTTCTTCGGGACGAAATGTGTCTAAGTGGCTGAGCTTGTGTTGGATCAGTCATCACCTACCAGAGCTAAAGTGTCAGCTTAGAAAGCCCCTAATTAGAAGAGAGGAAACTTGATGTACCTCTTTTGGGTGATGTGCTCTTATGTTGTTGGAGCAAGTGATGCCATGCCAGGTGGTGCAGTGAGACTTAGTGGAACCAGCATCAGAATCTGAAGAAGAGTCAAGATGGTGCCATAGTTGTTGTTGGGAATGGAATTGTGCAGCCACAGTGGAAAGAGTATGAAGACCCCTCAAAAATTAGAATTAGAACTGCCATATGATCCAGCAATCCCACTTCTGGGTATTTATCTGAAGGAAACAAAATCACTATCTCAAAAAGATATCTGCACTCCCACGTTCAACTGCAGCATTATTTACAACAGCTAAAACATGGAAATGACCTGTGTCCATAGATGGAAGTATGAGTAAAGAAAATGTGGTCCATACACAATAGAATATTATTGTTGAAACCTCAATTTCATCATTTGTGAATTGGGATTTTGAGGCTTTGATTAGATAATTTATGTGAAATGGTTTGCAAATGGAAATGTTCTCTTTAAATACTGTATAAGGGAAAATATAGCTTCCTTTGCTAAGGGCTTGCTCTGTGCTAGGAACTAGGCATATATCACCTGTAATCCACCTACGATGTTTTGAAATACTTATCATTATCCCCATTGTATAGATGAGGAAATTGGGATTCACAGAGATTTAGAACCTGTTCAAGAACACATAGCAGGTAGGCAGTGGAGCTAGGAGTTGTGTATTAAGGGTATGTCTACACTGCCTCTTGGCCTGTTTTTTTTTTCTTTTTAAGAAATTGAAGTATATTTTTTTATAATTTACATATAATAAAATTCATTTATTCTAACTACACAATTAAATGACTTCAGTAGACGTGTAGAGTTATACATCCATTACCACAATTCAGTCTTAATATAAAAATTGAAATATAATTGACTTACAATATTATATTATTTTCAGGTGTACAACATAGTGATTTGATATTTTAATGCAATACAAAATAATCACTACAATAAGTCCAGTCTCCATCTGGCCTGGTTTCTAAATGACAATATCCCTCTGAATTTTGGAGTCAGAGTATTACTTATGTTCTTCGAATATTGGTCAGAAACAAATTTTTCACAAGATTACATATTTTAGACAATATCGTCTAAAATGAAGGCCCACTGAAATATTTAGCAGGGTATGGAAACTATGTGAGATCTTTGCCTTCCTCCAACATTGAGTAGGAAATCCCAAAGCTGCTTCTGAGCCAGAAACACTTTCAGGCAGCTTTATATAGGAGGAATACTGGATCCAACATCACAGGACCAGTTTGTGTACCAGCTCTGTTATTGCCCTAACTTCTGAGATTCAGTCTTCTAGTCTGTAAAATGGCTATAGTAGTCTTTCTTATAGCAGAGATGTTACAGGGTTCAAATGAGAAAATTTAGTGAAAACACCTGGCAGCTATATATCTATACATATCTATCTATCTATCTTTAAATTTTAAAAAAATTTTCCTGTAAAGGAGAGCAGAAGATTCTTCTCTATCATCTTATTCCAAGTTCTTAGTCTCTAGCTGCCGTATAATTTTTCATTGTCCTGTGTCAACTACCCAAAAGCAGTTTTCCCCAACAGTGTGTACAAGTAATAAGATGGCAGATTCAGCCTTTTCTAGGCAGACAGTACAGTCTTTTTTCTTTCTTTTGTTGATTATACATACACCCTCTACTCTGATTATGAAAGTTACACATATTCACAACAGAGGATTAAGAAAAGTAATTCTACAACCCAACAATGTCTAGTGGGTCAGGTTTTTGCTGCATTTCCTCTAGGCTCTGTTTTATGTTGTTTCAGTCTGCTTGGGCTGCATAACAAAATATCACAGATTGGGTGGCTTAAAAACTTACAGAAATTTAATTTTTCACGGCTCTGGAGGCTTGGAAGCCCAAGATCAAGGTGCCAGTAGGATTTATGTCTGGGGAGAACTCTCCCCTTGGGTTGCAGATGGCCATATTCTTGCTGTCCTCACATGGTCTTTCCTTGGCGCCGCCTGCCTGCCTGTGCACAGAAGTTGGGGGGATGGAGAGAGAGAGAGTGAGGTTTCCGGTGTCTCTTCTTATAAGGCACTGATCCTATTGGATCTGAGCCCTACCCTTATGACCTCATTTAACCTTAATTACATTTTTATAGACCTCATCTTCAAATACAGCCACACTGGGGTTTAGGTCTTTCACATGTGAATTTTTCAGGACACAAACATTCAGTCCATAACATATGTCATACACCTATGTATATATGTTATCTAAAATAATTATGGTATGTAATATATATGTAATACTCAATACCATTCTCTAACTGTTAACACCATATCCTGATTTTTCTCATGCCATTAAAATTCTTAGAAAGACTTCCTATCAAATGCTTAATAGAAGTACCATAATATTTTTTCACCATACCTCTGTTGTTGAGTTTTAAAGTTAATTCAAATGTAAATAACACTTGATACATAAATCTGTGTATATCTGATTATTTACTTTTAATTTTGTTTCTTTGAGATATTTAATATAGGAAACTGTTTTTAAGTTGCTAAGTTTTTTCGCCTAATCATTTTTGTTATTAATTCCTACTTTTATTATGTTGTCAGAGAATATTGCTTACAACACAATGCATACATTTAGGAACTTATTGAAGATTTCTTTGTAGTTCAGTATCAACTTTATAAATGTTTCATGGGCACATGAAAGGAAAGTGTATTTGGTGATTGACGGGTAAATTGTTTGATGTATTTCTATTAATCCCATTCTATTAATTTTATTATTCAAATCCTCTGTGTCTTTACTTATTTTCTTTTTAACCTGTCAAGAAATAGTTGATGTTTAAGTATTCACAGTTATGGTGTTTATCAATTTTCCTGTGTTTCCAACAATTTTTGCTTTTTATAGTTTGATGCTGAATTATTTGATACATAAAAACTTATGACTCATATTTTCATTGTGGATTATAACTTTTATAAATATTAAGTGACATTTTATATTTTGTTGAATGCTGTTTGCTTGGAATAATACCTTTTCAGAATTTAATATTGCCATTTCTATGCTGCATTGTTTTGTATCCACCTGAAAAATCTTTACACATTCTTTTATTTCACACCATTTTTTTTTCTCTTTTGCTGTATGTCTATTTCTTATAGGCAGCATGTATTAAGATTTGAATTTGTGGTACAATTGGAGAATATTTTAATTTTAATAGGGTAGTTAAACTCCTTATATTTATTTCATGATTGATTTCTTTCTTTTTATACTTGCCACCTATTTTTATGCTTTATATTTTTACACTTGTTTGTTTTTTCTTTGTTTTCTATCTTAAGCTATATGGAATATGTTTTATATGCTTTTTATTCTTCAATGATTTGGAAATATGTCCTATTTTAAATTATGTTACTTTTACCTTTAAGTATTACCTTAAGTGTTACCTTTAAGTATTAAAAACATTTAAATATGTACTTTTAAAAGTTTTATTGTTATAGTAAAGAAAATGCATAAAATATATGTTCAATATTGTATAATTATTAAGCAAATAACTATGTAAATGCTATCTTTTACTTTCAACCTTTCTATATCCTTATAGTTTTGATGTGCTTCTTGCAAGAATGATACAGTTTAGTTTTTATTTATTTATTTTTTGTTAACATTTTGTAGAGTATTTTTGCATCTCTATTAATTAGAGATATTGGCCTTTAATTTTCTTTTCTTTTCTTTTCTTTTTTTGTAATGTCTCTGTCTGGTTTTGGTATCAGTGTAATGGTGACCTCTTAGAATGAATTTGGGAGTATTTCCTCCTTTTCAATTTTTTGGAATAGTTTGAGAAGGATGGGCATTAGGTCTTTTTTATATGCTTGGTAGAATTCCCCTGTAAAGCCATCTGGTCCTGGAATTTTGTTTCCTGGGAGTCTTTTTTTATTACAAATTCGATTTCACTACTAGTGATTGGTATGGGCCGTGGTGGTTCAGCCTCAGACAGAGGTCAGGGCTGCTTCTGATGTGCTGCATGTGTGAGCACCAGTAATGGCTTCCCCTACCCTGCTCAGATGCCACTTGAGGTCTGAGCCACCTCTGTGTCTCACAGACAAGCCCTCGCCTCAGTGTGGAGCTGCTTTGTGAAGCAAGCTGGGCTGGAGTGCTCACTCTGCTCAGGCTATGGTGTATGCCGGGGTAGTCTAACCTTGCCTGCCACCTGAGCAGTTTTCAATCTGCCCTCTATCCCCTGCTTAGGGAGCAAGTGTGTGTGCACTCCTCAGGAATGAAGTCCAGGCTTCCCACAGCCCACTGTTAGTCCCACTGGCCCTCCAACCATCCAAGGGGGCTCATCTTCTCTATGTAAGACCCCAGCCTCCTGATAGGTGGTTCCAATCGCCCATTCCCCAGGGCGAATCTCCACCCATATAATCTCCCTTTTCCGGAGTCTCTTCCTAGGGGCACCGGTCCCAACATGAACACCTGATCGCTTCTCTTCCCTTTGTACCTGATTCCATGTGGATCTTTCTTACAGCCTTCGTTGTACAGGAGTCTGACAGTTTCCAGTTAGTTTTCAGTAGAAGTTGTTCTACAAGTAGATGTATTTTTGATGTCTTTGTGGGAGGAGGTGAATTCCACGTCCTCCTACTCCACCATCTTGATCTCCTCTCCAAAATGTAATTTATATAGAAAAAAAATCATAGGTGTTATGTGAAGTTTAATATCATTTGTTGATTATATCTACCTGAAAACCAACACGTAAGACATGGTATAGAACATGTCAATTACTCCCAAAATTCCCTGACACCCCCTTCAGTTTCATTCTCATCTCTATGGCCAGACAACCACTTTCTGGTTTCTCGTACTTCACAGAAATGGAATCATATGTTATGTATCTTGGTGTGCTTGGATTCTCTCACTCAAAGTAATGTTTCTGAGGTTATCACCATTATTCCAGGTATCACTAGTTCACTCCTTTTTATTGAAACAGCATTCCTTTGCGTGAATTTACCACAGTTTGTTTATCCATTCTCCTACTGAGTACCATTTTTTCCCTGCTTTTTGGATTATGAATAATGCTATGAAAATTTATGTACAAGTTTTTATGTGGATATATATTTTCATTTTCTTTTGGTAGATACTTAGGAGAGGAATTTTGGGGTCATAGGTAGATGTATGTTAACTTTATAAGAACTTGCTAAACTATTTTCCAAAACAGTTGTACCATTTTTCACTAACATTGTTAACTCCAGTTGCTCAGCATCTTTTCCGAGGTATTTTCAGTCTTTCCAACTTTAGTCATTTAGACAAGCAGACGTGAAATTGCATGTCACAGTAGTTTAAAGTTCTATTTCACTATTGACAAATATTCAGCATCATTTCATGTGCTCATTGGCCACCCGTATATAGTCTTTTGTCAAGGATCTGTTCATGTTTTTGCACTCTTTTTAAATTGAGGTTTTGGTCTTAATACTGAAAAAATTTTTTAAAAATTTTAGTTTTATACAATTTTTAAAAGTTATTTTCCATTTACAGTTATTGCAAAATATTGGCTATATTCCTCGTATTGTACAATATATCCTTGAGCCTATCCTACAACCAACAGTTTGTACCTTTCACTTCCCCATCCCTATATTGCCCCTCCCGACCTCACTGGTAACCACTAGATTGTTCTCTATATCCGTGAGTCTGCTTCTTTTATGTTATATTCACTAGTTGTATTTTTAAAATTTTAATCCAACATGACTATCTATGTTTTTTTTTAATTTGGAGCATTCAGTCCATTTAGATTTAATGAAATTACCAATATGTTTGCATTTTAGTCTACCACATTATTTTGTGGTTTGCATTTGTTTGACCCATTCTATGTTTCTTTTACTCTCCTTTCTTGCATTTGTTTGGATTTATGGAGTGTTTTTTAAAAAATAACTTTAATTTTTCTTTCAGCCAGCTTCGAAATATTTACTCTATTTCTTTTCATTTGGTGGTTTCTGAGAAATTACTATATGTGTACTTAATTTATCAAAGTCTGAAGTTAATTGGTATCTTTCATTTCCTTCTGATAATATAAGAACCTTAGACCTTTTCACCAGCTCCCTGGCTTATATGTTATTATTGTCATATATTTTAACTCTTTATTTATTTATCCCTTGAGACATTTAATACTATTGTTTTATAAAGTCAATATCTAGATTTACCCATATTCTCTATGTTTTGAGTTCTTCATTTCTTCTTTAATCTCCGTCATTTTATCTGGGATTACTTTCTACCTGAAGTACATCTCATGAATTTCCTTTGGTTAAGGTAGTCCTTCTATCTGGGATTACTTTCTACCTGAAGTACATTTTGTGAATTTCCTTTTGTTAAGGTCTGCTCATGGTGAATTCTCAGTTACTGTTGGTCTGAAACTGTCTTTATTTAACCTTTCTTTTTGAAAGATATTTATTTATTTATTTATTTATTTGCCAAGAATAGATTTCTAGATGGGCATGTGCTTCCTTTCAGTACACTGAAGATTCTATTTTGAGTTTTGGGTGCCACTGTTGCTGCTGAAAAGTTGATTATCAGAGTGACAGTTGCTCCTTTGAAGTAATTGATCTTTTAGGATTAAAAACATTTTGTTTTTCCTCTCATGTTCCTCTATGTATCTATGTTGAGACTAGGTGTAGATTTCTTTTTATTCATCCTTCTTAATATTTGTTTGGCTCCTTAAATTTGTGTATTGGTGTCTTTCATTAATTCTGGAAAATTCTCATTCATTATCATTTCAAATATTGCCACTCTCCTATTCTCTCTCCCTTTTCTTGCTGAAACTTTGTTTTGTATTCTGAATTATTTCTTCTGCCCTGTCTAGCTCACTAATTCTCTCTCTATCTAGTTCACTAATTCTCTTTCTATCTATATAAACAATGCTCATCCATTGTTTTTATCCTAAGAAGTTCCTAGACATTCTTTTTACTTTAAAATACATATGCTATAATTTTTTTTTAACATCTTTATTGGGGTATAATTACTTTACAATGGTGTGTTAGTTTCTGCTTTATAACAAAGTGAATCAGTTATACATATACATATGTTCCCATTGTGAGAGTTATTGTCGATATTTAAAAACCTGTCTTTTATTTCTTAAACACAGTAAGGATAATTGAATTTTAATCTAGCCTGATAATCCCAGTGTCTGAAGTTTTTGTGGATCTCCGCTCTTTGTTGTTTCTGTTGGTTTTCACTCTTTTTACTTTATTTGTTCTATAGTCTTTGACTGTATGAATGTCATTGCCCTTAATTTTCAGAGATTTTTATAGATTGTCTAAAACATAGTATGAAGGTGCGTTCTTCAGATAGGATTTCTTTTCACTTCTGCTGCACACCTAGGGGAACTACCAATCTAGAACTGCTTTAAATTAAATTTATGCCTTGAGGTGTTTTTCCCCCCAATGAATTTATGTGAATTTCAGCTACAAATCTTCTCAAGAGCTGCTTTTATTTGTAACATAGAATGGGTCAAAACTTACTCAGGTAAGTTTTTGTTTTCACTTTTTCCCCTCTTCTGACCAGTGCCAGAACAACTTTCTTACTAGTAGTCTGGGGTGGTACTTGTGAGAGGTGGAAACAGAGGGGCAATTTCACTTCTAATTCACCCTTATTGTGAAGATGTAGTCTTTTAGGATCCCAGCTTCATGTGGGGAAAGTTGCTGGAAAAATGTTGCAGTTACACCTGACCCTTTTGTCTAGTTCAGGCACTGACATTTTATGTCAGAAGTGGAGCTCATGTTTGCAGAGATAAACATCCTCAGAACAAAGATTGCTTTTTTGTCCTGTTTTCCTGGCTGTGTTTCCAATCTCACTTACACTTTGGTCTAGTAATTCCTTGGTATGCTGTTAAAACTCCTCTGTTTTTTTTTTTTTTTTTGGTGGTACGGGGGCCTCTCACTGTTGTGGCCTCTCCCGTTGTGCAGGCTTAGCGGCCATGGCTCACGGGCCTAGCCGCTCTGCGGCATGTGGGATCTTCCCGGACCGGGGCACGAACCCGTGTCCCCTGCATCGGCAGGCGGACTCTCAACCACTGTGCCACCAGGGAAGCCCAACTCCTCTGCTTTTAAAGAGATTTAATAAATATCTTTCTGGAATTTTTTGTTGTTTCCAGCAGGAGTGTTGGTTCAAATTTTTAGCCCATCATAATCTTATAAATGGAAGTCAATATATATATTTTGAGGATAAAAATAGCAAACAAAATAATATTTTTTGGCTATATACATATAGGATAAAAAACTTGACATAAATATTTTACTTTTTTCCATCATCATTATTCTTTTCTCCTCTTCCTTCCCCACTCTCCCTCTGTTTTAATATAAATTGGAGTTTTATTATACAGAATATTAATTATAAAATATTAAAAATTTTACATTATATGTCTTCTGTTTCAAAAATTATTTGACATTTGTATTTAGTTTACAATAATATTTACAGCAATTATTTAGATTTATATTTAGTGGACTTCAGTAGTCAGCAAATAACTTTCCCCATTCTTAACTCAGTTATATAGCTTTTAAAAAATATTGAATAGACTCTATTTTAGAGAGGTTTTAGTTTACAACAAAGTTGAGGGGAAGGTACAGAGATTTCTCATATACACTGTCCCCACTCATGCCTCCCCCCTTATAAACATCTCCCCCCCAGAGTAGTACAATTGTTGCAGTTGTTGAAGTTACCTTTACACATCATTATCAACCAAAGCCCACGGTTTATATCAGGGTTCACTCTTGGTGTTGTACATTGCATTGGTTTGGACAAATGTATAATGACATGTATCTACAACTATAGTATCATACAGATCATTTTCACTACCTTAAAAATCCTTTGTGCTACACCACTTCCTCCCTCTTTCTCCCCTAACCTCTGGCAACCACTGTTTCTTTTTTTTACTGTCTCCATACTTTTGCCTTTTCCAGAATGTCATGTAGTTGGAATCGTACTGCATGTAGCCTTTTCAGACTGGCTTCTTTCACTCAGTAATATACATTTGAGGTTTTCCCATGTCTTTTCATGGCTTAATAGCTCATTTCTTTCTAGTGCTGAATAATATGCCATTGTCTGGATGTACTACAGTTTTTAATCCATTCACCTACTGAAAGAACATCTCAGTTGCTTCTAAGTTTTGGCAATTATTAACAAAGCTGCTATAAACATGTGTGCAGGTTTTTTTATGGAAATATGTTTTTTCAACTCCTTTGGGTAAATACCAAAGAGTGTGATTGCTGGACCATATGCTAAGAGTATATTTAGTTTTGTAAGAAACTGTCAAACTGTCTTCCAGTGTGGCTGTACCATTTTGCATTCTCACTACCAATAAGTGAGATTCCCTGTTGTTCCACATCCTCACCAGCATTTGTTGTCTGTGTTCTGGACTTTGGCCATTCTAATAGTCATATTCTGCATTTCCATGATGACATGTGTTATGGAGCATCTTTTCATGTACTTATTTGCCATCTGAATATTTTCTTGGGTGAAGTTTTTGGCCCATTTTTAAATGAAGCTGTTTCTTGTTTCGAGTTTTAGAGTTCTTTGTATATTTTGGATGTGTCCTTTGACAGATGTGTCTTTTGCAGATATTTTCTCCCAGTCTGTGGCTTCTCTTCTCATTCTCTTGACATTGTCTTTTGTAGAGCAGAAGTTTAATTTTAATGTAGTCCAGCTTATCAATTGTTTCTTTTATGGATCATGCCTTTGGTGTTTTATCTAGCGTCACTGACATACCCGAGGTCATCTAGGTTTTCTTCTCTGTTATCTTCTAGGAGTTTTATAGTTTTGCATTTTACATTTAGGTCAATGGTCCATTTTGAGTTAATTTCTGTGAAAGGTATAAGGTCTGTGTCTAAATTCATATTCTTGTATGTGGATGTCCAGTTGTTCCAGCACCATTTGTTGAAAAGATTAAATATGCTCCATTGTATTGTCTTTGCTCCTTTGTTAAAGATCAGTTGACTATATTTACGTGGGTCTAGTTTTGAGTTCTCTATTCTGTTCTACTGATCTATTTTCTATTCTTTTGCCAATACTACACTGTCTTGATTATTGTAGCTTTACAGTAAGTCTTGAGGTTCGGTAGTGTTCGTCCTTCTACTTTGTCCTTTTCCCTAATATTGTGTTGGCTATTCTGGGTCATTTTTCTCTCCATATAAACTTTAGAATCAAAATAACTTGCTGGGATTTTGGTCGGGATTGCATTGAATCCATAGATCAAGTTAGGAAGAAATGACATCTTGACAATATTGAGTTGAGTCTTCCTATCCATGAACATGGAATATGTCTCCATTTATTTAGTTCTCCTTTGATTTTTTTCGTCAGAATTTTAGCATTTTCCTAAAATAGCTCTTGTACATATTTAGTTAGAGATACACCTAAGTATTTATTTTTGTAGGGTGTCAATGTACATGATATTGTGTTTTTAATTTCAGATTCCACCTGTTCATATGCTGGTATATAGGAAAGCAATTGACTTTTGTATGTTAATTTTGTATCTGCCACCTTTTGATTTTATATTTAGGGACAAATGAAGGAAGATCTAGGTTAGGACTTCCAACCAGACAATAGTTTAAATGAGAAATCCTTCTTCCTTATTTCCTTACTCCCTTTCTCTCTTTCTTTAAATCTAACAGGAAGTGAGGATGATTTATCATAAAAAGAGGAACATGATTTACTCAGCTCTTTCTGCAATTAATGTAAAACAAACAAACAAACAAACCAAAACCAAAATCAAAACCAAAAACCTACCATGTTAAGATAACACAGTGCTGGGGAAGGAGGCTTGAGTTGGAAGTTTGGAACTTCAATTCCTGGTCCCTGCTCCACATGGACTTGCAGGAAAGACATGTGTGGCAATGACGAGGGTAACATTCAGCCCTGAATTACCTCTTCTTTGTAAAGTTTGGTGATCCCACTGCCTGAGGGCAGATCCCACTTCTAGGGTCTCTGCCTGAGGGCAGAGTGGGCTGTAATTGAAGTTCCAGAAGCGTGGAGATATTTAGTGGAAGATTAACTCAGGAGAGTACTGTATTTGTAGAAGGAACAAGGCAAGTGGCCTGGGGGTGGGGGTAGTGATGGGCTTCTGGCTCCCCACCACTGAGTGGGAACCAGGTAGCAGCTATCTGCTTTGTCCTCATAGGGCTGGGCTCTGCCTTAACCCCAAAGACAAATACATTCCCCACAGCAACACTATGCCCCAGCTCACAGGTAAGGAGGGGATGCATCCACTGGAGGACTGATGTGTCGCATCTCTTCAGGGAGTCATCAGTTGTCTTCTGGGGCTGAGCTGTCTTCTGGTTCCTCTAGCTGAAAAATAACCAGTGACTGCATGAATGGGTGAGGGTTTATGGAGGCCATGGAGGTCCCTGTGAGCCTTGGTGGATACTGTCATTACATGAGCAGCCCCCTCCCTGCCTGCTGCTCAGTCTGGGTCGTCAGGCTATCCAGGGCTCCTTGGGCAATAATCGGGCCTTTGTCCCTGTATCTGCTTCCTCTGGAGAAGCAGGGGACAACCTCTCTCCATTCTGGGGTAGGAGGCAGGTATTGAGTGCCTGGAAAAGCAGAGGGCTGGATTTTGTTTCATGCACAGACCAAGGAAAGCAGAGAGAAATTACGGGAAGCTGTTGTTTGTGCCTTAGCTACCATCTCTATACCAGGCTTAGGGTTTCTTGTGATAAACCTTGACATTAACAAGATTGGTTCCCTGATGCACAGACTCACATATGTCCACAGAGATTTCTGGTGAGATGAGAGTTACATGGCACAGGCCAGAACTTCTTTCTGTAGCTGGGTCCTCTGGGAGCCTGGGTCTCCCCTCTGCTTCTCCCAGGAGCACAGACGCAGCTGGAGCAGGCCTCACCTGATACCCTCCTGCCTGGTACCCAGTGCAGCGCAGAAGGTCCTGTAGTGGCCTGGGCAGGGCTGCCAGTCCAGGGAAGATGTCTCCCATGACAGCGACGGGTAGGTGCCTCCTCTTCTCTCTTCGTCTGTCCTCAGGAAACTCACATTACCTGGTGCAGAAGAGGAAATTAAGCAAACCATTATCATAGATTTATTTTGATTGCACAAAAGAATCTCATCTGCATATATTAGAGTAATACAGGCAATAGCCAAATGCATTATAAGCATATTTTCTTAAGATAGAAATATCCTGGTTTTAGAGAAAGATCTGATGTTGGTACCTCTTGGCCCATGAGGTACTTGATGAACAGAAGGAGCAGATGGGACCTTCCATGTCTGACCCCAGAGGGGCCTCGAAAATTGTACTGTTTTCTGCAGTCTCCCCTTACCTGGCTGCCACAATGCTTGACATTCCTACAGTACCCATTCCCTTAGATTTAAGGAACCAATGCTACTTATAAAAATATAAATGTTGTCTGGGAAGGGCAACATATTAAGCCATAATTTGCATTAGCTTGAATTCATTTATCCCGGTTAGAACTTGTCTCTTATGAGTGCTCGGAAAAAGGGGAGATGGGTTTTGATTAGGGCGGAGAGGGGAACAGAGGGGGCTGGCAGGGTAAGTGTGGTCCCCACAGGGGGAACAGCCTGAGAGCACTGGCCATCAGGCTCCGGGATGAGGTGTATGCAGAGCAAAGAGCAGGGACACCAGAGCCAACTTGCATGCGGTTGCTTTTCTAGGGAGCAGCCTATCAATCACACACATGCAAAAACATGCTTTATGTGTCTCTCCCCGAATCTGCACATCAGTTTAACCTCCTCTGCCAAAACTAAGCCTTATCTGTCTTTGCACCAGTTCTTCTGACTCTTTTCTGCACAGGAGTAGCATATCTTTAAGTCAAGGCCTAAGTCATTTTTATTAAATTGCAGAGTAGCTGGGGTTTTTTTGTTGGATGCTGTTGAAATGAAGAGTGCAACCCAGGTTTCTGTGAGCTCTTCCAGATGGGGGAACAAATGGGCCATTTGCTTTTCATGAGCTCATGCTTCTACATGCTAATGCAGGGCCCCCAGCCCAGCCCAATGCATCACCCAGGGTGGGTGGGTAGAGGAAGATGCCATAGAGCAGCTCTTGATTACTCAGGGCCCCTGCTTGCTCGGGGGCTGGGGGATAACCCAGCTTTTGTGACTTGGCAAGGTTCACCATTTCTTATACTTCTTGGTGGGCAGAGCTGGTCCCTGGGAAAGCTGTGGGTGTATAAAGGGCCGAGGAACTTCCTGGGAAAGGAGAACTAAACCCCAACCCCTTCTATTTTGAAGTTCAATGTGATAAGAACATCCCTGACAGATTGGGATGGTCCTCCACTGAGGTTGTTAGACAGGAAATTTAAAAAGCCCTGAGGGAGGGCTTCCCTGGTGGTGCAGTCGTTGAGAGTCCGCCTGCCGATGCAGGGGACACGGGTTCGTGCCCCGGTCCGGGAGGATCCCACATGACGCGGAGCGGCTGGGCCCGTGAGCCGTGGCCGCTGAGCCTGCGCGTCCGGAGCCTGTGCTCCGCGACCACAGCAGTGAGAGGCCCGCGTACCACACACACGCACACAAAGTCCTGACAGGGACTTGCTGTGAGGGTAGAGGGGTGGAGGACCTGTGCTCAACCCCGAGGCCTTGGCTGTGTCTTGAGCTCGCTTCCGCCTCACCCTCCTCTTTACATCAATGCTCCTTCAGCGCAAGCCAGCTCTGTCCTCCCTGCCTGTGCGCAGTGAAGAGGGGCTGAAAAAACAGCACACATGAAATTGATACCACTAAGCCCAAGTGCATCCTCAGCTCCTCTGGTGCTCCTACTACATGGTCTTAGTTTACTCTTCAGGTCTGTAAGATCCTTTCTGCCTCTTGCTCGCTTTCTCTTTAACGTCCAAAAGCCCTTCCCCGTCTTGTCAACTGATAACCTCACCGTGCATTTTTCCCAAGAAAATTGTAGGAGAGATCAGAACAGAACTACAACCTTCCAGGCCCAAATCCATGAACCCACTTGCTTCTGAGAGCCCTGTACTCAGCCCTGCATGGAGCCTTGCACTCTGCCTCCCTCCTGTACCAGAGATGAGCAGTCCCTGCTCTATGGAAGGCTGACACCTCCACCTGTAGCCTAGACCTCATTCTCTCTTGTCCACCCAAGGATGCTGTGTTCTTACTTACCCTTTCTCTCCTGGATGATTTTTTTTTAAACATCTTTATTGGAGTATAATTGCTTTACAATGGTGTGTTAGTTTCTGCTTTATAACAAAGTGAATCACCTATACATATACATATATCCCCATACCTCTTCCCTCTTGCGTCTCCCTCCCTCCCAAACTAAAGATTTTTTTAAATTTTATTTTTATCTTTATATATTTACTTATTTATTTTTGGGTGCATTGGGTCTTCATTGCTGGGCATGGGCTTTGTCTAGTTGTGGTGAGCAGGGGCTACTCCTCGTTGCTTGCAGTGCACGGGCTTCTCATTGCGGTGGCTTCTCTTGTTGTGGAGCATGGGCTCTAGGCACACATGCTTCAGTAGTTGCAGCTTGTGGGCTCAGTAGTTGTGGCTCACGGGCTCTAGAGCGCAGGCTCAGTAGTTGTGGCGTGCAGGCTTAGTTGCTCTGCGGCACGTGGGATCTTCCCAGACCAGGGATTGAACCTGTGTCCTCTGAATTGGCAGGTGGATTTTTAACCACTGCGCCACCAGGGAATTCCCTCTCCTGGATGATCGATTAGTTCTTTTCTCCTGACCTACAGATATGCTATAATTCTCACTCAATCCAAAAACAACCTAAAACAAACAAGCAAACTCCCAAATGTCCTTGATCCTAAGTCTCTGCCTGGTTGCTGCTCCAATTCTCTGCTCCCTTTATGGCAGAATTCCTCAAATTGTCCATGTTCAGTTTGTGGCTACTTCCTCAGCCTCCATTCTTTTTTCAACCCGCTCCAAAGAGGCTCTTGTCCTCAATCCTCCTTTGGAGCTGTTCTTGTCCTGTTCACCAGTGATGTCCATTTGCCAAATACAGTGGGTTAACTCCCTTCCTTGTCTTACTTGATCTCTCAGCAGCACTTGATACAGTTGATCACATTTTTTCTAGATATGTATTTATTTATTTATTACCATTTTAAATCGACATATAGTTAATTTACAATGTTGTATTTAGTTTCAGGTTTACAGTGTATATATACATATATATATATTCTTTTTCAGATTCTTTTCCATTATAGGTTATTATAAGCTACTGAATATAGTTCCCTGTGCTGTCCTTGTTGTTTATTTTATATATAGTACTGTGTATATGTTCTGTATATTTAAATAAAATGTTTTATTCCTATGAAAGTTACAAAAAGGACAGAGTGCTGTCCTCCTCCTATATATGATCGAAAACATTACTGATACAATTAAAGCCCTCTGTGTCTCTCCCTCTTGAATTACTTTTTTTCTTTATCGAATCTTGCTTCTGAGAACCCCACACCCAGTTTTTCTCCCATTTCATGGGCAGCTCCTTTTCTGTCTCATCTGCCTCTTGACCTCTAACCCGACTCACTCTTTGGACCTTTCTATCTACCGACCCTCATTAGAGGGTCTCATTTAGTCCACAGATTTAAACGTCGTGTATAGGCTGATGACTGCCCAGTTCACTTCTGCACACCTGCCTCTCACCACGATTCTAGATGTCTGTCTCCACTGGATGTCTTTCTAATAGAACCAAACCCTTGATTCTGAATCCTACCACATCCCCTCACACCTGCTCTTCCACAGGTTTCTCATGGTAATGATGCGCCACCTGGCTGCTCAGGCCCTCTCCTAGCGCTCAAACTTGATGCTGCTCTTTCTTATTCTGTCTAATCATCAGTGCTCACTTTAAGTATGTCCCAAATCTGACTAGGTATCATTTCCATCAGCCCAAGTTGTTGTCATTCTCTCTTGCCTGTCTGCCATTGCCTCCTAAATGGTCTCCCTGCCCACACTCCTGATTCCCTAGAAGTGATTTTCCTCATAGCAGCCAGAGTGATTCTTTTTTAAAATGAAAGTCAGGTCATGTCACTTCCTTGCTCAAATTCCTCTGTTTCCCATCATATTCAAAGCAAGATCCAAACTCTACTGTGGCTCATGTGACCTGATGTGATTTTCATCCTGTGTACATCTCTGACCTGATTTCATAACAGGCCCCTGGGCTAACTTTGCTCCAGCTACTCTGGTCCTTCAACAGGCAAGTGTGTTCCCACCACAGGACCTTTGAATTTGCTCTTCCCTCTGCTTGAAATGCTTTCTCCCCAGATTTTACATGGCTCATCTCACTTCATTCAGGTCTCTCTGTCTCTTCCTTTCTCAGACAGCCTTCCCTGGCATCTGTGTAGCCCTGCTCCCTCTTCCCAACACTCTCTGTCCCTCACCCTGCTTTGATGTTTTTGTATCTCTGTTTATTTGTTTATTTTCTGTCACTGCTTTCTCTGTGAATGTAAACTCCAAGTGGCCCAACTGCCTAGCACAGAGTAGATGCTTAATAAATATTTCCCAAATAAATAATAAATAAATTAACACAAGAAAAGTGGCAAACTCCAAAGTTCTGAGTACACTCTAACCACAAAGGGATAGTGTCAAGTGTTCTGAGGTAAAGTGAAAGGCAGGATTCCATGTCATGACACGAACCACTAGTTAAAAACTATGGGTGCTAGGAACACTAGTGGCTGAGAACCATCACAGGTGGTCCTACCCCAGGAATCAGAAGGCAAGGCAGTGGAAGTCGAACCAATGAGCAAGTGTAAGACACCCTCGTAGACGTCTTCCTCTCAAGCTGGACTTCCAGAGCAGCTCTTCCCTATTCCCCTGCTCTTCTTTCCCAGGGGGCTCCTCGGACACTTGTGGAGAAGGGCTTCTGGCAGTTTGCCTCTCTGAGTCACCAGATATTCCAAACAAACTGAAGGCCAGAAGTGCACTCAGCTTTGGCTAGAGCTGGGAGCTTGCACTGGGAACAATCTAAGACCCCTCAAAAGAAAAGTTGTTGCACCTGTGGTGGCAACAGAGAAATATTAGGTTAGGACCTTTCCAAGTTAGAGCGAGGGTGTTAGGGCCTCTTGAAGGACGTTGCCATTTTTGTTTCCATTTTAAGTGTGTGCATTTGGCCTTTTCCCAGTACATCCTTCAGAGTCCCAGGCTAAGCAGAGAATAGGAGGACGACTCATAACCCAGGGAGAGATGGTGGGAAAGTTGTGGAAGGAAGCCTCTCAAGAGAACGGGATGGTTCACGATGCTTCTTCCAACCAATAGGTTCTGGGGAGGTTAGGCCCAGGGCAGGAGATGACCTGAGGGAATGACAGATTCTTGGGGAAAGAACTAGATGAGATGTGAGTTCTTCTAGACTCCCATTTCAATAAGTCTATGATGAAAATGATAATGGTGGGCAGAGAACCATAGTCCCTGAGTCCTGTGAAGATGGGCAGAGAGTCGGTCTATTTACCATTGTAACATCCACTAACACAGCATCTGACACATAGTAGGTACCCAATAAATATTTATTGGTTCAGTGAATGAAAGAAGATATTCTAATACTGACTTCATACATGTGGAGTAGGAATACGGTACAAATGTAAAAATATCCTTTTTTTTTTCATAGATTAAAATGATCTTGAGCCAAAAATATGCCCTTCTGGAATCTCTAGATAAGATTGGTGGGGAGAAGAAGAAGCGTTCTTGTGAGCATCCTAGGCCTGTTGTCCCCTGAATTGGGGTCTGGGGCAAGAGTAGGGAGATATAAGTAAATACTTAAGCAGGGGGTCAAACTCTTTCTGGCTATAAAACTCTTTTGAGGCTCTGGGGGAAGCACGATCTCTATGCCCAGAAATATTAACATGCACACAGAAGAAATATGGGATGGGTAGTAAAAAATACCTTGTCACGAATTATGGAAACGAGGAAGTTTGTGCATATTTTTTGTTGGGTATGTGGTAATCACAGATTTCCTTTATTTCCTCTTCTTCTTTCCTTTCCCCTACAACAAAGTTTCCTAGCCTTGCCACTCTTGATACTTTGGGTCAGATAATTCCTTGCTAAGCTGCAGGAGGTGCTGTAGGCTTTTTAAGAGCATCCCTGGCCTCTACCCACCAGATACCTATAGCGCCCCCTAGTAGTGACACTCAGAAATGTCTTCGGACTTTAGGGGAAAAATCACCCCCAACTGAGAAGCCCTGCTCTACTTTTTAATCTGAGGAGTGTTGGTCCTTAGATAACCGACCAGCCAGAAAAGGACTGTATATTGCCTGGGGATCCTGGCCTTGAGGGGTTACTGTAACCTTCACTGGTGTCTCCAGCAACAGTCCCTTCTTATCTGTGGCTCCGGCTCTGGCTGAGCAGTTTCACTCTGATTCTAGCTTCTTGCATATGCTTCTTCCTTTTGGTGACAGGATGCTGTTTATTGATTTGGAGGATCAGATAGCAAGCAGTTCACGATGGGCAACTCAGGTCCCATGGTCGCATGATATCTCCTGTTCGGGTATTTGGTCTCTGCTGAGGCCCAGTCACGAGCCAGGAATGGCTTCTCAGAAGGAGCAGAGATGTTAGCGAGGAGGGCATGTCTTTGCTCCTGTGCCCTGGAGGTCTGTGTTGTGATTCTCCTATTGGGCTTCCAGAGGCCCCAGAAAGCCTCCTGATTTGCCACACATGCTTTGAGCAAGGTTGTGTCTGGTGGTTCAAAGACCCGCAACGGCAGGACTGCTTGTCCCTGCTGCTCTAGTCTGGACCCACTCAGAACTCACAGCTTCACTTCTTCCTTGGTAAATGGGTGAGGGAAGCATGCCCGCTGTGATATGTTCATTCTTCACAACCCAGAGAGGCTCAGGGCTAGCACCTGTCGATAATTAGAGCAACAAAGAACTACATCCTCCTCTGTTTCCCTCCTCATGGGTCAAGGGCAGCACCTATTGGGAGACAAGACTTTCTGTAGAAGTTTCTTTGGGGAGCTGTGGAATGCTAATCACTGCCTCAGAGGGAGAACTGACAGGCAGAACTCTGCTGGGTATTTTCCCAATGCCTCATTCTCATGCTTCCATCAATTATTAGCATTTGCTTTCTCAAGGTGTTAATTAAGCACAGATTCTGTGTCTGTATTTTTCAGTGCCTGAGTTGTCACAGCCCCTAATTTGCAGGAAAACATGGTTAGCTGGGTTCCTTCTTCCCAGCTCTCTGTGTAGAGTGGGTTACTCCTTGGCTACTCACGGGTGTGCTTCTCTAAGTATTAAAAGTGAACAAAAGTGTAGACAAGGGGCTTCCCTGGTGGCGCAGTGGTTGCGAGTCTGCCTGCCAATGCAGGGGACATGGGTTCGTGCCCCGGCCCGGGAAGATCCCACATGCCGCGGAGCGGCTGGGCCCGTGAGCCATGGCCGCTGAGCCTGCATGTCCGGAGCCTGTGCTCCGCAACGGGAAAGGCTACAACAGTGAGAGGCCCGCGTACCGGGAAAAAAGAAAAAAAGTGTAGACAAGAACGCTTTAGCCAACCTGCCTTGAAATCTGGGAATCCTCCTCTACAGCATCCCTGAAGATGCCTAAAGGAGACACAAGAGATTAACTTTATAAGGAGAGAATGCATTCTATTGTTGGGGAACTTCAGTTGTTAGAAAGCTACTTATCTGATTGAACTTTGTGTCATCAAGCTTGCAAGTCAGCCCTCAATCGCCAGCTTATTCCCTTTTAGGTATTTAAGTTTCAATTAGGAGACATTGGTTATTGTCTTAAGGTCCCAAGAGTTTACTTCCCAAAGATATGTTCAGCTGAAACTAAAAGACCTTCCTTAAAAAAATAGAGCTCCCTATTTAAAACAAAAACAGATAACGAAAAACAAAAAAAAAACCCAAATATCAAACAATGCCCAATTATTGGAGCCTTGAGTAAGAAGTATCTTTCAATCCACCCTAAATTTTCCTGTTATAGTTTAAATCTTTTTAGATTGTGAGCATAGCTTTGAACCTTCTGGCCATTTATTATTTCCATTTACAGACGAGAAACCTTTGGTCCAGGAAGGCTAAGCAACGTATTTAAGTGTACACAGAAAGTCTTAGGGCTGGGATGTGAATCCTACTCAGCTGGGAGACACAGCCTACGTGTTATCTATCATTTCACCTGAGTGGGGAGCCTCTGAGAGGTGAGATTCAATAAATAACTGCTTTCTGAAAATCAAAGAGAAATCCTTAGTTTGTGAGCAAGTTTTCTTCTCTACTTCTAAACCAGAACTATGTGAATCATCTGTACTTGCCAGAATGAAGAAACTCTCATTTCCAACTTGTTCACTGAGTTCTTTCTCCATCTGACTTTCCCTTGCTTGTGAGTATTTTTGTTGATGTTTGATGAAAACTTGCTCTAAGCTCAATCTTTTCCAAAGGTATTTCTTTGAATTTATTAGCTAGAGTCCTAATAGGAACCAGCCCTATATGTTAGTTACAAGGCCTTGGTTTGCACTGGACACGACCGATTTCTAGAACGGTGGGACCCTTCCAGATCAGCATTTGGACTGCACATTCAGACCAGCCCTAACAAAGGCATCAAGAACCCACTCAGTAGTAAGTGTCCACTTACCATGCACCAGATATTATGGTACCAAGTAGATTTCACATCGGTACAGAGTTGCAGCAAATAGTTTTGGCAAGTATATGGAGGCATAAATCATATATTGCAAATAAATTTTGAAAAAACCAAAAAGAAATTTTTAGGAAGTGGTTTTGCCAGTAGGTCAACTATCTCAGGCTCCGGAAAGATCCATTCGTTCTGAAGGTCTCATCAATCTCTAGAGATATGCAGCAACTGGAAACATCAGTAACCTGAAAGAAGTCTCGTCATGCCTTTTTGAGTTTTATGAATGTCCATCCTCCTGCATGATGACTTTGAGACCTTGGCCAGGGACCTGTGCTTTTTGTCAGTGGGCATGAATATGATACTTCCTTAATAATCCACATATGTATGTAAGACTGTCTGCTGAGCACCTGCTTACCTAGGCACTTGTAACACACGTATCTCATCTTCCTAACATCCCTGTGATCTGTATTATCCCTTTTTTCAGGTGAGGAAACTGAGACACAGAAGTTAAATAATTTTCTAAGGTCACATAGTAAGTGGCAAGGCTGATTCAACCCTGGGTTGGTTTAACCCTCTCTTCTTCTCCTTCCTTCTTTCACGCCCCCAGATTATCAATTCGAGGAACCCCGGGGTTGCCTGTTCTAGACACTCACACCCACTCTTTAGTCATCAATGGCCGCATTTCTCCTGGGATGCTCTGCTGAAAGCAGCTACGTGGTTCCATCTCTCCTGGTCCACTGGTCCACACAGGAGGAGTGGGCTTCAGAGCTTTGCTTTCTCTGCACAGAGAGCCCCAGGGCTCTGCCGTGGGGGCAGCTCTCCCGTGGTTGGATACGCGCTTCATGGTGACTGCAGTGAAAGCTACAAGATGCCTGCAGCCAACGCAAGGCCAGTGACCTCAGCTCAGTGCCTGGTCCTGACTCCTTCTGCAGAGAGGCAGGATTTGGGGGGAGAGGAGTGGTTGGTGAGTGGATGATGTTCTTTCCTGCAGAGCCTACTGCCCTCTCTTGCTTCCTCCTGTCTCAGCTGAATGGCATTTGTAGCAGCTGCTCCCAGAAGGAGTCACTTTGGCGAAATGTCACAGGCTTCAGCATGAATGATCCTTCTTCATCCTTCACTTCTCTCCCTGCTGCCTCCTGTCCACCCTTCAAGTGCCTTTTTTTTATTTTGAAAGGACACTGCCTTGAAATTCAAGTGCAGGAAAAAGTAATTACATTTTCTCTTCAAGTCTGTTTCTCAAAAAGCCTCCAAATCATCTCTGGCTGAAACACAGGGATTATTCCGGATGGAAAACATTATTAGCCACAGCTTTGCCTGCTCCTGCTGTGGGTTTCATCCCCCGCTTCTCTCCCATGCTAGAGCCGATGATGACAGCGGGGTTGATTGCTGCTGTCTGCCTTGGTTGCCACTGTGGGAGGGCTGAGGCCCCTTTCCCAGGGGAGATCAATCGTTTTATTCAATGTCACCCAAGTAGTAATTGGTGGGCTTACCTGGAGTCCCAGCAGGGCCCCTGTGACTCCAGAACCATGCCTGTAATAACTCTGCCATGTAATTCAGGTGGTTATTTTTGCAGAAACAAAAATTGGGAAACTTCAGCTGACAGAAGACTTGCTTTTCCTGATTTATTGCTTTTTTCAAAATTTTAACGTGAAAAGCCATTTGAAGTTACCCAAATGAAATCATATGTTGTTATATATTTAATATAATTACCATTATTAGAAAAAAAAAATTATGTATGATCAGAATTATCCCAGGAAATCCAGCGCACAGAGTTGCTCTTTGGTAGGAATTACACTTGACCAGGAGCTAGGGGTCCTACACTTAGCTCTTGACTAGCTCTGTGATTTCAGTTAATTTACGCCACCTGTCTGTGCCTTGTTTTCTTGGTTGGTGAAGTGAGAGGGCTGGATCAGGTGCTGTCCCAGGACCTCCCTTGCACTGGTGTTCGTGGTGCCGACTTCATTATTTGGACTCTCAGCAATATATAGATGAGATTCTAACTTTAGAAATGATTTTGCTCCTCTTCTACTTTGGGTGAATCTTGGCAACATATGAACCCAGTCCTTTGCCATCTGGGACCCTCTCCCCTTCCCTGGGGAGTCTACTTTCTTTTTTGTCAGACTGAACCCTGGGAACTTATTTTTCTGTTTTTTCCAGTAAAATGATCTCTTAGACTTGCCTCCCCGCTTGCCCCTTGCCCTCCCTTCAGGCTAGACGACTCCCCTCCTCCTCTCAACCGCCCGCCCCTCCCACCCCTCCCTCTTCCTGCTGCTTCCACGTCTTGCCTACCCCAGCATCTCCCACTCTCTTTCATATTTCAGTCTCTGCACTGGCTCCTTCCTCTTCACATAAAACATAGGCTCTCCGGGGCTTTCCTGGTGGCGCAGTCGTTGAGAGTCCGCCTGCCGATGCAGGGGACACGGGTTCGTGCCCCGGTCCGGGAAGATCCCACATGCCAGGGAGGGGCTGGGCCCGTGAGCCATGGCCGCTGGGCCTGCGCGTCCGGAGCCTGTGCTCCGCAACGGGAGAGGCCATGACAGTGAGAGGCCCGCGTACCGCAAAAAAAACCCCAAAAAACCAAAAAAACAAAAACATAGGCTCTCCCTAAACTGAAAGGGACAGATAAACAAGCCTTGGCTCTGCTGTCCCTGCCACAGAGGATAGAATTCTCTCTCCCCTCCTCCGGGCTCCCTCGCCTCACTGCCCCCTAAGCCATTTAAATATCCTGCCCTTTCCACTGCTGAATTGCCCTCTTGAAGAGAACCAGAGGTAGCCTCTTCCTGAAAGCCAATAGCACTTCCCTTCTTCCCCTTGCCTTTCTGCAGCACTGTCACTCCCACCTTTGTGGAACACTCTCGTTTGGCTTCAATTGTCACTGCATTGTCCAGCTCTGTCTCCACTTGGGGAGGTTCTGACTTTGACTCCTATTCTACTTTCTCAGATCACACCTAATCTCATTTAGCTTCTCATCTAGCTAAATCTCTTGGAGATTTTTGATACCAAATGCCCCCTGGGCATCGTTACTTGGGTGTTCCTTTGTCACCTTCTTCAACATGTTTACAGCAGAATTGACCATCCTTGGTCAAAAGCACACTTCTCATCCTGATTTCCCATGGCTGTCGATCCAGTTAAGTAGGTTTGAAATCCAGTCCATGTCCCTCCTTCCCCTTGTCCCTCACCCACTCCTCATTCATCAGTCACTAAGGCTGCTCTGCTTCTGTCTCTCAGATTGTGTGGCCTCCTCTTTATTTTTCACTGCTGCTCTCCTGGATCTGACTCACACAAAGAATCCCTTCACAAGTTTTCAGTTTCCTGATTCTCCAACCCCTGCTATTTTCCTCCAGGCCAGTGATCTTTCTAAAATATCACTTGGCATATTTCACTGCCTTCTTCTGGTTCCTGAATTCCCAATCCCTAGACAAACTTTCCAAGCTTCCCAGAATAACACTCAAAACTCTCAGGTCGATGTTCAAAGTCACCCAAACGTTGGCCCTAATTTATTCCCCTCTTATCTCCCACGTGTCCTCTTCTTAGACGAAGTGTGTATTCTTTGTCTGCCTCTGTGTATCCAGAGCTTGTTCCTCCTCAATCCTATGTGCTTGGGCCTCCATGAGACTCGGTTTCCTTATTTAAAAAATGCTAATAATACCTCCTCTGATTTCCTTAGGGCCTTGTGAGGATAAAATTCACTTTTCAACAAATATTTATTGGAGAGATACTTGGGATTTTCTAAATGTTTATGTGCCAGGTTCTGGGACTTTGCAAAGATAAATAAGTTCTAGTCCTTTCTTCGAGTTGCTCGCGTAATTGGGGACACATATACATAAAACACCCACAGTATTAGTGGGGGGGTTAAGCAAGGCGTAGCTGCGTGGCATGCTCTGTGGGCCCAGCCTGGCCCTGCCCCTGGCTTCTGTGAAAATGAGTGATAACGGATGCTAATTTAATGTGTTACTTCTTCCAGGTGACATATTTACATTTTAATAGACAATTCAAAGGAGGGTATTTTAAGCCCTGTGGCAGGTGGGTGGGGACAAAATTTGAGTTAGGGAGGATTTGGGGGGCCTCCACGCACACTGTGTAGGCACCCACTGATTCTTCTCACGGGTCTGGCTCCACTCAGGAGTCCAGAGATGAGGATCCCTCCCCAGGCCGTGCTGCCTCCACGTGCTCTCCAAGTATCTGGAGAGTCGGAGTCTTGGTGCAATGACGGATGAGACATCTGTTCCATGATGGGCTATTACCAACAAATCATTACTGCAAAATGGACTTAGTCTCATCAGCCCAGGAGCTCCGAGTTTCATGTGGTGTTCTGCAATCTCACAGATTCTGCTGCACACATTGAAGGAGTGCATCACATTTTATAGAGCCAGGAAACCTGAACTTCACAAACAAAAGAGATTTAGCATGCCTCTTGAATTGGTTGACATATTTACTCTTCATGAATATGCCTGTTTTCATGACACACTGTAGCTTACAGCCTCATTATTAGAAATTAATTTGCCCCACTGCCCTGCCCAAGGATGTGGTTCTCCTTGGGGAACAGTTTTGCCCTTATCATCCTGGTGCTTGCAGTAGACGAATAGGTTTCTGGAGTTCTGGCCTGGGAATGTTTCTCTTGGGAGTTGTGGGGAAGGGACTGCACCTGTGGTCCCTGCCGGCCCTTCCTCACAACTCGCCGCTGTGAAATGTGCACATTCTGCATAGGGCCATTTCGGGAAGTTTTCTTTTTTCCTTTGTAATGCCTTCCAGCCATACTTTTTGGGGGGCAAATACTTATCCAGAACCAGTAATCAGTTCAAATAATGTGTGACAGACACGGTGTCAACTTCCCAAACTTTGATATTATAGGCACTGCTGTTGACGCGTGAACTCCCTGCCTGGGCTCAGCTTATCCTCGGAAATTACACAGGCACTTGTCACACTCCCACAGAATGACAGCTCTTCTTTCAGGCTTCTTTTTCTTCAATAGCTCAAGGATCTCTAAGGTACCTTCTAGCTAGAAATGTCTATGTTGTCATTTACCAAATTACCAATCATAAATTGGGGAATTCTTTAAAACCCAGTGCCAGATGTCCTGCTTCATTCGGGGTTGTGACGGCAGATGAGGACGATAATACTTTGGGCCAAAGCATGGTCAATTACGTTATTTTTTCCCTTAGGAGTTAAACTTGGTACTTCATCTTCCTCACTCATATGTCTCACAAATATACAATAGCCTGTCTCCCAGGCTCAAAGGTACTTATTCACTTAATCATCCATCTCTTTCACAAATATTTACTGAATGTTCCTTAGGTGCAAAGCATTGTTAGGTGCTGGGATTGTGCTGGGCATGGGGTTTCCAAGAGACTGTTTGGCTCCAGCGGAGATAGAATTCAATTAGATTTATCAAGCGCTTGTTGAGTATTTGCAGTGGATCGGGCCCTGGGGTGACAGGAAACCCAGACACTCCCTGAAAGGTACACACAACATCCCTGCAGGTCATAAGATACATGTTTTCAGGTGTGCTGTTCCTTCTCCCACATAACCTGCTTTTCTCCTGCTCAGATCGGAAGATTGAGGGTTCTAGTCCCTTTCGTGGTTGCCAAAACTGTTGGCTTGAAAAAAAATGCACAACATAAAAGTTGAGAGTTATGTTTTATTTGGTAAACATACTGAGGACTTAAGCGTGGGACACAGCATCTCAGATAGCTCTGAGGGACTGCTCCGAAGAGGCAAGGGTTAGCCAGGATATATGAGTTTTTTGCAACAAAACCAGGTGGTCAGAATATCAAAAGATTACTGTCAATTAAAGAAAACCAGATATCTCAAGGAATTGAGTGCTTTTGTATGTATGAGAAGATGCAAGAGTCTGGGCTCACTGAAATCATTCCTTTTATGTGCACCTCAGCTATCTGCGGCCACTATCCTGTGTTTCCTCATCCTGAATTTCAGGGTGCACTGTTGGGGGGTGGCTGCAGTGTCTGATGATTTGACTTCCACCCGGAGGTGACATTGTCATTAGGATTTTCATCTTAGATCCGTTACGATTTGTATGGAAATATAGGGAGAATGTCCTTATGTTCCAGGGATACCTTCTTATCTACCGCCTTAAGCTTCTTTCCTCACCACCATCTTCTATTCATTTATCTATTATCATACCTGTGGAGATAGATAATCAGTGGTCCTGGCTAATTTTCATTTACTCAGAAGAAGAGGTTGTGTGACTTGGGGCAAGTTTTTATCCATTCATCAGCTGATGGACATTTGGATTGTTTCTACTTTTTGACTATTATGCATAATGCTGCTATGAACATTTGTGTACAAGTTTTTGTGTGGACATATGTTTTTATTTCCCTTGGGTGTATACCTAAGAGTGGGACTGCATATGGTAAGTCTGCGTTTACCTTATTGTGGAATTGCCAGACTGTTTTCCAAAGCAGCTGTACCATTTCACATTTCCACCAGCAATGTCGGAGGTTCTACTTTTTCCACATACTTGCATACACTTATTATTTGTCTTTTTGATCACAGCCATCCTAGCGAGTTTGAAGTGGCATCTCATCTGGGTTTTACTTTGCATTTCTTTGATGTCTAATGACATTGCACATCTTTTTCATGTGCTTATTCGGCTATTAGTATATCTTCTCTGGAAAAAAGATCCTTTGCCCATCCTTTGCCCATTTTTAAATTGAGTTGCTTGTTTTTTAAAAAACTATTGAGCTGTAATGAGTTTATATACTCTAGATACACGTTCATTATCAGATACATATTTGCAAATATTTTCTTCCACTCTGTAGGTTGGATGAGTTTTTAAACTTCTCTGAGCCACATTTTCCTCATTTGTAAACTTGAGATAATAATGATATCCAGCCCTTAAATTAGGATTAAATGAAATAATAAGTGAAGAGCACTTAACACAGGGTCTGAAATCCAACAAAGCCCTAATACATGTTAGCTATTTTATTGTATTTTTAAATTTCTTCCTCAGGTCAAGAGCCTTAGTTACATAATCCTACTTTGTCCTGGAGGCCACTGGTATATGAAATGAAACTTAGTTTCAGGCAGAAGCCTTCCACTAAAGGGCAGCATAATAACAAGAATCAGGGTCATAGTGGCTGCCCTTCCCTGAGGGTTTCCTACTTGCCAGCCCTGCTTCTAGTGCCTCTTAAGCTGGGAGGGGGAGGGCTTCAGTAACAACAGCTGCCACTTAACCTCCCCTGGCTGGCGCCTGGAATGCAACTGGGTCAGCTGGGAGTCCAGGGCCACAAGGCAATGGACATTATGTTGCCCCTGTCGAATCAGGACTTGGCATGAAGAAGTCAGAGGCCAGAGGTCTGGGGCTGGTCTGGCATGTTCTAAAATAGAACCTAAGAAAGCAGTTCAGTTGAAAGTTGTCATCATCAGTTAGTACTGGGAACTTGAAAGAAGGGAAGAACATGTTCCTGATGAGAATTTCGTCACCATTGGCTGACAAGCCATGGCTCAAACTGTGCCAGATACTTGCCAGGTGACTAGACCCAGTCTAGAAAAAAGTACCCCATTGCCATGACTCTGATATTTGGAAAACAAATGCACATGTGGTTTCAAGGTTGGTGAATGTTGGATATTTACTTACAAGATGGTGCTAAACCAAAGCCAGGCAGCATAGCAGCTTCCTAGCATCCTCCCCCATGTCCCCCGAATCCCTGAACTACTGATGTTGAAGTTCCTTACAAACCCTACAAAGTGGGAATGTCCCATATCTTTGCCAGTCTGTCCTGCCCTCCTCTCTCAGTAGGTCTCTTCCGGCATTAAATATTTGGTTCTCATCCTGGTTAAACCACTGGACAAGGTGCGGAGTGAGAGAGATGGAAGGATAAAACATGGTCTTTGCCCTTAAAGGTATCATAGTTTAGGAGCCCTAGAAAGTAGAGCCTGAGGCAAAAGTCTGCTAACATGTTATTGGAGGGTAAAAACCAAGGACGTGGGAGTGAGGAAGGAAGAGGAGCCAGGCAGGGAAGGAGGAAGATGAAGCACAAGGGGTTCATTTCCAGGTGGGTCCCCGCTTCACACAAAGCGCCAATAACTGCTCAGTCTCCTGACACCATCTTCAGTGAGGCCATCTGAGCTGCTAAATCTCAGGACAGTTTGTCAAAGGGAAGGAAGGGCACGGAGAGTGGGTGCTTTCCATCTCTTATTCCCTTTCAGCAAACTTTGCCCTGAGGGATTAGCTAGTTTGCACGACATGGTCCTTCCAGGGCCACCATGGAAGCCAGGTCACACCACACACTATGGGGAAGTGATTGTCTGAGTCTGGGAGAGGTGGCTGGGCACTGGTTGGTGAATCCACACAGAGTCAATAGCTAGCATGGAGCACGTGGCCAAGGGTCCCGAGACAGGTGAGGCCAACAGGATCTGAGGGGGTGGCTGGGAGATGTGGATGCAATTCAGGCCAGCACCACTCAGCTCTGCCAGTGCTCTCCCAGCCCTCACACTAGAATACGAGCCTCCATTTCTGTGAGAACAAGATACCCTCACTTTTTCCCTGAGGAGGAGATACAAATTAAATCACTCACCAATTCTCCATTAAGGCTGTAACCAGCCACTCTCTCTGAAAAGAGGATAAATGAAAGAATCTACAGTTCCCACTGCTGCCACTGGTTTGAGGATATTAACATTCACCTCGCCACTCCCTGCCATTACTCATTCTAGATTTCTCTCACCTTCAGCTGAAAGATCTAAGTTGCTTGCCTAGTGGGTTGCCTCGTAGGCTTCTCTACTTGAAGTTGCATGTGAATTAAAAGGTGTGCTAAGGGCTTCCCTGGTGGCGCAGTGGTTGTGAGTCCGCCTGCCGATTCAGGGGACACGGGTTCATGCCCCGGTCCGGGAAGATCCCACATGCCAAGGAGCGGCTGGGCCCGTGAGCCATGGCCGCTGAGCCTGCGCGTCCGGAGCCTGTGCTCCGCAACGGGAGAGGCCACAGCAGTGAGAGGCCCACATACCATAAAAAAAAAAAAAAAAGGTTGTGCTAAAATGCAGCATCTGACTCAGAGGCCTGGGGAGGTGGCTGGGCTTCTGTAAGTCCATCGAGCTCTCTGGTACCATTGCTGCTGCTGGTCCGTGGGCACACGGGGTAACAAAGACCAAATTTATCACTCAATATCCCTTGGTTGCCATGCTTTTGCTAGCCCACGGTTGCTGCAGTTGCCCCTTTATAGTTTTTATTGCACTTAGAGAAGTCCCAGTGAATCCCCTGGGTTCTAGAAGTAATCCCCTCTGCACTCATGGTGTAGCCACAACTTAGCTCTTTCTGGGGATCAGTGTTATTAATCTCAAGAGTATAGTAACTCCTGCCTTTGCCTGCTGGCATGAGGAGTGCCAAGGGACTAAGTTACAGTCTCAGCTTTGAGGTCAGTGGAACCCTGACTGACAGGAGACTTTCCTCCCTGACAACCAGCACTCTTACCTGGCAGGGCCTAGCATCTAGACAGAGCATAGATTCTGCAAGTGGAGAAGAGAGGCATGGGGATGGGGTAAGTCCTCCATCCACTGTTTGGTTCCCAGAGTCTACATCATGGCTGTTGGGGACACGGCACCATATAGGATGCTGGTTTACCTTCCAGATGACAGTGACCTGACCCTTTGGGGTGTCATCACTGAGCTGGTACCTTTGTTCATCCT